>NW_028317831.1:0-340183 GCF_062004578.1 Staurois parvus
AGAAGGATGAGAAGAAGGAGAAGGAGAAGGAGAAGGATGAGAAGAAGGAGAAGGAGAAGGAGAAGGATGAGATGAAGGAGAAGGATGAGAAGAAGGAGAAGGAGAAGGATGAGAAGATGGAGAAGGAGAAGGATGAGAAGAAGGAGAAGGAGAAGGATGAGATGAAGGAGAAGGATTAGAAGAAGGAGAAGGAGAAGGATGAGAAGAAGGAGAAGGATGAGAAGAAGGAGAAGGATGAGAAGAAGGATGAGAAGAAGGAGAAGGATGAGAAGAAGGAGAAGGATGAGAAGAAGGAGAAGGATGAGAAGAAGGAGAAGGATGAGAAGAAGAAGAAGGATGAGAAGAAGGATGAGAAGAAGGATGAGGATGAGAAGAAGGAGAAGGATGAGAAGAAGGATGAGAAGAAGGAGAAGGATGAGAAGGATGAGAAGAAGGAGAAGGATGAGAAGGATGAGAAGAAGGAGAAGGAGAAGGATGAGAAGAAGGAGAAGGATGAGAAGAAGGAGAAGGAGAAGGATGAGAAGAAGGAGAAGGAGAAGGATGAGAAGAAGGAGAAGGATGAGAAGAAGGAGAAGGATGAGAGAAGGAGAAGGAGTAGGATGAGAAGAAGGATGAGAAGAAGGAGAAGGATGAGAAGAAGGAGAAGGATGAGAAGAAGGAGAAGGATGAGAAGAAGGATGAGAAGAAGGAGAAGGATGAGAAGAAGGAGAAGGATGAGAAGAAGGAGAAGGAGAAGGAGAAGGATGAGATGGAGAAGGAGAAGGATGAGAAGAAGGAGAAGGATGAGAAGAAGGAGAAGGAGAAGGATGAGAAGAAGGAGAAGGATGAGAAGAAGGATGAGAAGAAGGAGAAGGATGAGAAGAAGGATGAGAAGAAGGAGAAGGATGAGTGAGAAGAAGGAGAAGGATGAGAAGAAGGAGAAGGAGAAGGATGAGAAGAAGGAGAAGGAGAAGGATGAGAAGAAGGAGAAGGAGAAGGATGAGAAGAAGGAGAAGGAGAAGGATGAGAAGAAGGAGAAGGAGAAGGATGAGAAGAAGGAGAAGGATGAGAAGAAGGAGAAGGATGAGAAGAAGGATGAGAAGAAGGAGAAGGATGAGAAGAAGGATGAGAAGAAGGATGAGAAGAAGGAGAAGGATGAGAAGAGGGATGAGAAGAAGGATGAGAAGAAGGAGAAGGATGAGAAGAAGGAGAAGGATGAGAAGAAGGATGAGAAGAAGGAGAAGGATGAGAAGAAGGAGAAGGATGAGAAGAAGGAGAAGGATGAGAAGAAGGATGAGAAGAAGGAGAAGGATGAGAAGAAGGAGAAGGATGAGAAGAAGGAGAAGGAGAAGGATGAGAAGAAGGAGAAGGAGAAGGATGAGAAGAAGGAGAAGGATGAGAAGAAGGAGAAGGAGAAGGATGAGAAGAAGGAGAAGGATGAGAAGAAGGATGATAAGAAGGATGATAAGAAGGATGAGAAGAAGGAGAAGGATGAGAAGAAGGATGAGAAGAAGGATGAGAAGAAGGATGAGAAGAAGGAGAAGGATGAGAAGAAGGATGAGAAGAAGGATGAGAAGAAGGAGAAGGATGAGAAGAAGGAGAAGGATGAGGAGAAGGATGAGGAGAAGGATGAGGATGAGAAGAAGGAGAAGGATGAGGAGAAGGAGAAGGAGATAGAGAAGGATGAGGAGAAGGAGAAGGATGAGAAGAAGGAGAAGGATGAGAAGAAGGAGAAGGATGAGAAGAAGGAGAAGGATGAGAAGAAGGAGAAGGATGAGAAGGAGAAGGATGAGAAGAAGGAGAAGGATGAGAAGAAGGATGAGAAGAAGAAGAAGGATGAGAAGAAGGAGAAGGATGAGAAGAAGGATGAGAAGAAGAAGAAGGATGAGAAGAAGGAGAAGGATGAGAAGAAGAAGAAGGATGAGAAGAAGGAGAAGGATGAGAAGAAGGAGAAGGATGAGGAGAAGGATGAGGATGAGAAGAAGGATGAGGAGAAGGATGAGGATGAGAAGAAGGATGAGAAGAAGGATGAGGAGAAGGAGAAGGATGAGGAGAAGGAGAAGGATGAGAAGACGGAGAAGGATGAGAAGGATGAGAAGAAGGAGAAGGATGAGAAGAAGGAGAAGGAGAAGGATGAGAAGAAGGAGAAGGATGAGAAGAAGGAGAAGGATGAGAAGAAGGAGAAGGATGAGAAGAAGGCTGAGAAGAAGGATGAGAAGAAGGAGAAGGATGAGAAGAAGGAGAAGGATGAGAAGAAGAAGAAGGAGAAGGATGAGAAGAAGGAGAAGGAGAAGGATGAGAAGAAGGAGAAGGATGAGAAGAAGGAGAAGGATGAGAAGAAGGAGAAGGATGAGAAGAAGGATGAGAAGAAGGAGAAGGATGAGAAGACCTGACCGCTGTATGGAGTGAATGTCACAGAACTGTCAGAAATAGGCTATTTCTGACAGTTCTGTGACATTCCCTCCATACAGCGGTTGAAACATTGTATCTATTTGTTTACAGAAACATTGTATCTATTTGTTTCCATAAATGGAAACAAATAGATACAATGTTTCAACCGCTGTATGGAGGGAATGTCACAGAACTGTCAGAAAAACTGTTCTTCTTCTTCATCCTCATCCTCTTCTTCTGAGGATGAGGATGAAGAAGAAGAAGAATAAGTAGGATGAAAATAAGAAGAATTCCAAGCCGGCAAAAAGTGTATCTGCAGAGCTCCTCTAAGTGTATCTGCAGAATAGAGGAGCTCTGCAGATACACTTTTTGCCGGCTTGAAATTCTTCTTATTTTCATCCTACTTCTTCTTCTTCATCCTCATCCTCAGAAGAAGAAGAGGATGAGGATGAGGATGAAGAGGAAGAAGAAGAAGTAGGTTGAAAATAAGAAGAATTCCAAGCCGGCAAAAAGTGTATCTGCAGAGCTCCTCTATTCTGCAGATACACTTAGAGGAGCTCTGCAGATACACTTTTTGCCGGCTTGGAATTCTTCTTATTTTCATCCTACTTCTTCTTCTTCATCCTCATCCTCTTCTTCTTCTTCTGAGGATGAGGATGAAGAAGAAGAAGAAGAAGTAGGATGAAAATAAGAATTCCAAACCGGCAAAAAGTGTATCTGCAGAGCTCCGCTAAGTGTATCTGCAGAGCTCCTCTATTTCTGACAGTTCTCTGACAGTTCCTTCACATGTACAGCGGTTGAAGCATTGTATCTGTTTCCGAATAAAAACATCTGTATCCTAAATGGAAACAAATAGATACAATGTTTCAACCGCTGTACATGTGAAGGAACTGTCAGAGAACTGTCAGAAATAGCGGAGCCCCCTGCAGGGACACTTTTGCAGGCTGATCGGTAAAAATCCGATTCGCGCACCCGAAGTAGGCTAATATTCGGATTCAACGCGAATCGAATTTTTCCTGAAATTCGTATCGAATTCCACTTCGCTTGGTTCGATTCGCTCATCTCTAAGTACAACGTGTATTCTGCTCCGTGTCTTTGGTAGAAGCATAGCTGAATCCGTGGATATTGATTGGTCTGTGTGAAGTTATGGCGTCTACAAACTATGGGATATAGAATGGAATTTATGCAGCTTTTACGTCGCTGTTACTTTCTGACTGCCGATACCATTTCTTGAGGCAGTAAAATGCCCGGACCTTACAAACACCCCCAAATGTCCCCTTTATGGGAAGGATACATCCCAAGGTATGTGCTGAGAGGCATGTTGTGTCCATGGAACATTTACAGTGTTTGCCATAAGTTATTGGAAAATGAAAAACAAAATGTAATTTAATGAGCTTTTTCTGGCACACGCCTTGGGAATATGTGGAATTACACCCCAAAACACATTCTGCTACTTCTCCCCAGTATGAGGACACCCCAAGTGAGCGACTTTCTGGCAGCCTTGCCACATGCAGCTCCCAAAATCCAATGACCACCATAAGGAGGCTTAGGCAACCATGTAGTGTAGACTTTGACAGGCTGCAGGCAGCGGGGCTGGACGCTGTACCTGTGCCTACCAGGTGTATTATAATGCCAGCATTGCACCCACAGGGGCCGGACCCCCCATGTACAAGGGGCCTAAGAGATACCATCAGCTTGTGTACCATTCCACCAGACTCCTAGAACTGGAAGAGGACATTTTTGGGGGGATCTGTTGTAGAAGAACCCAGACCATGGTATTGTGCGGTGAAAATATCACCCAACTTTATTCATCATATACATGTGACACTTTAACAACAGAAGGAAAGAGATAGATTGTTTACATTTCAAGGATCTATTTATACCATTTATATCATCTATGCTAAGAAACTGATTAACATATGACACACCCCTCATTAATACCAGCCCCGTCCACTTATGTAACCCTACAAGGTGAGAGGACCTGAAGGAGAACAAGACCATGACCACCAGGACCATCGCCTGACTGAAGCCATGCTCACATTTCTTTCTAATGCTGCTTCTATGGTCTACTCAGATACAGATTTGGCAGATGTACATTCGTGTCTTCAAGGAGCTGATCAAACATGATCTGTGCTTGACTATCTTTTTTGGGGACCAGAGGTGACATTAGGAGTCTGATAGACCTCTTGTGTTTCTTTAAAGAGACCTGTGACCAGCAATATGTTATCACATGCGAGGCTATTAACCCCCTATATGGCAATAATAAAGTTCAGAGAAAGAAAAGTGTAAAGTAACACACTGTAAATGAAAAAACACACAAAACACATTTTAAAGCCCCCAGTTCCCGTATACATGAGCAATTGCAAGGGTTGGGTGCGGTTATGTAGGAAAACATCAATCACACTACACATTGTACATATCTCTGCACACACCAGAGGGAGAGGAATAACTCTAGGGCCATCATTCATGGTTCACTATATAAAGTGATGACCTGTAAAGGCTTTGAAAGCGTCACCTATGGACAATTTATGGTACTGAAGTTTGTCACCATTTCACAAGCACATGCCATTTTTAAAGTTTGACATGTTTGGTATCTTTATACTTGATGCCAACCTCATCTTTCATATTTCATCAAATTGGGTCATATATTGTGTTTGTCTGCACTGGAATTATCGGTATTGAGGTTTTTTTACTGAAAATATGCATTTCATAGACAGCTGTGCTAATATTGTGTGATAAAAACCACCACCATTTTATTCTCCAGGGTCTCTGCTTTCAGAAAATAAGAAAATGTTTTTGGAGTTTTAAATAAGCTTCTGGCCTAACAATGTGAATGTAATCATGTGCATAAACAAGCAAAATCAACTGGCAGCAAAACACACAACAGCAACAATGTATACAATTATCATCAAATCTATAGTAGCAACTAATGGCCTAAGAAGCAAAGCCACCATATTACTCAACCAAGTTCCAGCTAAACCCATCCAAGAAAATGGATCCCACTTCCCCCCACCCAGGTGACTGTTGGAACTCCTTTACCTTGTGTAGATATCTCCTTCTGAGATCCTCATGATCTAATATAAATGTACAACACTCTCTGACACCAGTTTGTAGACTCTGCATTGATCTTCCGAGAGATAGTCAGCTGCCATGCAGTTCTGTGACACCACCTTAGGTGATGGAGCCACTTCTGCTGTCAGCTCTGCTATACCATCAATGGTGTCATTGGTTATCTGATCCATGACTCCAGTACACCGGTTCATCTTACTTATCTTAGATTACTTAGATTCCCCATCCCGTCTATGAAGGGCTCACTGCATAAAACATCTCCATTCCAGAGAAAATGTTTCTTCTCACTGGAAGGCCAGGGGAGTATTGGGAGAAATTAAGGCTTTCCCTTACAGATATGGGGGAGGGGCAACATGACCTAAAGTACAGCTATGGGTGGAATTGAAGGGAAGCCATTTTAGGGCGCTCCTTCCACACAAGAAGCAATGCATCTGGAAGGACTAGTAATCCATTGGACCAATGGAGATTAAACATTCTGCAATACATTGAGACAACATGAAATGTTACTGGCCTGTGATTGGCTCTCCTATTGTTAGTGAAGTGAGACTCCCCTTGTCGGTGTCATTAATGGAAAGAAACCATGTGAAATGTTTCCCCCCAAATCCAAAAAGGTGACCCTCTTGAGTAGGTAGCCATCCTACTATTCCTGATATGAGTTTGTAGTCCCTGCTACTACAGGAAACATGCGGGCGATCATTTACACCTTTTACAGCAGGACAGTAAATATCAGAACACAATTCAAACATCAGACCAACAGCAGGAAGTCTGCTAACTGAATGTGTAATGCAATCTGTCATTAGCATTCCCAGAGTTCCCTCTGCAACATAGTTGTATCAGCTGTTGGTCCTGTCTGTACATCTGTTATTTTCCCACCTTCTGTAACAGGGTGACAACCCTGATCATTCTGCAGGAACATTACACAGCAGCGTTGTCACCCTGTACAGGGAAGTCTTAGATATATTATAAGTAAGACACACAACAAGTAAAGCCCAACTTCAGCTAACGCTTCTACAGCAGTTACAGCAACAGGTTCTCTATAAGGTCCAACCCCCCATATGAGTGACAACTGACAGTTGTGAGCACCACCAGCAGTGTTATAGGATTTGCCCCAACCCCTCCAACTGCCATTTTTCCCAAAAGACTTGGCCTTCTACAGGAAGTAGACAAAAAAAATCTACTGGGAGGGACAACAAAAAATAAAACAATAGGAGACTCAGAAAAACAAAACCTGCTCTGCTAATGACAGATTTCATTATTAATGTCATTAGTGATTTTGCCCATAGTTACACTTTGGTGCCAACGTTGTAATATTTCCAGGGAGAAGAAGTTTTCTTTACAAACTTTCCACCAAAAAGAGATGTGTGCACTCAGAGTGATTATTGTGAACCCCAATCAGAGGAATGTCAGTCCCCCGGAAGAAGTGGTAGGAATATGACCGCACACTCAGCACTTTGTAAGTTCAGATCTCTGGCAGTTGTATTGTGTGATTAGTCTATGGAGAGGAGTAATAGCTGGAAAGAGAAAACATGGAACAAGGATTTCTGATCTTCACCTGATGGAATCCCATTTGGCAGAACCACATGGAACACAAGTGGCCAGCTGGGCTTACGTTTTACTGCTGAATACATCCCCTAAATCAGCAGTAACTCAGTATTGGAAGGCCTGCATCAGCTTGGGATGTTGTTTTCTCACTGAACAGAGACTTCTTACTAGCTGGTGTCACAGACACAGACCTGCCTGAAAGGTTGTCACCCATGAGATGATATCCTACAACCTCACAAACACCCCCTTTCCTCTCTCTGATCACAATCTCATCACCTTCACAGTCTCCTCATCTTCAAACACTTATCCCTCCAATCAGCAATCACCTGCAGAAACCTTCACAACTTGAACCCTTCTCCTTTCCACTCTGCAACTGACCAACTCTATGACAGAATCTCTCCCCTGTCCTGCCCTGACCTGGCCACCGCTGTCTACAACAGTTCACTTTCATCTACATTAGACTCACTTGCTCCTCTAACATGAAGCATCAGGCCCCGACCATTACAACCTTGGCAGACTGACAACACCAGAGATCTTAAACGACATAGTCGTGCGCTGGAGCGAATGTGGCGTAAAACCAAATCTCACCAAGCATTCACCCGATATAAATCTGCTTTCTTAACATACAATTCCTCCCTCCATGCTGCCAGACAAGCCTACTTTGTCACTCTCATCAATAGCTTGTCATCCAGTCCTCGTCGTCTCTTCTCTACTTCTAACTCTCTACTTTCTCCACCTCCACCCAGTACCTCACTCACTGCTCACGAGATTGCAAATCATTTTAAAAACAAGATTGATGCAATGTGTAGGGGCATCTCCACTGCACAGACATCCATCCCACTTAGCATACCTTATACTAAACCTTCCTGAACACTTTCCTCTTCTGACCTTGCTACTACCGAAGAGGTCACTAAGGTTTCTCAGAAGCCCGTCTCACTACTTGCCCCCTGGATCCTTTCCCCTCACAACTACTACGGTCACCCTCTTCTTCCATCCTACGCTCCCTCACTCACATCTTCAATCTCTCCCTCTCTACTGGTGCCTTCCACTCCCCTCTAAAGCATGCGTACATCATTCCCATACTTAACAAGCCCTCCCTGGACCCCACCAACCTGAACAACTTAAGACCCATCTCCCTACTGCCATTTACCTCTAAACTCCCAGAACGCTTAGTCTACAATCGCCTGAGCTCCCACCTCACCGACAACAACCTTCTAGACCCTTTACAGTCTGGCTTTCGCTCACTACACTCCACTGACACTGCCCTACTAAAACTCACTAATGATCTACTAACTGCTAAAACCAATGGCCACTACTGCGTACTCATCCCAACCAATGGCCACTACTCCGTACTCATCCCAACCAATGGCCACTACTCCGTACTCATCCCAACCAATGGCCACTACTCCGTACTCATCCCAACCAATGGCCACTACTCCGTACTCATCCCAACCAATGGCCACTACTCCGTACTCATCCCAACCAATAGCCACTACTCCGTACTCCTCCCAATCAATGGCCACTACTTTGTACTCCTTCCAACCAATGGCCACTACTCCGTACTCATCCCAACCAATTGCCACTACTCCGTACTCATCCCAACCAATGGCCACTACTCCGAACTCATCCCAACCAATGGCCACTACTCCGTACTCATCCCAACCAATGGCCACTACTCTGTACTCCTCCCAACCAATGGCCACTACTCCGAACTCCTTCCAACCAATGGCCACTACTCCGTACTCATCCCAACCAATGGCCACTACTCCGTACTCATCCCAACCAATGGCCACTACTCCGTACTCATCCCAACCAATGGCCACTACTCCGTACTCATCCCAACCAATGGCCACTACTCCGTAGTCATCCCAACCAATGGCCACTACTCCGTACTCATTCCAACCAATGGCCACTACTCAGTACTCATCCCAACCAATGGCCACTACTTAGTACTCTTACTACTTGACCTCTCTGCAGCTTTTGATACAGTTGACCATCCCCTCCTCCTCAAAAAACTCAACTCTTTTGGCCTCCAAGTCTCTGCTCTCTCCTGGTTCTCTTCCTATCTATCACGGCGCTCCATCAGCGTTAATTATAACTCTGCCTCCTCCTCTCCACTCCCTCTTTCTGTAGGGATCCCTCAAGGTTCCGTCCTTGGACCCCTACTCTTCTCCATCTACACCTTCTCCCATGATAAACTCCCATGGCTTTAAGTACCACCTCTATGCTAATGACACACAAATCTATCTTTCTATCCCTCACCTCACCCCTTCAGTCTCCTCTCGCATTTCTAACCTACTAAGCGACATATCGTCATGGATGTCACTCCACTTCCTCAAACTCAATCTTTCCAAAACTGAGCTCTTAGTATTCCCTCCAGCCTGTGCCCTCTTCCCTGACTTCTCCATCAAGATCAATAACACAACCATCAGTCCCTCCCATCATGTCAGGGTACTAGGTGTAATCCTAGACTCCTATCTGTCCTTTCAGTCCCAAATCCAATCACTGTCCAAATCTTGCAGACTTCACCTCCGCAACAGTTCCAAGATGTGGCCGTTCTTAACCTCGGAAACCACTAAGCAACTTATTCACTCCCTTGTTATATCTCGCCTTGACTATTGTAACTCCCTCCTTATTGGCCAACCAAATTGCAGGCTATCCCCTCTTCAGTCTATCATGAATGCTGCTGCCAGACTCATCCACCTTACTAACCATTCTGTATCAGCCACCCCTCACTGCCAATCCCTCCACTGGCCTTCACTCAGTGTCCTCCACCCCTCACTGCCAATCCCTCCACTGGCCTTCACTCAGTGTCCTCCACCCCTCTCTGCCAATCCCTCCACTGGCCTCCATTCAGTGTCCTCCACCCCCCTCTGCCAATCCCTCCACTGGCCTCCATTCAGTGTCCTCCACCCCCCTCTGCCAATCCCTCCACTGGCTTCCCATTGCCCAACGGATAAAATTCAAAACATTAACAGTAACATATAAAGTCATTTATAACTCTGCCCCAAATTACATCACCAATATTGTCTCCAAATATCATCCAAACTGTACTCTCCACGCCTTGCACAACCTCCTGCTCTCTAGCTACCTTGTCTCCTCCTCCCATGATCATCTCCAGGACTTCTCCAGAGCTTCCCCCATCTTCTGGAATGCTCTACTCCAATTTATCAGACTATCGCCTACTCTGCTCATTTTTAGGCGATCTCTGAAAACCTCTCTTTTCAGGGAAGCGTATCCTGCCCTCAGCTAATAATGGAATCTTCTACTCTTCCAACCAGTCCATCCCCCACAGTTACTATCTTTTGTACCACTAGCCCCTCCCTCCTAGATTGTAAGCTCCGAGGAGCAGGGCCCTCCTATCCCTCTTGTATTGAACTGTATTGTTGCATTATTGTCTCCCGTTATATTGTAAAGCATTGAGCAAACTGTTGGCGCTATATAAATCCTTTATAATAATAATAATGAGAGGAGATGAAATGTGGAAAGAAGGCATTGATAATGGGAGAGGAGATGGAACATGTAATGGGAGGAGTGGCCAAGGTGGGCTTAGCAGGAGACCTCAAGCCTGGCTGATCATGTATCAATAGTCAGAAGAACCTGGAATGGACTCTCCCACTGAGGCTTAAGAGACTTGGTAAGATGACAATAGACCCCATCCTAGTCTCTGGTACTGAGGCAGTGCTGGTCATGTATTACCTCAGGATCCAGAAATGAAGAAAATGCTTGGAAACAAAACTCAGTTGGTGAATCATGAAAATGCATTGCATGTTCAGTCAAAGCTCCATAAAAAAAGATAAAGATGATACTCATGAGGGAAGCTGTTTGGTTATTGATGCTTATCTTAAAAAAATTGTCAAAAGATAAAATATTTAGACAGGCATTAACTGTAAAAGTTTTGTCACATTGATAGCATTAAAATGACTTCTCTCCAGTGTGAATTCTCTGGTGTATGATAAGATGTGACTTCTGTGTAAAAGCTTTATCACATTCAGAACACTGATATGACTTCTCTCCAGTGTGACTCCTCTGGTGTGTGATAAGATGTGACTTCCCTGTAAAAGCTTTATCACATTCAGAACACTGATATGGCTTCTCTCCAGTGTGAATCCTCTGGTGTATGATAAGATGTGACTTCTTTGTAAAAGCTTTATCACATTCAGAACACTGATATGGCTTCTCTCCAGTGTGAATCTTCTGGTGTCTGATAAGATTTGACTTCACTGTAAAAGCTTTATCACATTCAGAACACTGATATGACTTCTCTCTAGTGTGAATCATCTGGTGTGTGATAAGATTTGACTTCTGTGTAAAAGCTTTGTCACATTCAGAACACTGATATGACTTCTCTCCAGTGTGAATCATCTGGTGTGTGAGAAGATGTGACTTCACTGTAAAACCTTTATCACATTCAGAACACTGATATATCTCTCCAGTGTGAATCCTCTGGTGCGTGATAAGATTTGACTTCCATGTAAAAGCTTTATCACATTCAGAACACTGATATGACTTCTCTCCAGTGTGAATCCTCTGGTGTGTGATAAGATTTGACTTCCGTGTAAAAGCTTTATCACATTCAGAACACTGATATGACTTCTCTCCAGTGTGAACCCTCTGGTGTTTGATAAGATCTGACTTCTGTGTAAAAGCTTTATCACATTCAGAACACTGATATGACTTCTCTCCAGTGTGAATCATCTGGTGTGTGATAAGACTTGACTTCCGTGTAAAAGCTTTATCACATTCAGAACACTGATATGGCTTCTCTCCAGTGTGAATCCTCTGGTGTCTGATAAGTTGTGACTTCTGTGTAAAAGCTTTATCACATTCAGAACACTGATATGGCTTCTCTCCAGTGTGAACAATCTGGTGTGTGATAAGATGTGACTTCCGTGTAAAAGCTTTATCACATTCAGAACACTGATATGGCTTCTCTCCAGTGTGAACCCTCTGGTGTCTGATAAGTTGTGACTTCCGTGTAAAAGCTTTATCACATTCAGAACACTGATATGACTTCTCTCCAGTGTGAATCCTCTGGTGTGTGATAAGATGTGACTTCCGTGTAAAAGCTTTATCACATTCAGAACACTGATATGGCTTCTCTCCAGTGTGAACTCTTTGGTGTACTATAAGGTCTCTCTCGTTTGTAAAAGTTTTGTCACATTCAGAACAATGATATGACTTCCCTCCATTGTGAACCTTCTGGTTTGTGATATATTTTCTCTCCATTGTAAAATCTCCAAACAAGAAGTAGTTTGAAATGACTCCTCTTATGTATACTTGGGTTGGACTTTATTGTAAAGCCATTGTCACTTCCAGAACACTGAAATTACTTTTCTCCTGCTGGATCAATGTGGAAGAGGATCCAAACCATGACTTTTAGAACACAGATATGACTTGTATCCCGTGTGAATCCTCCAGTGAACTGCAGTAAAGACTTTCAGTCAATTAAGACAACCATATGTCTTGTTTTCCATGTGACTCAGCTATATTCATGAAGACCAACATGACCGGAAACTTGGCTCATCAATCCACCTGTACAAAAAAAAAAAATTTAAATTCTATATAAAGGGCTACATAAAGTTGCTTTCTATTTTTAATGTTCATTACTAAATATATCTTATGAATAGAAAGAATATGTACAGCATTATCTACAGTATTTTTTAATCAAATAGATTTTATTTAGAAAGTTTATAAGTGCGCACAGTATTCCCAACATTCAGCCCAGACAATGGAGTCATACATTCTCACGTATAGGCAGTTGTGGCACTGTTACAGATCATACAGAACAATAACTTGCTTTGTCTATGGTGTCACTTTTACCTTTTATAAACAAATGAACAGAGAAAAGAAGAAACAACCTAGAACAATTCAGCTGTACACGGCAAGTAACTCCCCCCAGTACATACATAGACAGCTGACACCGATCAATGAGGCCCGTGTCTACAGGATCATACCCCAAGTATGGGTCTCCAATGTAGTCACCATTCAGTAGGATACAACTGGCCGTTCTCCTTCTATGGTGCTAAAAAAGCTAAATTTTAAAAACCTATGATGTTAATGTGGAGATCACCTGCTCAATCCACTGGTGTCTGCTGGGAGTTTGAGATGATAGCCAAGATCGGGATATTTTTTGTGGTCAAGCAGCCTCACTATTGCTATATGACTTGTAATAGGAGGAGGTGTAAATAATTCCTCCTCTATTGACACCAAGAGGCACACCCGAGGAATATTGAACACCAACATTACAATACTGGTCATATTGTTCCACTTTTTGAATAATTTTGGACATCTCCAAAACATGTATCAAATCCCCGACAACACCGCTACAATTGGGGTCATAAGGGGAAATCCCTCCTGTCCTAGCTGAACAATTGAGCTGGAGTCCTGAAAGCTCTATGCAAAAGAAATGACTGAGTTTCTGTGAAGAGGACAGAGAGATGAGAGGTATGGAGGTCACAATCACCTCCCACCACTCTCTCTTATTTTCTCTGTTTCCCATTTCTTTCTATAAGTCTTCGGCAAGAGTCAAAATATGGGAATAAATATATGAGAGATCATGCCTTTCCCACTGGTGCCTTCTGAAGCCCATTAACCATTGTGAGAGTGTCAGGAATGGACTTGCCAATGGTGGTGGGACTCACCTGCTTTGTGGGCTGCAGTACCAGGGCTGGCCAGCGGGTGCTCTCAGCAACCAGAGACTCACTCCTGCAATCCACCATCACCTGAGGCTGATTGCAGGAGGTGTATTTAAGGAATGGCCGGGCCTGTGATCAGTGCCTTGGTGTATGTATCCCATGAGCCCCTGTATCTTGTTATCTGTGCCTGATCATCTGTTCTGTGAAGTACCCTTTGTTGCCGACCCTGCTTTGATCTTGATCCTGCTGACTGTCTCCTGCACTGACCCCTGGCTCTTTACATGACTACTCTCTGCCTGCTCCTCCTGTACCTACCTGCCTGATAGTTACCGACCCGGCCTGCCTGACTATGCTTGTGTTCCCACACATATTGGGACTAGCTTAAGGTTTGGTTTTGCACTGTGTTCTGTGTATTGTGTAACCTTAAATAAATTATATTACTTTTACACCATCCTTGAGCCTGCGTTTCCCTGTGTCAGTCCACACATCTCTGTTCATACCTGGAGCCCTGACAGAGAGTGATGTGAAATCTGTATCTGATGGAAGTAGCAACCGATGGATGGGATCTAATGTGTCTACTAAGTCCCACCTGGTAAGATGTTGAAGTTGGGCAGCTATAAAATAAAGTCTAGCATTTGGTATTGCTAGGCCTCCTTGGTCTTCACCATACTGTAGAGTAGTGAGTGTGTTTCTAGCTGATGGCTTCTTCTAAATGAGTTCCCCAAACTGGGAGTCTATACTGGAGAACCACTTACGAGGTGTCCACATGGGAGAATTGTGGAGTATATAGAGGAATTGTGGGGTCCATATCTTCTCTTGTTCATAGATTTTATTGGAAAGAGATAATAGTTTTACAAGGAGCTGATAACAATGTGATTGCAGGACTCACCAACAGTAAGTCAGAAGGGGTACAACCCTTAGAGGTAACGTACAGGTTGTAATTTGTACACTACAAATAATATCTTCATACATTAAAGTGGAGTTCCAGTGAAAATAAAAAAAAATAAAAGTCAGCAGCTACAAAAACTGTAGCTGCTGACTTTTAAAAGACGGGCACTTACCTGTCCCTCGATCTCGTGGTGTCCTCTCCGCAGCCCGTTTCACCGGCCGCCCTGTGTTTCCAGTGCCGGCATCTTCAGTGTGGGCACCCAGCTGTGACAGCTTGTGGCTTCACATCCGGGTGCCCACTGAGCATGTGCGAGTATCTCTGTGCTTTGTGAATGGTCCTGTAGTCTTCTAGGACCTTTCATGTGTCCCAGAACACTACAGGGAGGGAGGGGGGAGGACAACTTCCGCTTCTGATCATGTAGGTGATTGCAGCAGAAGTGGGAGCGGGTACCTGTCAATTTCGGTTACCCCCCCCCCCCCAAAAGGTGCCAGTGGGGTCCTTAACCACTTGCCTACCAGGCACTTATACCCCTTCCTTACCAGGCCAAATGTTAAACTTTCAGCTTTGCCACACTCTAAATGACAATTGTGCGGTCATGCAACATTGTACTCATTTTTATCTTTTTTTTGACACAAATAGAGCTTTCTTTTGGTGGTCTTTACTCCCCGCTGGGTGTTTTTATTTTTTGTGCTATAAACAAAAAAAGAGCAAAAAATGTAAAAAAAAAAAAGTTACTTTGTTTCTATTATAACATTTTGCAAACAGGTAATTTGTCTCCTTCACTGATGTGCGTTTATCAGGCTGCACTGATAGGCTGCACGGATAGGCAGCACTGATAGGCAGAACTAAAGAAGTGGCACTGATAGGTGCCAGTGGGGTCCTTAACCACTTGCCTACCAGGCATTTATACCCCCTTCCTTACTAGGCCAATTTTCAGCATTGTCACATTTTAAATGACAATTGTGCGGTCATGCAACATTGTACTCATTTGAAAATATTATCATTTTTTTTACACAAATAGAGCTTTCTTTTGGTGGTATTTACTCCCCGCTGGGTGTTTTATTTTTTGAGCTATAAACAAAAAAAGAGCAAAAAATTTGAAAAAAAAGTTTCTTTGTTTCTATTAAAATATTTAGCAAACAGGTAATTTTTCTCCTTCACTGATGTGTGTTTATGAGGCTGCACTGATAGGCTGCACGGATAGGCAGCACTGATGGGCACTGATAGGCAGCACTAATGAGGCGGCACTGATAGGTGGCATTGATGATGGGTACTGATAGGCAGCACTGATGGGCACTGATAGGCAGCACTAATGAGGCGGCACTGATAGGTGGCAGTGATGATGGGTACTGATAGGCAGCACTGATGGGCACTGATAGGCAGCACTAATGAGGTGGCACGGATAGGTGGCACTGATGATGGGTACTGATAGTTGTCACTGATTGGCAGCACTGCTTTGCACTGACGGGCGGCACTGGTGGGCAAAGGTGGGTGGCACTGCTGGGCACTTGTGGGCAGAACTGGTGGGTGGCACTGCTGGGCACTTGTGGGAGGAACTGGTGGGTGGCGCTGCTGGGCACCGATCCTCAGGTCACTGATCATAAGTGCCCTGATGATCCCTCCTCTGACAACTGCTGGCAGTACCTTCCTCTTGCTCTGACAGCGTGAGGAAAGTGTAGCTGAGCACCGGCAACTGCAATTCCTGATGACCAGCGTGTCATAGGACACAGCGATCATGGAGATCGCCAGGTTCATGCCCCCGGGGGCATGCAGGAGAGCGCATTCTGGGAGGACATCATATGATATTTCTACATGGCAAATAATTTCCTAGCAGGTGTAGTAGAGTAATAGAAATCCAACAGACCCAACAGTCATGACATGCATGCTGCTGATTCTGTGTCATTGAATCACTCATTGAAAGGGGCGTGTTCAAAATAATAGCAGTGTGGAGTTCTATTAGTGAGGTCATTCATTCTTTGATAAACAGGTGGCAATTATTGCCCTTATTTAAGGAAGGAAGGCAGCAAATGTTGGACATGCTGGTTACAGTGCATTTCTCTCTGAAATTCTGAGGAAAATGGGTCGTTCCAGACATTGTTCAGAAGAACAGCGTACCTTGATTTAAAAGTTGATTGGAGAGGGGAAAACATATAAAGAAGTGCAGAAAATGATCGGCTGCTCAGCTAAAATGATGGCAAATGCTTTAAAATGGCAATCAAAACCTGAAAGACGTGGAAGAAAGCGAAAAACTAACATTGGAATGGATAGAAGAACAGCCAAAATGGGGCGGACTTAGCCAACAATCAGCTCCAGGAAGATGAAAGAAGGTGTGACGTTCCCTGTGAGGACTGTTACAATTAGAAGACGCCGATGTGAAGCCAAGCTATCTGCAAGAAGTCCCCGCAAAGTCCCACTGTTGGGAAAAAGACGTGCTGAAGAGGTTACAATCTGCCAAAGAGCACATAGACCGGCCTAAAGAGAAATGGCGCAACATTTTGTGGACTGATGAAAGTAATGTAGCAAACTAGCTCCTCAGAGCTGGAAGCGGAGTTCTCCTTCAACCTTTGCTTTTGCTACAAACTAGCTCATCAGAGCTGGAAATGGAGTTCCCCTGTTCCTTGCTGTATTTGAGGTCTTCCTCGAATCATTCCTCACATCCCCCCCTTGCATTCCTGTGAGGCAGACTTTATCTGCTGGCAGATGATGTGGAACAAGGAGACTAAGACATGAGAAGTGGAGCCAGCCCGTCTTCGGAGGTGTCACTTTGGTCACCCAAAGCTATGTAAGCCCCACACCTTATCAACCTGACCGAGAACTGAACATTCCTCAGGTCAGACATATGTTTCATAACATGGGACATGAGCTGGCAGTTTCAGTTTAAAATCTCCCAATGACCACTCCCAAAAGGTGTAGTCAGAGCCCCCCTCCCTTTGTGAGGGACTTTTAAAAAAGACAGGCTGACAAGCCTAGAGAGAGAGAGAAAGTTTTTTTAACACACAGAGATCTCCCAGCAACATCGTAACAAGAGGAGATCAAAGAAATCACCCTGCTCACAACTTGGACTGCAAACCCAGGCTAAGGGCAAGTAACTCAACCCTGTAATCTTCTTCCTAATTATCTCTTTGCTGTGTCTTTATATACATATATATATATATTTTTGTGATATCTCTTTGTAAATATTTATTTGCATCCGACGCTTTTGGTAATAAATCTTTCTTTCTGAAAGTGTTAAACTGTTTCTAAGCGCTTACTTGCAATTCACGAATCCCTGCCTTTGAAGAGATGCTAAGACTTGGTAAGAGGTATGTCTGACACCATGAAAGATCACTGCAGAAATATGTTCACTTAGAAACTTGCTTTGCCAAATATCAGGACTTCACTTTAAACAATATCTACCATTTAAAAAAAAATTAAAATGTGTTAAAAAGTTTTTTTTTTTAAGCAAGACGATACAGTGAAAAACTAGACGCTCGTGCAGTTTATTTGGCGGATATAACTGAGCATGTGCAGAACACACGTTAGACGTCCTCTGTGGGCGCTTGCTTTTTAGCCACTGCTCAATAGTAAATCTCAGTGTGGAGTCCTCTGACAGCCGGCGCTCGGTGGCGTCTCCTGTGTGTGGAGTCCTCTGACAGCCGGCATTCGGTGGCGTCTCCTGTGTGTGGAATCCTCTGACAGCCGGCACTCGGTGGCGTCTCCTGTGTGTGAAGTCCTCTGACAGCCAGCACTCGGTGGCATCTCCTGTGTGTGGAGTCCTCTGACAGCCGGCACTCGGTGGCGTCTCCTGTTTGTGGAGTCCTCTGAGAGCCGGCACTCGGTCACGTCTCCTGTGTGTGGAGTCCTCTGACAGCCGGCATTCGGTGGCGTCTCCTGTTTGTGGAGTCCTCTGACAGCCGGCACTCGGTGGCGTCTCCTGTGTGTGGAGTCCTCTGACAGCCAGCACTCGGTGGCGTCTCCTGTGTGTGGAGTCCTCTGACAGCCGGCATTCGGTGGCGTCTCCTGTGTGTGGAGTCCTCTGACAGCCGGCACTCGGTGGCGTCTCCTGTGTGTGGAGTCCTCTGACAGCCGGCACTCGGTGGCGTCTCCTGTGTGTGACAACCAGCACTCGGCAGATCTTTATGGACTCTCATTGGATTTCCTTAGTTCTAGTGATTCTATTTTTGTTTCTTATCCTTTATAATTATTTCTGTGATGATTTTACTTATTTAGAAGGTCTGGATAATATTTATTTTGACAGCTGAATGTAAAAATAAAGGTCCGCAATAAAAAAAAAAAAAAAAAAACAACGTGGGCCCCCCCCCCTCATCCGTACCAAGAACTTCAGGTTTGGTATGGATATTAAGGGGGAACTCCACGCCAAAATAAAAAAAAAATAGCGTGGGCCCCCCCAATATCCATACCAGACCCTTATCCGACCATGCAGCCCAGCAGGTCAGAAAAGGGGGGAGGATGAGCGAGCGCCCCCCTCTCCTCCTGAACCATACCAGGCCACATGCCCTCAACATGGGGGGGTGCTTTGGGGCGGGGGGCTCCCCCCCCCAAAGCACCTTGTCACCATCGATGGGGACAAGGGCCTCTTCCCCACAACCCTGGCTGGTGGTTGTGGGGGTCTGTGGGCGGGGGGCTTATCAGAATCTGGAAGCCCCCTTTAACAAGGGGGCCCCCAGATCCCGCCCCCCCTATGTGAATGAGTCTGCGGTACATGGTCCCGCTACTCATTCACAAAAAAACAAAGTGCTGTGTAAAAAAAACACAGTACAGGGTCTTTGACAAGTCCTTTAATAAAACAATGTCCCCCGAAGTAGATCCAACGTCAATCAAGCTCTGAAGTAGGTTAGGGGCGGGGCCAGCCGGGGACATCATCCGAGTGACCATTGAGTCATTGAGATGACACTTGGTGGGCCTTGAGGAGGATTGAATAAGATTCCTCCTCTTTCCCTATTCCTGTGCCCTGTCCAATGTTTCTTAGGCTGAACCTCCTTAGCCTGCTGGGCCTGTGTTTTTCAACAAAAAACCCTACTAGAGTAAAACCTTTTCTTACTCTCTGGGAATGTCCTCTTTTAATGGGCTGTACATTCCAGAGCCTCCTCGAGACCTGGACCAAAAAGATTATCGCCAATAAAGGGTAAGGCACAAAGGTGCAGTTTGAATGCTGAGTTCCCTGCCCAGGTTTTTAACCAAAATGCCGTTTTAGCTGAATTCACTAGGGCAGAGGTTCAAGCCGCTAGCTTAACTGATTTGGCCGAGGCATCCACAAGGAAACCAACTGCTTTAAACAGCAAAGGAAATTATTTCAGGATTTGCTGCCTGGAGGTCCCTGCTGAGAGATGCGACTGTGTAAGCCAGCATTCCAGATTTCTAGTGACACAGGTAGCCGATAAAGCTGGCCTAAAGCTGATGGAAGTGGAATCCCAGGCCCTGCGGAGTAAGACTTCATCCCTCTTATCCATAGGGTCTTTCAGAGCCCCCATATCTTCAAATGTTAAGTCTGTCCTTTTAGAGACTTTAGATAAGGGGGTGTCTAATTTCTGAACCTTGTTCCATTGCTGGGACCTGTTATCCTCAAACCTCCTATTAAGATTGTATCAATAAAACATGCAGCGCTAATAAAACACTAAAGCTGAAACAAGTGATCATAAATTGCAATAATCAAAATGCTAACCATCTAATCACTGCTTGATTCTAATTATAAAAAGGATAATGAAATATAATAAGTAAATCTCAAGACAAGTGAGCGCTTAAAACAACTTATAAAATCAATAAGTGAACAAAATTAAATTAAACTAGAAAATAGCAGCTGAACACCAAAAGGTACCATAAAACCTTCACAATAATCAGAATGCATAAAGGGGGGGAGGTGCAGCGCTAACTTAATAAATATACACTTAAATAGTTACACAAACCAATGTTAAGGTGCTATTAAAGTGCAAAACGGTGACTAAAATGAGTATAGTCCATAACGTGTTCAAAAGGTGTTCAAAACCCAAGAGTCTTCAATAACAAGTCTTTTTGATGGTTCTTCCTGGGATGATCAGCAGAGTCCTCTTCACAGATGATGTAGCTTGTGCAGATCCCGAAATCTGCAGGTCAATCTGCGGCAACCCTTCCGGATGCTCGGATATCGCATACCCCAGACTTGTTATTGAATTACTGCCAACAGAGTGGCCCCCCCTTTTTTCTTCTATGCGTGGCAAACACCATCGAGTGACGAGGGGCTTTTGTGACCAGATCTGACCAGATCCATATGAGGACCCTAGGATTATCTGCTTTGAATGCGCATTTGGATTGCGTATCTGGTGAGTGCGCAATCTTTATACCTTTATCACCTCATCCACGAATCCAGGCATTGGAGCTTTTTGAAGACTCTTGGGTTTTGAACACCTTTTGAACACGTTATGGACTATACTCATTTTAGTCACCGTTTTGCACTTTAATAGCACCTTAACATTGGTTTGTGTAACTATTTAAGTGTATATTTATTAAGTTAGCGCTGCACCTCCCCCCCTTTATGCAAATATAATAAGTGTCCAGAAATCAGCTCTATATTGATGAAGGAATATAGCAAACATTCATCACACGGAGATGAATGTAGATTGCACTGACCGGAAAGCGCAATTGTCATGCGTGTTTGAGTATTAACCAACTCCTGGTCATCCGATTATGGGAACTGGATCTCAACGAGGATCGTCTGGCCTGCGTCAGCTAAGCATGTATCGCACCCTCAGGGTCTCCAGGTACCAGGGGAAAAGTAATCCTCTCACCAGCAGGGGGAGCTTGTTTCACCATATATGCAGTGGCCACCAGGTTATCCTTATATGCCTTGAAGGGGGGGGGGGGGGGGCTCGGGAGTAACGAGCCAGAACACAGAAGAATCTGATAGTGTAGTACTTTAATGAAAGCCACAGGGATATCGTGTACAAGTATAAATGCACTACTCACATGCAGTAGTAGAAGGCTGGCAATGGAGAAATCAAAAATGGCCACCGGCCGTCCACGAGGGCTGTGCGGTGTGACGTCACAGGATTAAGGGCACCTTTCTAACGCGTTTCGTGCTCTTGCACGTTCTCCTTTTAAGATTACTTGAGAAAAAAGGTTTCCTCTCAGGGCTTTACCATTCCTGCCTAATGGTATCAACCAGGGAACTATGGACTGGAAAGACACTAGTCTTTCTAGCATACAAACCTTGATACATGAGGTCATGCTTAGATAGGCAAACATCCTCCTCCTCCATCTCTAAGGTTTCGTAGAAAGGTTTAAGGAGGTCGTCCACATCTTCCAGGGGCAATTTGTTCCTGGAACCTCTGGAGGAGCAAACTTCACCATCCTCCTCTTATGAGCCTGAATCTACCCGGGACCTAGGATCCTCCTCTGGGTCCTCCTCCCCTTTTAATGCATCTGCTACCTCCAAACCCGCAGATTGGGTCCAAGGATCCAGTGGCGGCTGCATTATTCCAACAGGGATCTAAAGGAGTGAAATGTAGACAACATGTCATCCTTAATGGAGGTGAGCACTTTATGGCAGGCTGTAAATGACATCCTTAATTAGGCTAGCCACACAATTGCAGCATAAGGGTTTTTCCCAAGCTGGACCCAATTTAGCTGCACAAACTGCACACTTCTTCTTGGGGGTCTGACTCTGCACCTTGTCCTGGGCTTTAACAGACAATAAGCAAGAAAAAAAAACACAATACAGAAAATAATCAGCCCAGGGCCCCTCATACAAAAACCACTGTGCTGGGGAGCAAGAAAAGGAAGTGTGCCCACCAGGGTCAGCAAGAGGGATCAGAGTCCCCAAGCTTACCTTAGAGGAGCCTGTGCCTGAAGGACCAGGGTATGCCTGAGAAGTGCCAGCACCTTCCATCCATACCTCTTGGTGTAGAGCCACAGGCTCTGCTGGGTCTGTACACCAGACTGGCTGCCTAAACAAATGCTTGTGCCGATATGGAGACTGGAACCACGAGTCTCAGGCGCCAGTTGATGACATCACTGCAGCCGGAACTTCCAGTTCCAGGACAGCACCCAGAAGTTGCGGCTGCTCGCACGCCTGCTTGGCAGTCACTCTGCCCCACTGTGCATTGGATGCTGGAGCCCTACCCCCGCACGGGAAGGAGAACGACAGGCATCAAAGGTCCTGGACCCCCCAGGACACCCCCAATGGTCATGATCCAATGAAGCATGGAAAGATATCAGGAGCGCAGCCCCACTCCCCCTGAAGGGATTGCGTCGGGCAGGAGGAAGTAAGACAGACCAGGAGCCACCAGCAACCTCTAGGGCCCAGGACTTCCAGACAATCAGTTCCTTGATGACTGCACCCAGGAGGAAACACTAAAAACTCAAGAGGGAGGCCTTTTATAGTATTGTGCTTACGTGTTTCCTGTCCCAGAGGGAGGAGCTCTGTCTCAGGAAGGATGTCCTGGAGGACGTTTGGAGAAATGAACATTAGAATGTCTGAGAGACAAAAGCCAGAAATAGATCAGTGGCTGCATGCACACCTCATTGTTAGGCTGCAGGTAGAGAGGCAGAGATGAGGCAGGATTTATCATGAAATACAAATTAAAGTGTATTATTATCAAAACAGCCAAGAATATTTCACAAGGTCTGAAAAGTATGTAAGTCATCGAGTTATTCCACAATTTAAGAAGAAGAGCATAACTGCAGGTAGTAAATGTAAGAGAGGAGTTGCAGATGATACGATGGTGGGTAATATGTACAGGAGAGGAGTATGGGGGGTATGACAGTGATCGGTATGTACAGGAGAGGAGTGTGGAGGGTAATGACAGTGATGGGTATGTACAGGAGAGGAGTGTGGAGGGTATGACAGTGATCGGTACGTACAGGAGAGGAGTGTGGAGGGTAATGACAGTGATGGGTATGTACAGGAGAGGAGTACGGAGGTATGACAGTGATGGGTATGTACAGGAGAGGAGTACGGAGGTATGACAGTGATCGGTATGTACAGGAGAGGAGTGTGGAGGTATGACAGTGATGGGTACGTAAAGGAGAGGAGTACGGAGGTATGACAGTGATGGGTATGTACAGGAGAGGAGTACGGAGGTATGACAGTGATCGGTATGTACAAGAGAGGAGTACGGAGGTATAACAGTGATGGGAATGTACAGGAGAGGAGTACGGAGGTATGACAGTGATGGGTATGTACAGGAGAGGAGTACGGAGGTATGACAGTGAAGGGTATGTACAGGAGAGTAGTACGGAGGTATGACAGTGATGGGTATGTACAGGAGAGGAGTACGGAGGTATGACAGTGATCGGTATGTACAGAAGAGTAGAACGAAGGTATGACAGTGAAGGGTATGTACAGGAGAGGAGTGTGGAGGTATGACAGTGATGGGTACGTAAAGGAGAGGAGTACGGAGGTATGACAGTGATGGGTACATACAGGAGAGGAGTACGGAGGTATGACAGTGATGGGTATGTACAGGAGAGGAGTACGGAGGTATGACAGTGATGGGTAGGTACAGGAGAGGAGTACGGAGGTATGACAGTGATGGGTATGTACAGGAGAGGAGTACGGAGGTATGACAGTGATGGGTATGTACAGGAGAGGAGTACGGAGGTATGAAGGTGATCGGTATGTACAGGAGAAGAGTGTGGAAGTATGACAGTGATCGGTATGTACAGGAGAGGAGTACGGAGGTATGACAGTGATCGGTATGTACAGGAGAGGAGTATGGAGGTATTACAGTGATGGGTATGTACAGGAGAGGAGTACGGAGGTATGACAGTGATGGGTATGTACAGGAGAGGAGTACGGAGGTATGACAGTGATTGGTATGTACAGGAGAGGAGTGTGGAGGTATGACAGTGATCGGTATGTGCAGGAGAGGAGTGTGGAGGTATGACAGTGATTGGTATGTACAGGAGAGGAGTGTGGAGGTATGACAGTGATCGGTATGTACAGGAGAGGAGTGTGGAGGTATGACAGTGATCAGTATGTGCAGGAGAGGAGTGTGGAGGTATGACAGTGATCGGTATGTACAGGAGAGGAGTACGGAGGTATGACAGTGATCGGTGTGTACAGGAGAGGAGTGTGGAGGTATGACAGTGATGGGTATGTACAGGAGAGGAGTACGGAGGTATGACAGTGATTGGTATGTACAGGAGAGGAGTACAGAGGTATGACAGTGATCGGTAGATACAGGAGAGGAGTACGGAGGTATGACAGTGATGGGTATGTACAGGAGAGGAGTACAGAGGTATGACAGTGATCGGTATGTACAGGAGAGGAGTACGGAGGTATGACAGTGATGGGTATGTACAGGAGAGGAGTACGGAGGTATGAAGGTGATCGGTATGTACAGGAGAAAAGTGTGGAAGTATGACAGTGATCGGTATGTACAGGAGAGGAGTACGGAGGTATGACAGTGATCGGTATGTACAGGAGAGGAGTACGGAGGTATGACAGTGATGGGTATGTACAGGAGAGGAGTACGGAGGTATGACAGTGATGGGTATGTACAGGAGAGGAGTGTGGAGGTATGACAGTGATCGGTATGTACAGGAGAGGAGTACGGAGGTATGACAGTGATCGGTATGTACAGGAGAGGAGTGTGGAGGTATGACAGTGATGGGTATGTACAGGAGAGGAGTACGGAGGTATGACAGTGATTGGTATGTACAGGAGAGGAGTACAGAGGTATGACAGTGATCGGTAGATACAGGAGAGGAGTACGGAGGTATGACAGTGATGGGTATGTACAGGAGAGGAGTACAGAGGTATGACAGTGATCGGTATGTACAGGAGAGGAGTACGGAGGTATGACAGTGATGGGTATGTACAGGAGAGGAGTACGGAGGTATGAAGGTGATCGGTATGTACAGGAGAAGAGTGTGGAAGTATGACAGTGATCGGTATGTACAGGAGAGGAGTACGGAGGTATGACAGTGATCGGTATGTACAGGAGAGGAGTATGGAGGTATTACAGTGATGGGTATGTACAGGAGAGGAGTACGGAGGTATGACAGTGATCGGTATGTACAGGAGAGGAGTACGGAGGTATGACAGTGATCGGTATGTACAGGAGAGGAGTACGGAGGTATTACAGTGATGGGTATGTACAGGAGAGGAGTACGGAGGTATGACAGTGATGGGTATGTACAGGAGAGGAGTACGGAGGTATGACAGTGATGGGTATGTACAGGAGAGGAGTGTGGAGGTATGACAGTGATGGGTATGTACAGGAGAGGAGTACGGAGGTATGACAGTGATGGGTATGTACAGGAGAGGAGTACGGAGGTATGACAGTGATTGGTATGTACAGGAGAGGAGTGTGGAGGTATGACAGTGATCGGTATGTGCAGGAGAGGAGTGTGGAGGTATGACAGTGATTGGTATGTACAGGAGAGGAGTGTGGAGGTATGACAGTGATCGGTATGTACAGGAGAGGAGTGTGGAGGTATGACAGTGATCAGTATGTGCAGGAGAGGAGTGTGGAGGTATGACAGTGATCGGTATGTGCAGGAGAGGAGTACGGAGGTATGACAGTGATGGGTATGTACAGGAGAGGAGTACGGAGGTATGACAGTGATGGGTATGTACAGGAGAGGAGTGTGGAGGTATGACAGTGATCGGTATGTACAGGAGAGGAGTACGGAGGTATGACAGTGATCGGTGTGTACAGGAGAGGAGTGTGGAGGGTATGACACTGATCGGTATGTACAGGAGAGGAGTGTGGAGGTATGACAGTGATTGGTATGTACAGGAGAGGAGTACGGAGGTATGACAGTGATGGGTATGTACAGGAGAGGAGTACGGAGGTATGACAGTGATGGGTATGTACAGGAGAGGAGTACGGAGGTATGACAGTGATTGGTATGTACAGGAGAGGAGTACAGAGGTATGACAGTGATCGGTAGATACAGGAGAGGAGTACGGAGGTATGACAGTGATGGGTATGTACAGGAGAGGAGTGTGGAGGTGTGACTGTAATCGGTATGTACAGGAGAGGAGTACGGAGGTATGACATAGATCGGTATGTACAGGAGAGGAGTGTGGGGAGTATGACATTGATCGGTATGTACAGGAGAGGAGTGCGGAGGTATGACAGTGATCGGTATGTACAGGAGAGGAGTACGGAGGTATGACAGTGATCGGTGTGTACAGGAGAGGAGTGTGGAGGGTATGACACTGATCGGTATGTACAGGAGAGGAGTGTGGAGGTATGACAGTGATCAGTATGTACAGGAGAGGAGTACAGAGGTATGACAGTGATAGGTATATACAGGAGAGGAGTACGGAGGTATGACAGTGATTAGTATGTACAGGAGAGGAGTGTGGGGGGTATTACAGTGATGGGTATGTACAGGAGAGGAGTGTGGAGGTATGACAGTGATCGGTATGTACAGGAGAGGAGTACGGAGGTATGACAGTGATCGGTATGTACAGGAGAGGAGTACGGAGGTATTACAGTGATGGGTATGTACAGGAGAGGAGTACGGAGGTATGACAGTGATGGGTATGTACAGGAGAGGAGTACGGAGGTATGACAGTGATGGGTATGTACAGGAGAGGAGTGTGGAGGTATGACAGTGATCGGTATGTACAGGAGAGGAGTGTGGAGGTATGACAGTGATCGGTATGTGCAGGAGAGGAGTGTGGAGGTATGACAGTGATCGGTATGTGCAGGAGAGGAGTACGGAGGTATGACAGTGATGGGTATGTACAGGAGAGGAGTGTGGAGGTATGACAGTGATCGGTATGTACAGGAGAGGAGTACGGAGGTATGACAGTGATCGGTGTGTACAGGAGAGGAGTGTGGAGGGTATGACACTGATCGGTATGTACAGGAGAGGAGTGTGGAGGTATGACAGTGATGGGTATGTACAGGAGAGGAGTACGGAGGTATGACAGTGATCGGTATGTACAGGAGAGGAGTGTGGAGGTATGACAGTGATCGGTATGTACAGGAGAGGAGTACGGAGGTATGACAGTGATTGGTATGTACAGGAGAGGAGTACGGAGGTATGACAGTGATGGGTATGTACAGGAGAGGAGTACGGAGGTATGACAGTGATGGGTATGTACAGGAGAGGAGTACGGAGGTATGACAGTGATTGGTATGTACAGGAGAGGAGTACGGAGGTATGACAGTGATTGGTATGTACAGGAGAGGAGTACAGAGGTATGACAGTGATCGGTAGATACAGGAGAGGAGTACGGAGGTATGACAGTGATGGGTATGTACAGGAGAGGAGTGTGGAGGTGTGACTGTAATCGGTATGTACAGGAGAGGAGTACGGAGGTATGACATAGATCGGTATGTACAGGAGAGGAGTGTGGGGAGTATGACATTGATCGGTATGTACAGGAGAGGAGTGCGGAGGTATGACAGTGATCGGTATGTACAGGAGAGGAGTACGGAGGTATGACAGTGATCGGTGTGTACAGGAGAGGAGTGTGGAGGGTATGACACTGATCGGTATGTACAGGAGAGGAGTGTGGAGGTATGACAGTGATCAGTATGTACAGGAGAGGAGTACAGAGGTATGACAGTGATAGGTATATACAGGAGAGGAGTACGGAGGTATGACAGTGATTAGTATGTACAGGAGAGGAGTGTGGGGGGTATTACAGTGATGGGTATGTACAGGAGAGGAGTGTGGAGGTATGACAGTGATCGGTATGTACAGGAGAGGAGTACGGAGGTATGACAGTGATCGGTATGTACAGGAGAGGAGTACGGAGGTATTACAGTGATGGGTATGTACAGAAGAGGAGTACGGAGGTATGACAGTGATGGGTATGTACAGGAGAGGAGTACGGAGGTATGACAGTGATTGGTATGTACAGGAGAGGAGTGTGGAGGTATGACAGTGATCGGTATGTGCAGGAGAGGAGTGTGGAGGTATGACAGTGATTGGTATGTACAGGAGAGGAGTGTGGAGGTATGACAGTGATCGGTATGTACAGGAGAGGAGTGTGGAGGTATGACAGTGATCAGTATGTGCAGGAGAGGAGTGTGGAGGTATGACAGTGATCGGTATGTGCAGGAGAGGAGTACGGAGGTATGACAGTGATGGGTATGTACAGGAGAGGAGTACGGAGGTATGACAGTGATGGGTATGTACAGGAGAGGAGTACGGAGGTATGACAGTGATGGGTATGTACAGGAGAGGAGTACGGAGGTATGACAGTGATCGGTATGTACAGGAGAGGAGTACGGAGGTATGACAGTGATCGGTATGTACAGGAGAGGAGTACGGAGGTATGACAGTGATCGGTATGTACAGGAGAGGAGTGTGGAGGTATGACAGTGATGGGTATGTACAGGAGAGGAGTACGGAGGTATGACAGTGATGGGTATGTACAGGAGAGGAGTGTGGAGGTATGACAGTGATCGGTATGTACAGGAGAGGAGTACGGAGGTATGACAGTGATGGGTATGTACAGGTGAGGAGTACGGAGGTATGACAGTGATGGGTATGTACAGAAGAGGAGTATGGGGGGTATGACAGTGATGGGTATGTACAGGAGAGGAGTACGGAGGTATGACAGTGATCGGTATGTACAGGAGAGGAGTACGGAGGTATGACAGTGATTGGTATGTACAGGAGAGGAGTGTGGAGGTATGACAGTGATCGGTATGTACAGGAGAGGAGTACGGAGGTATGACAGTGATCGGTATGTACAGGAGAGGAGTACGGAGGTATGACAGTGATCGGTATGTACAGGAGAGGAGAGTGGAGGTATGACAGTGATGGGTATGTACAGGAGAGGAGTGTGTAGGGTATGAGAGTGATGGGTATGTACAGGAGAGGAGTACAGAGGTATGACAGTGATCAGTATGTACAGGAGAGGAGTGTGGAGTTATGACAGTGATCGGTATGTACAGGAGAGGAGTGTGGGGGGTATGACAGTGATCGGTATGTACAGGAGAGGAGTGTGGGGGGTATGACAGTGATCGGTATGTACAGGAGAGGAGTGTGGGGGGTATGACAGTGATCGGTATGTACAGGAGAGGAGTGTGGGGGGTATGACAGTGATCGGTATGTACAGGAGAGGAGTGTGGAGGTATGACAGTGATGGGTATGTACAGGAGAGGAGTGTGGAGGTATGACAGTGATGGGTATGTACAGGAGAGGAGTGTGGAGGTATGACAGTGATCGGTATGTACAGGAGAGGAGTACGGAGGTATGACAGCGATCGGTATGTACAGGAGAGGAGTACGGAGGTATGACTGCGATCGGTATGTACAGGAGAGGAGAGTGGAGGTATGACAGTGATGGGTATGTACAGGAGAGTAGTGTGTAGGGTATGAGAGTGATGGGTATGTACAGGAGAGGAGTACAAAGGTATGACAGTGATCAGTATGTACAGGAGAGGAGTGTGGAGGTATGACAGTGATCGGTATGTACAGGAGAGGAGTGTGGGGGGTATGACAGTGATCGGTATGTACAGGAGAGGAGTGTGGGGGGTATGACAGTGATCGGTATGTACAGGAGAGGAGTGTGGGGGGTATGACAGTGATCGGTACGTACAGGAGAGGAGTGTGGGGGTATGACAGTGATCGGTATGTACAGGAGAGGAGTGTGGGGGGTATGACAGTGATCGTTATGTACAGGAGAGGAGTGTGGACGGTATGACAGAGATCGGTATGTACAGGAGAGGAGTACGGAAGTATGACAGTGATGGGTATGTACAGGAGAGGAGTACGGAGGTATGACAGTGATGGGTATGTACAGGAGAGGAGTGGGGAGGTATGACAGTGATCAGTATGTACAGGAGAGGAGTACGGAGGTATGACAGTGATGGGTATGTACAGGAGAGGAGTACGGAGGTATGACAGTGATGGGTATGTACAGGAGAGGAGTGTGGAGGTATGACAGTGATCGGTATGTACAGGAGAGGAGTATGGGGGGTATGACAGTGATCGGTATGTACAGGAATGAATCAGATGTGGGCAGGGGGGGTGATCGGCACGGTGGGGCAGCAATTACTGGAACCGATCCCCTGTACGGCTCTCTCTGCAGCAGCTGAAAGTCGGCTTCTTCTCCTCTCTCTGGTCGGATTTCAGCTGCAGATAGAGCTATACAAGGGATCAGTTCCAGTAATTGCCCCTCCCCCTTTGCCCCTCCACCACACCCATCACCTTCCCTGTGCACCATATGTTTCTTTTGCTGCCCGGGTCCCCCCACCGCTGCAGTACTTCCAGGTTCCCTCCTCTGCTTCCCTCCCACAGCTAAGAGCACAGGTCCTCTAAATATGTCACACTTACCAGCCCCTTTTTTTCCTGAATGAACAGAATGATTGAGTACTGAGCATTCACTGTGTTCATTCCTAAATAAATCATATTCAACTTTTTTTGGGGGAGGGGCCCTATCAGATTGGCTGTATGGGGCCCTGTTGTTTGTAATATCTTCCCTGCTCATACCTTCCACTTGATTCTCCATCTCCTCAATGTGAAGGAAATAGAAGTACAAGTGGAGGCAGTACAAAGGCCCCGGGGAGGAGATTGGTCAGGAAGGGTCTCTGCTCCACCATAACCCTGAATTCTCGGAGTGTCAGGACCCAGCTTCATACCCTCTTGATCCTCTATCCCCTCAACCCGGAGGAAGTAGAAGTACAAGTGGAGCCAAAGCAATGGCTCCAGGAAGGAGTATCAGCATTCTGATGACATTTCTGGGTCTACGCTCCACCATAACTCTGGTTCTCGGAGTGTCAGGTCCCAGCGGGTTCTCCTGGTGTCTCTCCTGTTATTCTGTCTCGGACACATCAGAGGAACATGGTGGGAGATCGGCCTGAATGTCCTTCCTGGGAGGGAATACCGGAGCCATTCTGAGGTCCATTTAATGGCCGGCAATGGGGAGGAAACCAACACTGAGAAGTAGATTGTGAAGCCGGATTTACTGAAATCCTAGATCAGCAGTTTAGTTCCTCCAACATTTGGAGAACGTGGTGAACCTCTTTATCAAGCTTACAGACAGAGAGAGAGACAAATGCCGGCCATAGACGGGTCGAAAATCGGCCGATTTTTTGGCAAAAAAAAAAATCTTCAGATTTTTGCACTGTTAGTGGGATAATTGGTCAGCCATTTTTGGAGGGGGTTTTACACAGTTTTTTTATTGGTCATGTTGGAAAAGTTGCGGCCGATATGGACAATCGGACAATTTTCTGGGAATAATGGGAAGAAGAAGAAGAAGTCGAAAAAGGAAGAAGAAGGAAGAATTAAGAAAAAGACGATTGCAGACTGTCACATCTAGAAGAGGACATTTTATTCTGCTAAAGTGAATGGATCATCGGAATGGGAGACACCTGAATCCTTCCTATGAACTGGAAGTCCAGTCCGCGATTATATTTTATATGGAAAAGTCTTGCGGTTGCAACAAATGTATCCATTTGTATCCAAAAAAATATAAAGTATTTGCAGTGCTGTCACATTGTATGGTGTGCTCCTCTGTCTCTGGTTTCCTGTCCCATTCTTTCGTGACCATTGGTGGCAGCATCGATGGCGGCAACGACCAATTATTTTGTTTATCGGCCGACAATTCAGCCGATAAATGACCTGTCTATGACCTGCTAAAGTGATTGGGTCTACAGCACTAGGATGCCACACTGCTGACACCATACCGGTCCCGGCAGCCATCTTGGATCCCCATACTGGTCAGTGATTTCTGTTCATTCATTTATCTGGCTAATAAAGCCCCCTCTGTTCATACGGTATCACGCTATGGACCTCCTTTTTTCCTGAGCTCCTTTGAGCTCCCACTATCTACAGAGGAGGTGAGCCATCCAGGGACGGCTGATGTGGATTCCACAGACTATACCTGACACCGTGCACATGGCGGGTCACTGATTAGTGACGCAATACACTTTTATGTATGTATTTGCACTATGTCACTTTCTCACTTGTTTTTTAGGATTGTTATTTTAATATATTGATGTTTTATTATATTTAGAAGCTGTTTATTAGGCTTGACATATCATATGATGATGATGTTTAAGCACTACACCCTGCTATTATATTATTAAGGAATAGGAACCTGACTTACCTATGTGGTCTGAAGTGGAGGAGATCCCATGCTGGTGGCCGTGTGTATAAGATGGAGACGGAGAACCTGTCTGACTGGTTGGAACCAGCTGTAAAATGTCCGAAAACAGGGAAGTGTTTCATGTACAGGATGTAGCATTTCGTACATCTCACACTGGGATTTCCTGGGTTGGTCTCATAATGAGGAACATGAAAATAACTGATGAATACAGAGGGTGCAGTATGGAGAGCAGAGACTACACCGTGTTCCAAATGATTCTGCAAATGATATTTCCTCGTTTCCCTCAATAATTGATGTAAATAACAGTCGGCAGAATTCTCAGGTTATCAGCTATGAAGAGGACAATTCACATTTTATTGAACAAACCTCCTAATGATAACAGGATTTGTGTTCCGGATTATTCCGCACAGGAAGTTTCCAAACACTTTCTAGGTTGTAAAGAACTGAAAATTGTCATTTGTTGTGTTTGCAGCAGATTTACTGAAATCAAAAGCTTCTCAATCAAACTTTTCCCAACATTGTAACTTTGTAAACATTTGAAGCGGTCACGTTACATTGTAACATAGGAGCCCTTATCTGATAGCAGATCACAAGTCTGGCATCCATTGAACTTGGCAGTTTTTGGACAGTTTCTGCTTGAATTTGTTTGCAAGATGTCAGAATAGCCTCCCAGAGCTGCTGTTTGGATGTAAACTGCCTCCCACCCTCATAGATCTTTTGCTTGAGGATGCTCCAAAGGTTCTCAATAGGATTGAGGTCAGGGGAGGATGGAGGCCACACCATGACTTTCTCTCCTTTTATCCCCATAGCAGCCATTGATGCAGAGGTATTCTTTGCAGCATGAGATGGTGCATTGTCATGCATGAAGATGATTTTATTACGGAAAGCATAGTTCTTCCTTCTGTACCAGGGAAGAAAGTGGTCAGTCATAAACTCCACATACTTTGCAGAGGTCATCTTTACACCTTTGGGGACACTAAAGGGGCCGACCCGCTCTGTTCCCATTATTCCGGCCCAAAACATGACTCCACCACCGCCTTGCTGACGTCGCAGCCTTGTTGGAACAGGGTGGCCGTCCACCAACCATCCACTACTCCATCCATCTGGACCATCCAGGGTTGCACGACACTCATCAGTGAACAGGACTGCTTGAAAATGAGTCTTCATGTATTTTCTGACCAATGCAGCCGTTTCTGCTTGTGAGCATTGGTTAGTGGTGGCCGAATAGAAGGTTTCTGCACAGTTGCAGGACTCTGGAGGACTCTACACCTTGATGTCCGTGGGACTCCAGAGGCACCAGCAGCTTCAAATATCTGTTTGCTGCTATGGAATGGGATTTTAGCAGCTGCTCTCTTGATCCGATACATGGATCTGGCAGAAATCTTCTTCAATGTGCCTTTATCTGCACCAACCCGTCTGTGCTCTGAATCCGCCACAAATCTCTTCATAGTGCGATGATCACGCTTACGTTTTCCTGAAATATCGAATGTTTTCATCCCTCGTCCAAGGCATCAAACTATTTCACTCTTTTGGCAGCAGAGAGATCCTTTTTCTTCCCCATATTGCTTGAAAATGGGGATCTGCTTAACCACTTGCTCTCCAGAGGATTTACCCCCCTTCCTGAGCACGCCTCTTTTTGCTACTCAGCGCTGCAATAATTCAACTGACAATTGCGCGGTCGTGCAACGCTGAACCCAAACAAAATTTTCGTCCTTTTTTTTTTTTTACACAAATAGAGCTTTCTTTCGGTGTTATTTGATCACCTGTGCGCTTTTTATTTTTCACGCTATAAACAAAAAAAAGATAAAAAATTTTGAAGAAAAACGATATTTTTTACTTTCAGCTATAAAATATATAAAGTAACCTCAAAGTTAGTTATAAATTTCACCAAAATGTCTCCCGCTCCATGTTTATGGGAAAAGGACCCCAATAAGTGGATATTGATTGCTTTGTGTGACCGTTATATCGTCTGCAGACTATGGGAGAGATACTGCAATTTACACCATTTTTTTTTTATACAGCACTGCCTAGTTTAACGGACAATTGCGCGGTCATGCAACACTGCACCCAAATTAAATTTACATCCTTTTTTTCCCACAAATTGAGCTTTCTTTCGGTGGTATTTGATCTCCTGTGCAGTGTTTATTTTTTGCGCTATAAAAAAAAAGGCTGACAATTTTGAAAAAAAAAAACAATATTTTGGACTTTTTGCTATAAAACATGTCCAGTAAAAAAAAATTAAAAATCAAATTTAGTCATAAATTTTGGATAAAATGTATTCTGCGACTTGTCTTTGCTAAAAGAAAACCCAATACGTGTAAATGAATTGGTTTACGTGAAAGTTATAGCGTCTACAAATGGCGGGAAAGATACTCTCGCGCGCCCCTACCTGTTTTGCAGAGCGACGTTAAAAGACAGGTGCCGCCATGACACAGTAAAAACACTGCGGCGGGTGACAAGCGGGTAATAATGGGGAACGCCGTCCTTTAGTAGTTTTTCCTTCAGTTGGGCTCACCGGCCAATCTAATTATCTCCGGTGTCCCAGATTGTTTTCAGTGATCAAAAGAGCCCTGACACACAATGCCATCCATGAGTTACACTGAAAAACAAAAGATTTCATCTTTGTGACACTTAAATAGAGTTTGCAGAATAATTTGGAACGCGATGTAGATGGTGCCGGTCCAAATATTATTGTTATTATAGAGTATTTATATAGCGCAGAAGGTTTGCTCAGCGCTGTACATTATAGGGGGGACAGAACATGAGACAATACAGTAACAATACAATACACGAGGGGTGCGAGGGCCCTGATCCTTGGAGCTTACAATCTAGGAGGGAGGGGATAGTAGTACAGGAGGAAGTGACTGTGGGGGATGGAGTGGTAGGAGAAGTGGAGGAGATCAACAGTTAGGTGAGGGTGGGGTAGGCTTCCCTGAAGAGATGGGTTTTCAGGGTGCGCCTAAAGGTGAGGAGGGTAGGTGACAGTCTGATGGATTGGGGAAGTAAGTTCCAGAGGATGGGGGAAGTCTTGGAGAAGTCCTGCAGTCAGGCGTGGGAGGAGGAGACCAGGGAGCTAAAGAGTAGGAGGTCTTGTGACGAGTGAAGATTACGGGTTGGGTGGTATTTGGGTATCAGGTCGGTGATGTAGTTTGGGGCGGAGTTATGAATGGCATTGTATGTCTGTGTTAGTAGTTTGAATTTAATGCGTTGGGCTATCGGGAGCCAGTGAAGGGAATGACAGAGGGGGGTGGAGCCAGTGAAGGGAATGACAGAGGGGGGTGGAGCCAGTGAAGGGAATGACAGAGGGGGGTGGAGGCCAGTGGAGGGAATGACAGAGGGGGGTAGAGCCAGTGGAGAGAGTGACAGAGGGGGTGGAGCCAGTGGAGGGAATGACAGAGGGGGTGGAGCCAGTGGAGGGAATGACAGAGGGGGGTGGAAGCCAGTGGAGGTATTGGCAGAGGGGAGTGGAGCCAGTGAAGGGAATGACAGAGGGGGGTGGAGGCCAGTAGAGGGAATGACAGAGGGAGGTGGAGCCAATGGAGGGAATGACAGAGGGGGGTGGAGCCAGTGGAAGGAATGACAGAGGGGGGTGGAGGCCAGTGGAGGGAATGACAGAGGGGGGTGGAGGCCAGTGGAGGGAATGACAGAGGGAGTGGAGCCAGTGGAGGGAATGACAGAGGGAGTGGAGGCCAGTAGAGAAAATGACAGAGGGGGGTGGAGTCAGTGGAGGGAATGACAGAGAGGGGTGGAGTCAGTGGAGGAAATGACAGAGGGGGGTGGAAGCCAGTGGAGGGAATGACAGAGGGGGGTGGAGCCAGTGGAGGGAATGACAGAGGGGGGTGGGGCCAGTGGAGGGAATGATAGAGGGGGGTGGAGTCAGTGGAGGGAATGACAGAGGGGGTGGCAGTAGAGGGGTGGTTGGTGAGGTGGATGAGTCTGGCCGCTGAGATTAGTACAGACTGAAGCGGGGATAGTCTGTGATGAGGGAGGCCGGTGAGGAGGGAGTTGCAGTAGTCCAGACGTGAGATAATAAGGGAGCAGCTGTCACGGAACCGGTACGCAATATACCGCAGCTTCCCCTGTCCGAACACCATCCACGGACCACACCCTTGTAATCCCTCAGGAAATAGACAGCACCCAGCTCTTCTTAATACAGGAAGCCAACTCCATTTATTTTAACACAAAACACAGGATATATACAGAGGGCGGGGAAACACAACCAGGAACAGGAAATACATCATCAGCCTGCCCCATCACTGGGAGGATGCAGTAAACACCTCATCACCCCTCTCCATCCAACCAAGACACAGAACAATGGGATGAAGCACATGGCATAGAACAATAGGCAACCACATGGCAAGGACAATACAGGGACACATGCATCCCATAATAGTAGGCAGGACAGGAAAACACAGCACAATGGGGGATAGTCATGGCAAACAGACAATGGACAGCCATGTGGCCGAGAACAAAGGAACACACACTATACACAAGACTCAGACCTTCACATACACACCCTGTACCCCTTAACAGGCACAGGGGGCCTTAGACATAATGGGAATTTGGGAAGATGATACAGAGGTCACCCCACCCCCAAAAGTCACTCCCGTCACAGCAGCTGGAAAGTATAAATGCTGAAAAAAGGAAGGAAAAAAAAATATCTGCAAAAGAAAATGTATTGTGAGCTCAGGCAGCAAGAAATGTACCATGACAAGCAACGTGTGTGACCAGTACATTGCAACTGAAGAAGTGAGACCACAACACATAGCTGGGTGACCATCAGCAAGTTGTGTGTATCCAGAAATGAAATGGAACAATAATCCCTGGGGGGGGGGGATCACCCGTACATGAGGTGTGGATCCAGAAATGAAATGGAACAATGATCCCGGGGGGATCACCCGTATATAAGGTGTGGATCCAGAAATGAAATGGAACAATGATCCCGGGGGGGATCACCCGTACATGAGGTGTGGATCCAGAAATGAAATGGAACAATGATCCCGGGGGGGATCACCCGTACATGAGGTGTGGATCCAGAAATGAAATGGAACAATGTTCCCGGGGGGGGATCACCCGTACATGAGGTGTGGATCCAGAAATGAAATGGAACAATGATCCCGGGGGGGGGATCACCCGTACATGAGGTGTGGATCCAGAAATGAAATGGAACAATGTTCCCGGGGGGGGATCACCCGTACATGAGGTGTGGATCCAGAAATGAAATGGAACAATGATCCCAGGGGGGGATCACCCGTACATGAGGTGTGGATCCAGAAATGAAATGGAACAATGATCCCGGGGGGGGGGATCACCCGTACATGAGGTGTGGATCCAGAAATGAAATGGAACAATGATCCCGGGGGGGGGGGGGGGATCACCCGTACATGAGGTGTGGATCCAGAAGAGGTGATGGTGAAGTAGAAATCTCCTCCTCTATAGGGATCAGGGATGTGATGGATGGCCATGCCATGGAGATCATGGATTGGATGTTGGGCCCCCACACAGTGAGCAGTGACCGGGGGGTCATGATAAGTGATGAGAAGAGCTGCTCTGGGTTCGGTTCGGTACTGCCAGGTTTGGGGAACACCAAAGATGTTTGGATGCCGAACCCGGAACCATTGAAATTACGGTAGGTGATCTGTGTGTGGGGGGAGGTAGGTGATCTGTGTGTGTGGGGGGAGGTAGGTGATCTGTGTGGGGGGAGGTAGGTGATCTGTGTGTGGGGGGAGGTAGGTGATCTGTGTGGGGGGAGGTAGGTGATCTGTGTGGGGAGGTAGGTGATCTGTGTGTGGGGGGGAGGTAGGTGATCTGTGTGGGGGAGGTAGGTGATCTGTGTGTGGGGGAGGTAGGTGATCTGTGTGGGGAGGTAGGTGATCTGTGTGGGGGGAGGTAGGTGATCTGTGTGGGGGGAGGTAGGTGATCCGTGGGGGGAGGTAGGCCCATCAATTCACTGCTGTCTATAACTTCAGTGGTGTGTGTGTGGGGGGAGGTAGGTGATCTGTGTGGTGGAGGTAGGTGATCTGTGTGGGGGGAGGTAGGTGATCTGTGTGGGGGGGGGGGGGTAGGTGATCTGTGTGGGGAGGTAGGTGATCTGTGTGGGGGGAGGTAGGTGATCTGTGTGTGGGGAGGTAGGTGATCTGTGTGGGGGGAGGTAGGTGATCTGTGTGGGGGGGGTAGGTGATCTGTGTGGGGGGGGGTAGGTGATCTGTGTGGGGGGAGGTAGGTGATCTGTGTGTGGGGAGGTAGGTGATCTGTGTGGGGGGAGGTAGGTGATCTGTGTGGGAGGAGGTAGGTGATCTGTGTGGGGGGAGGTAGGTGATCTGTGTGGGGGGAGGTAGGTGATCTGTGTGGGAGGAGGTAGGTGATCTGTGTGGGGGGAGGTAGGTGATCTGTGTGTGGGGAGGTAGGTGATCTGTGTGGGGGGAGGTAGGTGATCTGTGTGGGGGGGGTAGGTGATCTGTGTGGGGGGGGGTAGGTGATCTGTGTGTGGGGAGGTAGGTGATCTGTGTGGGGGGAGGTAGGTGATCTGTGTGAGAGGAGGTAGGTGATCTGTGTGTGGGGAGGTAGGTGATCTGTGTGGGGGGAGGTAGGTGATCTGTGTGGGAGGAGGTAGGTGATCTGTGTGGGGGGGAGGTAGGTGATCTGTGTGGGGGAGGTAGGTGATCTGTGTGGGGGGAGGTAGGCCCATCACTGCTGTCTATAACTTCAGTGGTGTGTGTCTCTTCCTCATATGCGGATGTGTTCTCCACGTTGTGTCATTTGCCTATTGATGGCCGTCGTTTACTTGACAAACAAACGTTAGTAAAATGGTTTGTTCTTCCACAAGACTTCCAAGACTCCCCATAAGCTGGACACGGCTCTTTAATTCTTTCATGCACAGTCCCACAGTATCTGCAAGCTGTAGGGTTGGCAGTATTTGTGCTCATCAGGGGGCGTTGCTGCAGTTTGTTCCTGTTGCCATGCTGCATTGCAATGTTTATGCTGTCGGTCTGCTGTCTGTCCTGTTCCATAACTTTCAGACGTCTGTCAGTGAGCTCTGCTGTACGGCACGTCTCAATGGCTGTGTGTAGAGTGAAGTCATGTTCTCTTAGGAGGCGCCTGCGTGTGCTCTCTCGCTAGCTATACCAACAACAATTGTGTCCCTTATCAATTGGTCTCTGAGTGCCATATTCACAAGTTGCTGCCTTTTCTCTCCAGTGTGTAACAAAGTGATCCAAAGATTGTCCGTCTTCTTGTTTGCAGCATCCAAACACATCCCTTTCATAAATGACATTTGTAGCAGGTATGAGATCATCTTCCAGTACATTTACAATGGCTGTAACATTGTGTTGCTGATCTGCTGTGAGGGTCACATTGTGTTTATACACATGCCTGCATTCACTGCCCATGACTCTTCTCAGAGTTGCTGCCGGCACTCCTGCACATTTCTCATTCCAGCCTGTAGCCAGACAATAATCTTCACATTCAGCTCTGAAAGATTCCCAATTGCTGCTCCAATCCCCACTCATTGTCATCCCCTCTGGGGGAGGTATGCCATTCATGGCAGCCATATTGTCAGGAAGCCTCTGAGCTATCAAATCTCAGACAATCCTCAGTCTCAGGCTGTAGTTCACAAACCTGTGTTTCCCAAAGCTGCTGTATAAATCTGTCCGCAGTCACTTCCTGTCCTGTATCATTTCCTGTCTATCACTTCCTGTCTGGTGTCACTTCCTTTCCCAGGAACACTTTCCTCCTTTCAGCCATTTTAGATCTGCTTCTAGAAGGTCCTGTGATTGTCGGTCTCCATCCTGAACACACGGCCACCATAGGGCCAGCATGGGATCTTCTCCATGTCAGAGCACACGGGTAAGTCAGGTGGATCTCCTATTCCTGGTCCCGGCTCCTGTCCCTGCTATAGACGGACCAATCATCTGTGACCGAACCTTCCTCCTCGTCATCGATGATCTGGGTGTATTATTATTATTTATTCCAGGTACTTATATAGCGCCGTCAGTTTACATCTATATTGTACATTCCCATCAGTCCCCGCCCCCGAGGAGCGTACAATCTAAGGGCCCTAACTCACATTCATACATACTAAGGACAACTTAGACCGGGGCCAATTCACCTTCCAGCATGTCTTTGTAGTGTAGGAGGAAACAACAGTACTTGGAGAAAACCCACGCAGGCACAGGGAGAACATGCAAACTCCAGGCAGGTGGTGCCGTTGTTGGGATTTGAACCAAAAATACGAGTACTGCCAGGAGGAAGTGCTAACCACTCAGCCACTGTGCTGCCCCGTGCTGTATATATCTCAGCATCTACTTCTCAGTGTTGGTTTCCTCCTCATTGCCGGCCATTAAATGGGCCTCAGAATGGCTCCGGTATTCCCTCCTAGGAAGGACATTCAGGCCGATCTCCCACCATGTTCCTCTGATGTGTCCGAGACAGAATAACAGGAGAGACACCAGGAGAACCCGCTGGGACCTGACACTCCGAGAACCAGAGTTATGGTGGAGTATAGACCCTTCCTGAGATACTCCTCCCTGGGAACGGTCATACCTCCGTACTCCTCTCCTGTACATACCCATCACTGTCATACCTCCGTACTCCTCTCCTGTACATACCTATCACTGTCATACCTCCGTACTCCTCTCCTGTACATACCGATCACTGTCATACCTCCACACTCCTCTCCTGTACATACCCATCACTGTCATACCTCCGTACTCCTCTCCTGTACATACCCATCACTGTCATACCTCCGTACTCCTCTCCTGTACATACCCATCACTGTCATACCTCCGTACTCCTCTCCTGTACATACCCATCACTGTCATACCTCCGTACTCCTCTCCTGTACATACCCATCACTGTCATACCTCCCTACTCCTCTCCTGTACATACCCATCACTGTCATACCTCCGTACTCCTCTCCTGTACATACCGATCACTGTCATACCTCCGTACTCCTCTCCTGTACATACCCATCACTGTCATACCTCCGTACTCCTCTCCTGTACATACCCATCACTGTCATACCTCTGTACTCCTCTCCTGTACATAACGATCACTGTCATACCTCCACACTCCTCTCCTGTACATACCCATCACTGTCATACCTCCACACTCCTCTCCTGTACATACCCATCACTGTCATACCTCCACACTCCTCTCCTGTACATACTGATCACTATCATACCTCCGTACTCCTCTCCTGTACATACCCATCACTGTCATACCTCTGTACTCCTCTCCTGTACATAACGATCACTGTCATACCTCCACACTCCTCTCCTGTACATACCCATCACTGTCATACCTCCGTACTCCTCTCCTGTACATACCGATCACTGTCATACCTCCGTACTCCTCTCCTGTACATACCGATCACTGTCATATCCTCCACACTCCTCTCCTGTACATATCCATCACTGTCATACCTCCGTACTCCTCTCCTGTACATACCGATCACTGTCATACCTCCACACTCCTCTCCTGTACATACCCATCACTGTCATACCTCCACACTCCTCTCCTGTACATATCCATCACTGTCATACCTCCACACTCCTCTCCTGTACATACCTATCACTGTCATACCTCCGTACTCCTCTCCTGTACATACCCATCACTGTCATACCTCCGTACTCCTCTCCTGTACATACCCATCACTGTCATACCTCCACACTCCTCCATACCACCACCTGAACAGGAAGGACCTTCTGCCGAATGGACACCTGACACCGTGCATTCCATGTGTAGTAACGGGTCACTAGACAAACTAGAAAAAAGAGTGTTCAAATGAAAACCAGCATGACTTTCCAATGCCCCATACACCCACTCTGCATAAGACATGCAGTGCAGGAAGAGATGTCCAGAGCCCTCCCCACCTCTTTATACACCTCTATGTTGAAGGGACACTGAAGCAAGAAGTGGTCCATAGATTCCACCTCGCCCCCCCACTCCGTCCTCGGACAACCACGGTCATCCAGAGAACGGCACTTCAGGTTTCCCCTCACGTAGAGCTTGCCGTGGAACGCAAGCCAGGACTGGTCCCTAAACTTCAAGGGAATCCTTTCCATATTTAACAAACGTAGCCCCTCCCACAAAATATGGCCTGGGCAATCCTTCAAGGCCAATGGTGCATGAAACGCAGAGGCCACGACCCTTTCCCTCAGAAGTCTCCCCGTGTTCTCTCCTGTACATGCTGGCTGCCCACTGCACATGTGCGAGAAGCGCTGCTCTTTGTGAATTGCCCCGTAGTCTTCCGGGACCTGTCACGTGTCCCACTACTGGGGGGGGGGGAGGACAACCTCTGCTTCCGATCGCCTAGGCAATTACAACGGAAGTGGAAGCTGCTACTTGCCAAACTCGGGCACCCGCTCCACAACCCCCCCCCCCCCACTTCAAAGGTCTGCAGTCTCTGGTCATCTCCTGTACTGTCTGCAGTCTCTGGTCATCTCCTGTATTATGTCCGCAGTCTCTGGTCATCTCCTGTACTGTGTCTGCAGTCTCTGGTCATCCCCTGTACTGTGTCCGCAGTCTCTGGTCATCTCCTGTACTGTGTCCGCAGTCTCTGGTCATCTCCTGTACTGTGTCCGCAGTCTCTGGTCATCTCCTGTACTATGTACGCAGTCTCTGGTCATCTCCTGTACTATGTACGCAGTCTCTGGTCATCTCCTGTACTATGTCCACAGTCTCTGGTCATCTCCTGTACTGTCTGCAGTCTCTGGTCGTCTCCTGTACTGTGTCCGCAGTCTCTGGTCATCTCCTGTACTATGTCTGCAGTCTCTGGTCATCTCCTGTACTATGTCCGCAGTCTCTGGTCATCTCCTGTACTGTGTCTGCAGTCTCTGGTCATCTCCTGTACTGTGTCTGCAGTCTCTGGTCATCTCCTGTACTATGTCCGCAGTCTCTGGTCATCTCCTGTACTATGTCCGCAGTCTCTGGTCATCTCCTGTACTGTGTCCGCAGTCTCTGGTCATCTCCTGTACTGTGTCCGCAGTCTCTGGTCATCTCCTGTACTATGTCCGCAGTCTCTGGTCATCTCCTGTACTGTGTCCGCAGTCTCTGGTCATCTCCTGTACTATGTCCGCAGTCTCTGGTCATCTCCTGTACTATGTCCGCAGTCTCTGGTCATCTCCTGTACTGTGTCCGCAGTCTCTGGTCATCCCCTGTACTGTGTCTGCAGTCTCTGGTCATCTCCTTTACTGTCTGCAGTCTCTGGTCACCTCCTGTACTGTGTCCGCAGTCTCCAGTCGTCTCCTGCACCATGTCCGCAGTCTCTGGTCATCTCCTGTACTGTGTCCGCAGTCTCTGGTCATCTCCTGTACTGTGTCCGCAGTCTCTGGTCATCTCCTGTACTGTGTCCGCAGTCTCTGGTCATCTCCTGTACTGTGTCCGCAGTCTCTGGTCATCTCCTGTACTGTATCCGCAGTCTCTGGTCATCTCCTGTACTGTGTCCGCAGTCTCAGGTCATCTCCTGTACTGTGTCCGCAGTCTCTGGTCATCTCCTGTACTGTGTCCGCAGTCTCTGGTCATCTCCTGTACTGTGTCCGCAGTCTCTGGTCATCTCCTGTACTGTGTCTGCAGTCTCTGGTCATCTCCTTTACTGTCTGCAGTCTCTGGTCATCTCCTGTACTGTGTCCGCAGTCTCTGGTCATCCCCTGTACTGTGTCTGCAGTCTCTGGTCATCTCCTTTACTGTCTGCAGTCTCTGGTCACCTCCTGTACTGTGTCCGCAGTCTCCAGTCATCTCCTGTACTATGTCTGCAGTCTCTGGTCACCTCCTGTACTATGTCTGCAGTCTCTGACCATCTCTTGTACTGTGTCTGCAGTCTCTGGTCATTTCCTGTACTATGTCTGCAGTCTCTGGTCATCTCCTGTACTGTCTGCAGTCTCTGGTCATCTCCTGTACTGTCTGCAGTCTCTGGTCACCTCCTGTACTGTGTTCGCAGTCTCTGGTCATCTCCTGTACTGTGTTCGCAGTCTCAGGTCATCTCCTGTACTGTGTCCGCAGTCTCTGGTCATCTCCTGTACTGTGTCCGCAGTCTGTGGTCATCTCCTATACTGTGTCCGCAGTCTCTGGTCATCTCCTGTACTGTGTCCGCAGTCTCTGGTCATCTCCTGTACTATGTCCGCAGTCTCTGGTCATCTCCTGTACTATGTCTGCAGTCTCTGGTCATCTCCTGTACTGTGTCTGCAGTCTCTGGTCATCTCCTGTACTGTGTCCGCAGTCTCTGGTCATCTCCTGTACTGTGTCTGCAGTCTCTGGTCATCTCCTGTACTGTGTCTGCAGTCTCTGGTCATCTCCTGTACTGTGTCTGCAGTCTCCGGTCATCTCCTGTACTGTGTCTGCAGTCTCTGGTCATCTCCTGTACTGTGTCCGCAGTCTCTGGTCATCCCTTGTACTGTCTGCAGTCTCTGGTCATCTCCTTTACTGTCTGCAGTCTCTGGTCACCTCCTGTACTGTGTCCGCAGTCTCCAGTCATCTCCTGTACTATGTCTGCAGTCTCTGGTCATCTCCTGTACTGTGTCTGCAGTCTCTGGTCATCTCCTGTACCGTGTCCGCAGTCTCTGGTCATCTCCTGTACTGTGTCTGCAGTCTCTGGTCATCTCCTGTACTGTGTCCGCAGTCTCTGGTCACCTCCTGTACTGTGTCCGCAGTCTCCTGTCGTCTCCTGCACCATGTCCGCAGTCTCTGGTCATCAGTCGGGGCAAACAGTATCTCTAGGCTGGGTCTCTCTCCACCAGGCAAAGGCCCCAGAAATGATGTGGAATTACTCATTTCAGCGCTGTTGCACTTTGGATGACAATGACTCCGTCACGGAACACTGCACCCCTTTGACATTTGTATCATTTGTTTCACACAGATGGAGCTTTCCTTTGGTGGTATTTAATCACCTCTGAGGGGTTTATTGTTTGTTAAATAAATGAAAGAAATCTGAAAATGTTGGGAAAAAAGGTTTTCTTAGTTTGTGTCATGAAATGTTGCAAATAGGTCATTTCTCGGTGTCACTGATGAGCATTGATGAGGTGTCACTGATAGGCAGCTGTGCCAGCACAGAAGGAAAGGAATGTCAATAACCGGCAAGTGATGAGCTGTGATTGGCTTTTCCCCACAATCTGTGATCAGCTGTGTCAGAAGGACCCCAGGGGGCCATGTGGGGGGCGTTGTTCTGGGGGGACGTCCACGGATATCCTCCCAGAATGAGAGAGCCACACTGCAGCCATCTTTCATTTAGAGCGCGGTCAGGAAGTGGTTAATAAACATCATCTTCCAAGTAAAGTCATATTTTACAGCCCCTCCCCTGGATAAACTCCTCCCCTGGATAAACTCCTCCCCCTCTATCTGACCAGTCTATTAAAGAAAACAATACCCCTCTAATGTAAAAGTCCTTTTATACTTTCCTGTATCTGTGATCACATGACTACCCCAAGTCTGCTTTGGGTCCTTCATTGGGTGACCACATTGGTGCCTGCCTGACACGGACACTCCCTATTGGATGGGCTCCAGTGGGGTCCTCTCAGAATAGAGAAGAGGATGATGTCATCACGGGGGGATGGCAGAGGAGAGATGATCTCAGGGGGTGAATCGCAGAGCTGGATCAGCAGTTCCCCCACCAGGACCCAGAGGTGAGGGACCTGTATGGGGGACTTGGGTGAGTATATCTGGTGTCACAAGGTGGGGGGGGTAAATGTTTATTAGTATTGGTTGGGGGAGGAGGGCTATCAAATAATGTTTTTGGGGCTCCAATAACTTTTAAAAAAACAACTGACACAACTTGCCGTTTAAAATGACTGTGTACCTGGCTCCACCCACATACCCAGGGGTGGACTGACCATTTGGAAACTAAGGCACTGCCCGAGGGCCCGGGGTCAGTAGGGGGCCACATGAGATGCCCCTCGTACCTTTTTCATAGGCTTTTTTGAGTTTGGTCAAGGACACAGAGGCCCCATGATCCCCTATTGCCCGGGGGCCCCTTGAGTTGTCAGTCCACCCCTGCACATACCGCTCAACTACTATTGGCCATGCGCCTAGCGCCACCCACATACCGCTCAACTACCAATGACCGTATACCTGGCTCCACCCACATACCGCCTTATTATCAATGACTGCACCTGGCTCCACTCACATACCGCTTTATCATCAATGACTGTGCACCTGGCCCCACCCATATACCAACTTATTAATGACTGTGCACCTGGCCCCACCCATATACCAACTTATTAATGACTGTGCACCTGGCTCCACCCACATACCACTTTAATATTAATGACTGTGCACCTGGCTCCACCCAGATATTACTCAATTACCAATGACTGCGCACCTGGCTCCATGCCCAGCATAAGGCAGCTCAGGAAACCATCCTAGGGTGTCAGGATGGGGGGCGGTTAAATTTGAATCTCCAGTCACTTGCTGGAGATTTGGATTGTTAAAAATGCTGCAGACGTGTTATTTCCCCACAGTGCCCACCGCTATACAGCCGGGAGTGTGTGGACTTTAGTAAATCCGAATGTCGGCTGTCATGTGGAAGTGATACAATTGGCTGTGAAGCCGCCTATCATTCCCATCACTGAGATGTGCCCCTCCCCCTGACACCATGTGGGACAGCAGAGCCCTGTGCTGTCATGGTGGGTGTCACTGGGAAGGGCGGCGGGAGCTCAGTGGACCTCCTATACACAGACCAGGATCAGTGCCGGGGGAAGTAGCTGATGGAAGGCGGTCTGTGTTCCATCATCTGCAGTGGAGCAGACAGGAGACATCCAGAGTCTAATAGACCCCGGGGGTCTCCATAAAGAGAGCCTGTCACCTATATGCCATCATATAGGAGGCAATTGGTCCCCTACATGATAGCAATACACATTACAGTGCCTTGAAATGCCCCCCCATGTTGTCATGTTACAATGTATTTATTGGGATTGGATGTGATAGACCGACACAAAGTGGCACATAATTGTGAAGTGGAAGGAAAATGAGAAATGGTTTCCAACATTTGTGACCAATAAACCTGTGAAAAGTGTGGCAGCATTTGTATTTGGCCCCCCCGGAGTCAGTACTTTGTAGGACCCCCTTTGGCTGCAATTCCAGCTGCAAGTCTTTTTGGGGATGTCATGGAAACGACCCCAGACTGCGCTTAACTACTTCCGTTAGAATACCGCTTCCCCATCCGAACACTGACCACAGACACCACAAACACCACAGCCGCCCATACAAGACCAGACACCAGTCCTGAAGTAAACCAGGAGGTAGACTACATTATTTGAACACAGATACAAGATATATACACTCAGGGGACAGTCCCCCCTCCCTGTATTACATCACAGGGCGGGGCAGTCTACATTTAGTAACAAGAGACACACAGGTAATCAAACTTCACACCAGCAGACAGTCCCATCAGGGGGGAGGGATTCTAGAGACACCCCCTCCCCACTAAGCTAATACACAAACACATACATCCCATAATAGTTTGCTCCCAAGCCAGACAGACAATAGAACAATGGGATGCAACCACATGGCATTCAATAACAACCCCCCACACAATATTAGGACAGATCCCCCTGTACCCCTAACAGGCACAGGGTGACTTACACATAAGAGGGATATGGGGAACGGAGACAGGGGTATCCCCACCTCTAGAGAGTGAGCTGGGTTCCATGGACCCTCCACCCAAAGTGACCACCCCTCACAGACCCCCCTCACGTGTAGAAAGAGGATGTGTATGGGGGAGGGGTGAGAAGCTGTGAGGGGATATGTATGGGGAAGGGGTGAGAAGCTGTGAGGGGATATGTATGGGGAAAGGGTGAGAAGCTGTGAGGGGATATGTATGGGGAAGGGGTGAGAAGCTGGGAGGGGATATGTATGGGGGAGGGGTGAGAAGCTGGGAGGGATGTGTATGGGGGAGGGGGGAGAAGCTGAGAGGGCTGTGTATGGGGGAGAGGTGAGAAGCTGGGAGGGGATATGTATGGGGGAGGGGTGAGAAGCTGGGAGGGAGGGGTGAGAAGATGGGGATTGATGTGTATGGGGGAGGGGTGAGAAGATGGGGATTGATGTGTATGGGGGAGGGGTGAGAAGCTTAGTAGGGGTGAGAAGTTGGGGGGGGGGAATGTGTATGGGGGATGGGTGAGAAGCTGAGATAGATGTGTATGGGGCAGGGGTGAAAAGCTGGGGAGGGGGGAGAAGCTAGGAGGGGATATGTATGGGGGAGGGGTGAGAAGCTGGGAGGCATGTGTATGGGGAAGGGGTGAGAAGTTGGGGAGGGATGTGAATGGTGGAGGGGTGAGAAGTTGGGGGAAAAATATGTATGGGGGAGGAGTGAGAAGCTGGGAGGGATGTGTATGGGGGAGGGGTGAGATGTTGGGGAGGGCTTTTGTGACGGGAGTCACTTTGGGTGCTGGGTCCATGGAACACAGCCCCTTTTGGAAGGGTGGGGAGACCCCTGTCTCAGCTCCCCATATCCCTCTTATGTGTAAGTCACCCTGTGCCTGTTAGGGGTACAGGGTGAGATGTCCTGATATTGTGTAGACATGTATAGGTGGGGTAGGGGGGTTGTTCATTGTTTAATGCCATGTGGTTGCATCCTATTATTCTATTGTTTGTCTGGCTTGGGAGCAAACTATTATGGGATGTATGTGTTTGTGTTTATTGGTTGGTGGGGGGGTGTCTCCAGCGGCCCTCCCTCCTGATGGGACTGTCTGCTGGTGTGAAGTTTGAATACCTTTGTGTCTCTTGTTACTAAATGTAGATTGCCCCGCCCTGTGTCATTATGCAGGGAGGGGGGATTGTCCCCTGAGTGTATATATCTTGTATCTGTGTTCAAATAATGTAGTCTACCTCCTGGTTTACTTCAGGACTGGTGTCTAGTCTTGTATGGTCGGCTGTGGTGTCTGTGGTCGGTGTTCGGAGGGGGAAGTGGTATTCTAATGGAAGTACTCAAGCGCAGTCTGGGGTCAGTTCCGTTACAGTTGTGTATGGGAGAGGGGCGAGAAGCTAAAGAAGATATGTATGGGGGATGGGTGAGAAACTGGGGAGGGGTGAGAAGTTAGGGAGGGATGTGTATGGGGGAGGGGTGAGAAGCTGGGAGGGATGTGTATGGGGGAGGGGTGAGAAGCTGGGGAGGGATGTGTATGGGGGAGGGGTGAGAAGCTGGGGAGGGATGTGTATGGGGGAGGGGTGAGAAGCTGGGGAGGGATGTGTATGGGGGAGGGGTGAGAAGCTGAGGAGGGATGTGTATGGGGGAGGGGTGAGAAGCTGGGGAGGGATGTGTATAGGGGAGGGGTGAGAAGCTGGGAGGGATGTGTATGGGGGAGGGGTGAGAAGCTGGGAGGGATGTGTATGGGGGAGGGGTGAGAAGCTGGGAGGGATGTGTATGGGGGAGGGGTGAGAAGCTGGGGAGGAATGTGTATGGGGGAGGGGTGAGAAGCTGAGGAGGGATGTGTATGGGGGAGGGGTGAGAAGCTGGGGAGGGATGTGTATGGGGGAGGGGTGAGAAGCTGGGAGGGATGTGTATAGGGGAGGGGTGAGAAGCTGGGGAGGAATGTGTATGGGGGAGGGGTGAGAAGCTGAGGAGGGATGTGTATGGGGGAGGGGTGAGAAGCTGGGAGGGATGTGTATGGGGGAGGGGTGAGAAGCTGGGAGGGATGTGTATAGGGGAGGGGTGAGTAGCTGAGGAGGGATGTGTATGGGGGAGGGGTGAGAAGCTGGGGAGGAATGTGTATGGGGGAGGGGTGAGAAGCTGAGGAGGGATGTGTATGGGGGAGGGGTGAGAAGCTGAGGAGGGATGTGTATGGGGGAGGGGTGAAAAGCTGGGGAGGAATGTGTATGGGGGAGGGGTGAGAAGCTGAGGAGGGATGTGTATGGGGGAGGGGTGAGAAGCTGGGGAGGGATGTGTATAGGGGAGGGGTGAGAAGCTGGGAGGGATGTGTATGGGGGAGGGGTGAGAAGCTGGGAGGGATGTGTATGGGGGAGGGGTGAGAAGCTGGGGAGGGATGTGTATGGGGGAGGGGTGAGAAGCTGGGGAGGGATGTGTATAGGGGAGGGGTGAGAAGCTGGGAGGGATGTGTATAGGGGAGGGGTGAGAAGCTGGGGAGACCTTGTAACATAAACAAGTCACATGACACTGGGGAGGGAAAATGGCTAATTTGGACCTTGTCACTTAGGGGGGGGACTCACTTTTGTTGCCTTCGGTTTAGACATTAATGGCGGTGTGTTGAGTTATTTTGAGGGGACAGGAAATTTCCATGTTATACAAGCTGTACACTGACTACGTCACATTGTAACAAAGTGTCATTTCTTCAGTGTTGTCACATGAAAAGAGAATCAAATATTTACAAAAATGTGAGGGGGGGGGGGGGCTCATTTCTGTGAGATACTGTATGTCTCTCTGGCAGAACTGGCTGGATATTCTGGGTGTTTCTCCCCTCCAGGTACGTCTTCAGACACTTTACAGGTTTAACTTTTTTAGCCACAAAAAAAGGACCGAGCCAGTTCCATCCTACTAAATGGTAACTACTTTACAGACCAATACTTGGGGTAGACACGGGCCTCATTGATCGGTGTCAGCTATCTATGTATGTACTGGGGGGAGTTACTTGCCGTGTACAGCTGAATTGTTCTAGGCTGTTTCTTCTTTTCTCTGTTCATTTGTTTATAAAAGGTAAAAGTGACACCATAGACAAAGCAAGTTATTGTTCTGTATGATCTGTAACAGTGCCACAACTGCCTATACGTGAGAATGTATGACTCCATTGTCTGGGCTGAATGTTGGGAATACTGTGCGCACTTAGAAACTTTATTAATAAAATCTATTTGATTAAACATTTCTATATTGCTGTACATATTCTTTCTATGTATCAGATACATTTTAATAATTAACAGAACCTTTATTTAGTCCTTTATATAGAATTCTGATATTTATATTTTATGCAGGTGGATGGGTGAACCAAGTTTTCGGTCATGTTGGTCTTCCTAAATACAACTAAGTCACATGGAAACAAGACATATGGTTGTCCTAATTGACTGAAAGTCTTTATTGCAGCTCACTGGAGGATTCACACGGGACACAAATCATATCCACGGTCTAAAAGTCATAAAAGTTGTGGATCCTCTTCAACATTGATCCAGCCTCAGAGGACAAGAGAGAAGTCATTTCAGTGTTCTGGATGTGACAATGGAGGCAAAACATATCACTGGAGAGAAGCCATATCAGTGTTCTAATTGTGGCAAAGCTTTTACATCGAAGTCAAACCTTATCAGACACCAGAGGAATCACACTGGAAAGAAGCCATATCAGTGTTCTGAATATCAATGTTCTGAATGTGATAAAGCTTTTGCAAAGAAGTCACATCTTATCACACACCAGATTGTTCACACTGGAGAGAAGCCATATCAGTGTTCTGAATGTGGCAAAGCTTTTACAGAGAAGTCACCTCCAACACTGGACATTTATTTCCTTTCAGTGACACCAACAACACAGGACATTTCTTTCCTTCCAGTGACACAACCAACACAGGACATTTCTTTCCTTCCAGTGACACCACCAACACAGGACATTTCTTTCTGCTGATTGTCTCTTTGTGGAAACCAATCATTCCCATCCAGGACTCTCAGGGTTTTCTCTATGGAAGAAACAAATACAGAGGGAGGTGGGCTGAGAGAGAACTCCGCTTCTTTCAGTGTTTAGTCCCCGGTCACATGGGGTGTCACTCGGCATGCCATTTCCATGCTATGCTTCTTGCAGATCACAAGTCGCCCCCTACTGCCCACAATGACGGGTCATATCGGTGGGTGTGACTTGGTGGGAGTCGCAGCGATTTCTAAAGTCGTCCCTGCACTACTATTGGTGGGATTGGCATAGACATCGGTGTCTCTCCTGAAATTGGCATTTCCCCCGACTTGGAAATCGTACGACTTCACTGTAAGCTGGATGTGACCGGGGGGGTTAGAGGACAAAACCGGGAACTCCGCAAATGAGGCGTCCCACGATGATTAGTGACACCATCTTTCCTTCTTTCTCTTTCCCTCTCAATTCAATGAGCTTTATTGGCAGGAACAAAGGACATTGTAGCATTGCCAAAGCAGTTTGTATGGTAAGAGGGGAAATATAAAGGCGGAGGGGTCCATGGGAAGGATTATGAAGTCCTCAGTGTTTCAATGCGGCCCATTCACAAAGTGCAGTGCGATTGGCCCATGAGCAGGAGGAAACTGACTGTGGGGAGTCATGAGAAACATACAATTCCTGGTGTGACCGGAGCCTGACCAGGAGAGTGATGGGAGATATGATCAAATACAATCTCATTACCTCCTCTGCTCACACTTCCAGCAACGTCTCCTCTATAATTCCTCCCACATGGAGCTTCCTGTCTGTGATATCTTCTACTTTGTTATAAAACATATCCCATAAAATCAGGTTTCTTCATACATGTAGTACAACGTGTATTCTGCTCCGTGTCTTTGGTAGAAGCATAGCTGAATCCGTGGATATTGATTGGTCTGTGTGAAGTTATGGCGTCTACAAACTATGGGATATAGAATGGAATTTATGCAGCTTTTACGTCGCTGTTACTTTCTGACTGCCGATCACATTTCTTGAGGCAGTAAAATGCCCGGACCTTACAAACATCCCCAAATGTCCCCTTTATGGGAAGGATACATCCCAAGGTATGTGCTGAGAGGCATGTTGTGTCCATGGAACATTTACAGTTTTTGCCATAAGTTATTGGAAAATGAAAAACAAAATCTATTTACACCAAGTTGTCATTTAATGAGCTATTTCTGGCACACGCCATGGGGAGATGTGGAATTACACCCCAAAACACATTCTGCTACTTCTCCCCAGTATGAGGACACCACAAGTGACAGACTTTCTGGCAGCCTTGCCACATACAGGTCCCAAAATCCAATGACCACCTTAAGGAGGCTTAGGCAACCATCTTAGGGTGCCAGGATAGGGGGGGGGGTAAAATATGAACCTGCAGCCACTTGCTGGGGATTTGGATATTTAACAATGCTGCAGACATGTTTTTTTACAACACTCCCCACCGCTATACAGCTGGGAGTGTGTGGACTTTAGTAAATCCAAATGTTGGCTGTCATGTGGAAGTGATACAAGTGGCTGTGAAGCCGCCTATCATTCCCACACCCACCACTGAGATGTGCCCCTCCCCCTGACACCATGTGGGACAGCAGAGCCCGGTGCTGTCATGGTGGGTGTCACTGGGAAGGACAGAGGGAGCTCAGCGGACCTCCTATACACAGACCAGGATGTGACATGTACATTGGGGCGCCTACATAGGAACACAGTGATCCCCACACGTTACATATCAGCGCACACGCCGGAGGGAGAGCAATGATTGGAGCACCAGTGCTCCTGTGTAACTCTATACTGATGACCTGGAGGGGCTATTAAAGCGTTCCAAGTGCACACAGTGTTACGGCTTGACATGTTGGGAATCCCATTTCCTCGGCACAACCTCATCTTTTATATTTCACCAGAAAATAGGTCATGAATTGCATTTATGTGCTCAGAAATAAACGTTACTATATTGTTCCTGAAATGTTGCCTTTCATAAACTGTTGTGCTAATATCATGTAACATAGAAAATGACAACTCCCAACATTGTATTATATAGGGTGTCTGCTATCAAAGAATATATCAGATTTGGGGTTTAGTGATCTTCAGGAATAAAATGATTTTTAAAAGTTGTGAACAAGAAATAAAAAAATGTCCCCAGGACTCCATGGACCCCTTCATTCCACGCCATCTCCAGGAACCGGGAAACCACTGAGAAGCCAAGTGTACCCCGACTTCCTGTCAGGAATGGACTTGCCAGTGGTGGTGGGACTCACCTGCCTTGTAGGCTGCAGTACCAGGGCTGGCCAGCGGGTGCTCTCAGCAACCACTCCTGCAATGAGCCATTACCTGAGGCTGATTACAGCAGGTGTATTTAAGGAATGGCCAGGCCTGTGATCAGGGCCTTGGTGTATGTTTCCCATGGGCCCCTGTACCTGCATCCTGTCTACTTTCTGCCTGATCCAGATTCTGCTTCGATCCCTGATTCTGAATGAACTCCGCCTGTCCTGACTTTGGCTATACCTAACTACTCTTCCGCCTGCTCCTTGTGCCCTGCCTGCCCGTTTGCTACCAACCCGGCCCGCACATCTACGCTTAGTATTGTTTCTATTGTTATTTGTTGGAGGTTTGGGTTGGTTTTGTTTGCACTATGTCAGGGGAGTATTGGGAGAAATTGAGGCTTTCCCTTACAGATATGGGGGAGGGGCAACATCACCTAAAGTACAGCTATGGGTGGAATTGAAGGGAAGCCATTTTAGGGTGCTCCTTACACACAAGAAGCAATGTATCTGGAAGGACTAGGAATCCATTGGACCAATGGGGATGAAATGTTACTGGCCTGTGATTGGCTCTCCTATTGTTAATGAAGTGAGACTCCCCTTATTGGTGTCATTAATGAAAGAAACCATGTGAAATGTTTCCTCCAAATCCAAAAAGTTGACCCCCTTGGGTAGGTACCCATCCTAATATTCCTGATAGGAGTTTGTAGTCCCTGCTACTACAGGAAACATGCGGGCGATCATTTACACCTTTTACAGCAGGACAGTAAATATCATCCACATTAGACTCACTTGCTCCTCTAACAACATGAAGCATCAGGCCCTGACCTCTACAACCTTGGCAGACTGACCAGACCCGGAATCTCAAATGACACAGTCGTGCGCTGGAGTGAATATGGCGTAAAACCAAATCCCACCAAGCGTTCACCTGTTATAAATCTGCCTTCCTAACATACACTTCTTCCTTTTATGCTGCCAAACAAGCCTACTTTGACACTCCCATCAATACCTTCTCTTCAAGTCCTCACCGGCTCTTCTCTACCTTTAACTCCCTATTTTCTCCACCCCCACCTAGTGCCTCACTCACTGCCCACGAGATTGCAAACCACTTCCAAAACAAGATTGACACAATTCTTAGGGACATCGCCACTACACAGACACCCACCCCACTTAGCATTCCTCATACCATACCTCCCTCAACACTCTTCTCCTTTGACCTCGCTACCACTGAAGAGGTCTTCAAGGTCTTCTCAGAAGCCTGTTTCACTACCTGCCCCCTGGATCCTGTCCCCTCAAAACTACTACTACTACTCATTGTAATGCACCATTTTCCCTGGTATCTCCTTTCCATCTCTTTAATGTCTTGGTGGACTCGTTCACCTTGTTCCTCACTCACAGCTCCCAAATTTTCAGGAAAGTAGTCAAGGTGGGACTGGAGGAAATGCACTTTCAAACTCATCAAGCAACCTAAAGCTTGAAATGCTTTCAGCATTTGTCTGACAATCTTTTTGTAGTGAGGATCTTTGGTATTGCCTAAAAATTTCTGTACGACTTCTTTAAATGCAATCCACCCTTCTTTGTGAGGATCCGTCATGGTATTGACAAACTCTTGATCAACTCTAAGCCTTCTAATGTCTGGTCCGACGAACACACCTTCCTTCAATTTTACCCGACAGGCCTGGAAAGTTGGTGACCATTTGAATTTGAAGCATTCTCCGTCTCTTGGAAGTGATTTTACAAATTGCTTCATCAAACCCAATTTTATGTGGAGAGGTGGTAGAAGAACTTTATGGGAAGGTACCAAAGTTACCCTCGGCTGTCACCTCTTCTTGGTCCAGTGATTTTGTCTGTCTCGACTGTCCCATGGACACAGAAAACAAGGGTATTTGGTATCCCACCCACTGGATTCTTCAGGAAAGATTGACCCCTTCTACCATTAGAAGCACAGACTCAGGGCTGAGGCTTACCCTCAGTAGTCAGACATGTCACTCAGAGCAGCACATGTATTCACCCCCTTTGCAGGGAGGGAGGGGCAGAGATTGTTTACCTGCAAATAACAACAAAGGGCCAGAAGAGAACTAGGGAAATGAGGAAATAGAATTTGTTTCCCTAAAACTTGCTTAGCTTATGTATATATTGCTGACCATCAGATTTACAGTGCTATATTTTTTTTTACGTAATTCGGACAATCCCTTTAATGTTTTTTTGGCATTTTATACCTTAAATGCACTTATGTGAATTAATTAATAGTAATTTGGACTTTAAATATGGTTAAAAACCCATAATATAAAAAAAAAAAAAACAATTTTTTTTTTTTATAAATTTGAAGACAATTTTGCATTTTGTGGCAAATCATGACGTCTAGGAGTTTTTTCAATATTTTATTTGTTTTCAGCACACCAAAATACATGGAAATTAGCTGAAAATAATCAAACAGCTTTTTAGTCGCAGACCTGAGTTATAAGTAAGACACACAACAAGTAAAGCCCAACTTCAGCTAACGCTTCTACAGCAGTTACAGCAACAGGTTCTCTATAAGGTCCAACCCCCATATGAATGACAACTGACAGTTGTGAGCACCCCCAGCAGTGTTATAGGATTTGCCCCAACCCCTCCAACTGCCATTTTTCCCAAAAGACTTGGATTTTCTACAGGAAGTAGACAAAAAATATCTACTGGGAGGGACAACAAAAAATAAAACAATAGGAGACTCGGAAAAACAAAGCCTGCTCTGCTAATGACAGATTTCATTATTAATGTCATTAGTGATTTTGCCCATAGTTACACTTTGGTGCCAACGTTGTAATATTTCCAGGGAGAAGAAGTTTTCTTTACAAACTTTCCACCAAAAAGAGATGTGTGCACTCAGAGTGATTATTGTGAACCCCAATCAGAGGAATGTCAGTCCCCCGGAAGAAGTGGTAGGAATATGACCGCACACTCAGCACTTTGTAAGTTCAGATCTCTGGCAGTTGTATTGTGTGATTAGTCTATGGAGAGGAGTAATAGCTGGAAAGAGAAAACATGTAACAAGGATTTCTGATCTTCACCTGATGGAATCCCATTTGGCAGAACCACATGGAACACAAGTGGCCAGCTGGGCTTACGTTTTACTGCTGAATACATCCCCTAAATCAGCAGTAACTCAGTATTGGAAGGCCTGCATCAGCTTGGGATGTTGTTTTCTCACTGAACAGAGACTTCTTTCTAGCTGGTGTCACAGCCGCAGACCTGCCTGAAAGGTTGTCACCCATGAGATGATATCCTACAACCTCACAAACACCCCCTTTCCTCTCTATGATCACAATCTCATCACCTTCACACTTCACTTTCATCCACACTAGACTCATTTGTTCCTCTAACATGAAGCATCAGGTCCCGACCATTACAACCTTGGCAGACTGACAACACCAGAGATCTTAAACGACATAGTCGTGTGCTGGAGCGAATGTGGCGTAAAACCAAATCTCACCAAGCATTCACCCGATATAAATCTGCTTTCTTAACATACAATTCCTCCCTCCATGCTACCAGACAAGCCTACTTTGTCACTCTCATCAATACCTTGTCATCCAGTCCTCGTCGTCTCTTCTCTACTTCTAACTCTCAACTTTCTCCACCTCCACCCAGTACCTCACTCACTGCTCACGAGATTGCAAATCACTTCAAAAACAAGATTCATGTAATTCGTAGGGGCATCTCCACTGCACAGACATCCATCCCACTTAGCATACCTTATACTAAACCTCCCTCAACACTTTCCTCTTTTGACCTTGCTACTACCAAAGAGGTCAACTAAGGTTTCTCAGAAGCCCGTCTCACTACCTGCCCCCTGGATCCTGTCCCCTCACAACTACTACAGTCACCTTCTTCTTCCATCCTATGCTCCCTCACTCACATCTTCAATCTTTCCCTCTCTACTGGTGCCTTCCCCTCCCCTCTAAAGCATGCGCACATCACTCCCATACTTAAAAAGCCCTCCCTGGACCCCACCAACCTGAACAACTTAAGACCCATCTCCCTGCTGCCATTTACCTCTAAACTATTAGAACTCTTAGTCTACAATCGCCTGAGCTCCCATCTCACTGACAACAACCTTCTCGACCCTTTACAGTCTGGCATTCCCTCACTACACTCCACTGAAACTACCCTACTAAACCTCACTAATGATCTACTAACTGCTAAAACCAATGGCCACTACTCCATACTCATCCCAACCAATGGCCACTACTCCATACTCATCCCAACCAATGGCCACTACTCCATACTCATCCCAGCCAATGGCCACTACTCCATACTCATCCCAACCAATGGCCACTACTCCGTACTCATCCCAACCAATGGCCACTACTCCGTACTCGTCCCAACCAATGGCCACTACTCCATACTCATCCCAACCAATGGCCACTACTGCATACTCATCCAAAACAATGGCCACTACTCCGTACTCATCCCAACCAATGGCCACTACTCCGTACTCATCCCAACCAACTGCAGAAACCTTCACAACTTGAACCCTTCTCCTTTCCACTCTGCAACTGACCAACTCTATGACAGAATCTCTCCCCTGTCCTGCCCTGACCTGGCCACTGCTGTCTACAACAGTTCACTTTCATCCACATTAGACTCACTTGCTCCTCTAACACGAAGCATCCGGCCCCGACCATTACAACCTTGGCAGACTGACAACACCAGAGATCTTAAACGACATAGTCGTGCGCTGGAGCGAATGTGGTGTAAAACCAAATCTCACCAAGCATTCACCCGATATAAATCTGCTTTCTTAACATACAATTCCTCCCTCCATGCTGCCAGACAAGCCTACTTTGTCGCTCTCATCAATAGCTTGTCATCCAGTCCTCGTCGTCTCTTCTCTACTTCTAACTCTCAACTTTCTCCACCTCCACCCAGTACCTCACTCACTGCTCACGAGATTAAAAAATCATTTAAAAAACAAGATTGATGCAATTCGTAGGGGCATTGCCACTGCACAGACATCCATACTGTGTTGCCTTCACAGGCTAATTGAATTAAAGTTACTTATATGGGACATGTAGTGTACCACGGCCATCTAGTGGCAAACATGTATGGCAGTTCTCCTCTGGATATGTAAGCTCTCAGACAGGAAGTGACTCTTGGTTTATGAAGTTCGTCAGCCATTTTAGACTTCTATTAACTGTGGATGCAGTGTGCTTGCTTCTCTCCCAAGGGGCTTGAGACATCATCACCTGTAAGTGCCTTTCTGCTGTGTCATCTGTCATTTATGTTACACTAGTTATTCTATGTATACTGATATGCTGTCATTGTATTGTGTTTCAGTTTCACCTATAAAATAAAGTTGGATTCTTTGGTAGACAACACAAGCAGTGGGCTTCTGTTTGCTGGAGATTCTGACAAGGGTTTAGCTGTCCATTTAGAGCCACACATTGTCAGTGTTTTGAGAACGGAACACATACCACTTAGCATAACTTATACTAAACCTCCCTCCACACTTTCCTCTTCTGACCTTCCTACTACCGAAGAGGTCACTAAGGTTTCTCAGAAGCCTGTCTCACTACCTGCCCCCTGGATCCTGTCCCCTCACAACTACTACGGTCACCCTCTTCTTCCATTCTATGCTCCCTCACTCACATCTTCAATCTCTCCCTCTCTACTGGGCCCTTCCCCTCCCCTCTAAAGCATGCGCACATCACTCCCATACTTAAAAAGCTCTCGCTGGACACCACCAACCTGAACAACTTAAGACCCATCTCCCTGCTCTTGTTTACTTTTAAACTCTTAGAACGCTTAGTCTACAATCACCTGAGCTCCTAACTCACCAACAAAAACCTTCTTGACCCTTTACAGTCTGGCTTTTGCTCACTACACTCCACTGAAACTGCCCTACTAAAACCCACTAATAATATAACTGCTAAAACCAATGGCCACTACTCTGTACTCATTCCAACCAATGGCCGCTACTCCATACTAATCCCAACCAATGGCCACTACTCCGTACTAATCCCAACCAATGGCCACTACTCCGTACTAATCCCAACCAATGGCCACTACTCCGTACTAATCCCAACCAATGGCCACTACTCCATACTCATCCCAACCAATGGCCACTACTCCATACTCATCCCAACCAATGGCCACTACTCCATACTCTTACTACTTGACCTCTCTGCAGCTTTTGATATGGTTGACCAACCCCTCCTCCTCAAAAAACTCCACTCAGTTGGCCTCCAAGACTCTGCTCTCTCCTGGTTCTCCTACCTATTGCAGAGCTTGTTCATCGTTAACTATAACTCTGCCTCCTCCTCTCCACTCCCTTTTTCCATAGGGGTACCTCAAGGTTTCGTCCTTGGACCCCTACTCTTCTACATCTACACCTCCTCTCCCTTCTGCCATGGTTTTAAGTACCATCTCTATGCTGATGACACACACATCTATCTTTCTACTCCTCACCTCTTCAGTCTCCTCTCGCATTACTAACTTACTAAGCGACATATCGGAATGGATGTCCCTCCACTTCCTCAAACTCAATCTTTCCAAAACTGAGCTCTTAGTATTCCCCCCAGCCTGTGCCCCCTCCCCGACTTCTCCATCAAGATCAATAACACAATCATCAGTCCCTCCCCTCATGCCAGGGTACTAGGTGTAATCCTAGACTCCCATCTGTCCTTTCAGTCCCAAATCCAATCACTGTCCAAATCTTGTAGACTTCACCTCCACAATATCTCCAAGATACGTCCGTTCTTAACCTCGGAAACCACTAAGGAACTTATTTACTCCCTTGTTATATCCCTTCTTGACTATTGTAACTCCCTCCTCATTGGCCGACCTCATCGCAGGCTATCCCCGCTCCAGTCTATCATGAACGCTGCTGCCAGACTCATCCACCTTACTAACTATTCTGTATCAGCCACCCCTCTCTGCCAATCCCTCCACTCAGTGTCCTCCACCCCTCTCTGCCAATCCCTCCACTGGCCTCCACTCAGTGTCCTCCACCCCTCTCTGCCAATCCCTCCACTGCCTTCCCATTGCCCAACGGATAAAATTCAAAAACATTAACAATAACATATAAAGCCATTTATAACTCTGCCCCAAATTACATCACCGATCTTGTCTCCAAATATCACCCAAAACGTACTCTCCGCTCCTCTCACAACCTATTGCTCTCTAGCTCCCTTGTCTCCTCTCATGCTTGTCTCCAGAGCTTCCCCCATCCTCTGGAACTCTCTACCCAAATTTATCAGACTATTGCCTACTCTGCTCACTTTTAGGCGATCTGTGAAAACCTCTCTCTTCAGGGAAGCCTATCCTGCCCTCAGCTAATAATGGAATCTTCTACTCTTCCTACCAGTCCATCCCCCACAGTTACTACCTTTTGTACCACTAGCCCCTCCCTCCTAGAATGTAAGCTCCAAAGAGCAGGGCCCTCCTATCCCTCTTGTATTGTTGCTGTATTGTCTCCCGTTATATTGTAAACCGCTGAGCAAACTGTTGGCGCCATAAATCCTGTATAATAATATTAATGAGAGATGAAATGTGGAAAGGAGGCATTGATAATGGGAGAGGAGATGGAACATGTAATGGGAGGAGTGGACAAGGTGGGCTTAGCTGGAGACCTCAAGCCTGGCTGATGATGTATTACTAGTCGGAAGAACCTATAATGGGCTCTCCCAATGAGGCTTCAGAGACTTGGTAAGATGACAATAGACCCCATCCTAGTCTCTGGTACTGAGGCAGTGTTGGTCATGTATTACCTCAGGATCCAGAAATGAAGAAAATGCTTGGAAACACAACTCAGTTGGTGAATCATGAAAATGCATTACATGTTCAGTCAAAGCTCCATAAAAAAGATAAAGATGAGAATCATGAGGGAAGCTGTTTAGTTATTGATGCTTATCTTAAAAACAATTGTCAAAAGGTAAAATATTCAAATCCCTTCTAGTTGTGTATTGATGGACATAAACACTAAACTCAGTTCATCCAATCATTACATTCCAGTTTGTTTTAGTTTGTTTCTTTAAAAGTAACATTTTATCTTTTCCCTTCTTCTCTAGCTTGTGGGATGACATTGGGGATGTGAAACAAACTTGTGACACCTGAAACTTCTTTAATATCTCTTTTCTTCCAGAATTTAATCTATGCAGAAATGTATGAATCCTCCGGTGATCGATTAGACCGACATTAACTGTAAAAGTTTTGTCACATTGAGAGCATTAAAATTACTTCTCTCCAGTGTGAATCATCTGGTGTGTGATAAGATGTGACTTCACTGTAAAAGTTTTATCACATTCAGAACACTGATATGGCTTCTCTCCAGTGTGAATCCTCTGGTGTTTGATAAGATATGACTTATGTATAAAAGCTTTGCCACATTCAGAACACTGATGTGGCTTCTCTCCAGTGTGAATCCTCTGGTGTGGGATAAGATTTGACTTCTGAGTAAAAGCTTTATCACATTCAGAACACTGATATGGCTTCTCTCCAGTGTGACTTCTCTGGTGTGTGATAAGATTTGTCTTCACAGTAAAAGCTTTGTCACATTCAGAACACTGATATGACTTCTCTCCAGTGTGAATCCTCTGGTGTGTGATAAGACATGACTTCTGTGTAAAAGCTTTATCACATTCAGAACACTGATATGACTTCTCTCCAGTGTGAATCCTCTGGTGTCTGAAAAAATTTGACTTCTTTATAAAAGCTTTATCACATTCAGAACACTGATATGACTTCTCTCCCTTGTGAACCTTCTGGTGTCTGATATATTTTCTCTCCATTGTAAAATCTCCAAATAAGAAGTAGTTTGAAATGACTCCTCATATGTATACTTGGGTTGGACTTTATTGTAAAGCCATTGTCACTTCCAGAACATTGAAATTACTTTTCTCCTGCTGGATCAATGTGGAAGAGGATCCAAACCATGACTTTTAGAACACAGATATGACTTGTATCCCGTGTGAATCCTCCAGTGAGCTGCAATAAAGACTTTCAGTCAATTAAGACAACCATATGTCTTGTTTTCCATGTGACTCAGCCATATTTATGAAGACCAACATGACCCAAAACTTGGTTCATCAATCTACCTGTACAAAAAAAAAAGAAAAAATAATTCTATATAAAGGGCTACATAAAGTTGCTTTCTATTTTTAATGCTCATTACTAAATATATCTTATGAATAGAAAGAATATGTACAGCATTATCTACAGTATTTTTTTAATCAAATAGATTTTATTAAGAAAGTTTCTAAGTGCGCACAGTATTCCTAACATTCAGCCCAGACAATGGAGTCATACATTCTCACGTATAGGCAGTTGTGGCACTGTTACAGATCATACAGAACAATAACTTGCTTTGTCTATGGTGTCACTTTTACCTTTTATAAACAAATGAACAGAGAAAAGAAGAAACAGCCTAGAACAATTCAGCTGTACACGGCAAGTAACTCCCCCCAGTACATACAGTTGTGTTCAAAATAATAGCAGTGTGTTGAAAAAAGTGACTAAAGCTGAAAATCCTTCTAATCCTTTTATTTCCATCCACACAAATGCATTGGGAACACGACACATTCTATTGCAAATCACAACATGAAGAAAATACATCAAATTTGTGTTGTTCCTCTAAAAAAAATGGAAGAAAAGTGAATATTAGACGGTTCAAAAAAATTGCAGTGTTTGTATTCTTCTTTACAAACTCAAACATTCACTATATAAACTGAGAAATGTTTGAAGATTTTGCTTTCCTTTGAATGACTTCATGAATATTTGGTTGTAGTCGCACTGTTTCTGAGAACTGCTGTACATCTGTGTTGCATGGAGTCCCCCAACTTCTGGCCCCTGTGATCAGGTATTCCAGCCCAGGATGATTGGACCACATTCCACAGTTCTTCTCTATTTCTTGGTTTTGCCTCAGAAACGGCATTTTTTATGTCACCCCACAAGTTTTCTATTGAATGAAGATCCGGGGATTGGGCTGGCCACTCCATAACGTCCATCTTGTTGGTCTGGAACCAAGATATTGCACGTTTACTGGTGTGTTTGGGGTCGTTGTCTTGTTGAAACACCCATTTCAAAGGCATTTCCTCTTCAGCATAAGGCAGCATGACCTCTTCAAGTATTCTGATGGATTCAAACTGATCCATGATCCCTGGTATGCGATAAATGGGCCCAACACCGTAGTATGAGAAACATCCCCATATCATGATGCTTGCACCACCATGACCACCACCTTCACGGTCTTCACAGTGTACTGTGGCTTGAATTCAGTGTTTGGGGGTCGCCTGACAAACTGTCTCCGCCCACTAGACCCAAAAAGAACAATCTTACTGTCATCAGTCCACAAAATGTTGCGCCATTTCTCTTTAGGCCAGTCAATGTGCTCTTTGGCAGATTGTAACCTCTTCAGCGCGTCTTTTTTCCAACAGTGGGACTTTGCGGGGGCTTCTTGCAGATAGCTTGGCTTCACATCAGCGTCTTCTAATTGTAACATTCCTCACAGGGAACGTCACACCTTCTTTCATCTTCCTGGAGCTGATTGTTGGCTGAGTCCGCCCCATTTTGGCTATTCTTCTATCCATTCCAATGGTAGTTTTTTGCTTTCTTCCTCGTCTTTCAGGTTTTGGTTGCCATTTTAAAGCATTTGCAATAATTTTAGCTGAGCAGCCGATCATTTTCTGCACTTCTTTATATGTTTTCCCTTCTCCAATCAACTTTTTAATTAAGGTACGCCGTTCTTCTGAACAATGTCTGGAACAACCCATTTTCCTCAGAATTTCAGAGAGAAATGCACTGTAACCAGCATGTCCAACATTTGCTGCCTTCCTTCCTTAAATAAGGGCAATAATTGCCACCTGTTTCTCAAAGAATGAATGACCTCACTAATAGAACTCCACACTGCTATTATTTTGAACACGCCCCTTTCAATGAGTGATTCAATGACACAGAATCAGCAGCATGCATGTCATGACTGTTGGGTCTGTTGGATTTCTATTACTCTACTACACCTGCTAGTAAATTATTTGCCATGTAGAAATATCATTTCTACCAAAAACAGTGATTGATCCGGTTAGTGATGTCTGACTGCTATTATTTTGAACACAACTGTACATAGATAGCGGACACCATTCAATGAGGCCTGTGTCTACAGGATCATTCTCCAAGTATCAGTCTCCAATGTAGTCACCATTCAGTAGGATACAACTAGCCGTTCTCCTTCTATGGAGCTAAAAGAGCTAAGATTTTAAAAGCCTATGAAGAACTAACTAAGAGAGAGCAAGGAGTATCCAGCCAGTTCTGCTAGAGAGACATACATTTCTTGGGGGAATAACAATGTTGATACGTTCGTTTTTTCACATGTTGATGTGGAGATCACCTGCTCAATTCACTGGTGTCTGCTGGGAGTTTGAGATGATAGCCAAGATCGGGATATTTTTTATGGTCAAGCAGCCTCACTATTGCTATATGACTTGTAATAGGAGGAGGTGTAAATAATTCCTCCTCTATTGAGACCAAGAGGCACACCCGAGGAATATTGAACACCAACATTACAATACTGGTCATATTGTTCCACTTTTTGAATAATTTTGGACATCTCCAAAACGTGTATCAAATCCTCGACATCACCGCTACAATTGGGGTCATAAGGGGAAATCCCTCCTGTCCTAACTGAACAATTGAGCTGGAGTCCTGAAAGCTCTATGCAAAAGAAATGACTGAGTTTCTGTGAAGAGGACAGAGAGGTGAGAGGTATGGAGGTCACAATCACCTCCCACCACTCTCTATTATTTTCTCTGTTTCCCATTTCTTTCTATAAGTCTTCGGCAAGAGTCAAAAGACTGGAATAAATATATGAGAGATCATGCCTTTCCCACTGGTGCCATCTGAAGCCCATTAACAAGTGTGAGAGTGATGTGAAATCTGTATCTGATGGAAGTAACAATCAATGGATGGGATCTAATGTGTCTACTAAGTCCCACCTGGTAAGATGTTGAAGTTGGGCAGCTATAATATAAAGTCTAACATTTGGTATTGCTAGGCCTCCTTGGTCTTCACCATACTGTAGAGTAGTGAGCTTGATTCTAGCTGATGGCTTCTTCTAAATGAGCTCCCCAAACTGGAAGCCACTTACAGAAGTGGGAGCGGGTACCTGTCAATTTTGGTTACCCCCCCAAAAAGGTGCCAGTTGGGTCCTTAACCACTTGCCGACCAGGCACTTATACCCCCTTCCTTACCAGGCCAATTTTCAGCTTTCAGCGTTGCCACACTAAATGACAATTGCGCGGTCATGCAACATTGTACTCGTGTGAAATTTTTATCATTTTTGTCACACAAATAGAGCTTTCTTTTGTTGGTATTTACTCCCCATTGGCTGTTTTATTTTTAGCGCTATAAACAATAAAATAGCAAAACATTTGAAAAAAAAAGTTCTTTGTTTCTATTATAAAATATTGCAAATTGAAGGTAATTTTTCTCCTTCACTGATGTGCGTTGATGAGGCGGCACTGATGGGCACTGATAGGCAGCACTGATGGGCACTGATAGGCAGCACTGATTACACGGATTAGAGACTAACCGTTTTTATATTTCATGTATGCACTTTGAAACGCCAACTTGGGACGTTTATCACATCTATACTCCACCATACGCCTCAGTGCGTGTATTTATTTATGTCACTATAATTGATATGGAGATCATAGTTGGTCACTTTTATATTATCCATTGTATCTACATACATTTCATTCATGATATTTAGGATTTTACATTTTTTTCACACCTTTAGCGCTGCATGTGTTTTATTTATTATTGATTAGAGGGTTTTGAGGTTCTTACCTTTCATGCCAGCTGCTCCATTTCTATGTTTATCCAGCGCTCATTTTATCTTGTTGGATGAGGCAGCACTGATGAGCTGGCACTGTTAGGCGGCACTGATAATGGGTACTGATGATGGGTACTGATAGTCACTGATAGGCAGCACTGCTGGGCACTGACTGGTGACACTGCTGGGCAAAGGTGGGTGGCACTGATGGGCACTTGTGGGTGGAACTGGTGGGTGGCGCTGATGGGCACCGATCCTCAGGGCACTGATGATCCCTCCTCTGACAACTGCCGGCAGTACGTTCCTCATGCTCTGACAGGGTGAGGAAAGTGCAGTCTAGAACCGGCAATTGCATTTCTCGATGACCAGCGTGTCATAGAACACAACAATCACGGAGATCGCCAGGTGTGCGCCCCCAGGGGCATGCAGGAGAGCGCATTCTGGGAGGACGTCATATGACAGCCTCCCAGAACTGGCCTGCCGCAGTGCAGTCGTCATTTGGCTACCTGCGGTCGGCAACTAGTTGAAGCAGGACTTCCCCTTTTGGGTGGAGCTCTGCTTTAACATCAGCAAGAGATAACAGTGCTATAGTATCAAGGGGGGAGTGAATGTAGAGACTGGCACATGTTATATACTCTATAATATCATTTCTGGTACTCTCACAGTGGGAGTATAGATTTAGTACTTCAACCTGTATGCAGATACCAGTGGCAGACGAGTGGGTGACCTGTCCGCCTCACTGAAAATTCAAACTGATAGTGTAGGTTCCCCAATTGGGAAAACCCCCATAAGGGATAAAGAGCTAATGAGAGGAAAGGTGAAAAGGAAGAGAGCAATGGAGAGATAAGAGCAAGAGTAGTGAAGAAAGGGGTACAGATAAGGGGGGAGGAGAGGAGGTCCCCAGGGGGGAGGGTGTGTGCCTGTATAGAGCAGCAACTGAGTAGTGGGTTACCTAATGGACTCAGGACTACAAAGAGAGTAAGGTTTCATCAGAGTTTGAGGGTAGGAAATGTTCAACCCATGGTTGCCATAGTTGTTCATTTTTATGCACGCTGTCTAATAGGACGGCTTCTACTTTGACATGTATCGTGGCTCGAGTGACACTATTCTTAGTTTCAGTGGTATTGAGGTGGGGGGATTTCCAGGCCTTCGCTATGGTTTGCTAAGCCGTGGTGGTGACCTACAGGAGTAGTTTGAATTGCCAGTGTGTCACTTCTTGGGCCTTATGCAAGTAAAGGAATGGACGCTGGTCAACCGACCAAGTCCAGTGTTGAGGAATGGCCTCAGCTGCCATTCTAGCCATGCCCTCTGATGCATTTCACCCCACCCACTGGGACTTGGTCACACTGCATCCATCCCCTTACTTGTATTGGCTGACACTGGAATCGCTCTGACTCATGCTCCCTTCTTCTCACTTGCCGGTGGGGTGATCCCTTTCCTTCCATCCATAGCTTGGAGACACGCCATAAGGTATACTTCTTGGGGCTTGTTATTAAATGAGGCAGTGGCCGGATGGATATATATACTGTAACTTCTTCATAAAGAACTGTAGGCATATGGAATATTTTGCACCAATACGTTTGAACAACCGGGCAGGTCCACCACATGTGGATACCTGCTTCAGAGCAGCCACATAAACAAGTCAGGGATTAGGGATGGATTTAGTGATCCGGGAAGGGACCAGGTACCAGTGCATGAGAGTGCTGTGGTTAGTCTCCATAGCAACTATATTTTGGGAGGAGTATTTTGCAGCAGACCATATGTCTGCCCAATCGCTTTCAAATGAAGATTTAAATCCCATTACCACTTGGATGTATATGGTATGGAAGTGTAAGGTGGTGGAGCTGGTAACTGTGCATATAAGGTGGAAATCAAAAGTCTGGCATGGGGGTCACATTTACATATGTGTCCAAACCTAGTCATGTCTAGGACAGAGGTGTTCATGTGTAACTGGGAGCAATACAAGTGTTTGATCTGAAGATATCTAAAAATTTCAGAGGTAGAGATTTTGTTGGAGTCACATAGGGTTTGGAAGGGTATAAAGGAGTCTGGTGTTGAACTAGACTAGCTCTAGGACAAGCATGAAAAGAAGATGGAGGCATCCATGCCGGATAAAAGCCTGGATGGAGGAGGTATGCCATGAGTGGGTTATGGGGTGACTGTAAGGTGTATCAGAACTTTAGACTGCCCCAGATAGATGGGTAGTGTTGAGTAATTGGGTGTTGGAGTGAGCGACGATCTCTTGGGTGTAGCCATAGTAAATTTGCAACTGATGAGGGGATACAATCTACTGATTCTATAGTGACCCATAGGAGGGGGTCACTTTTACTGCATGATATTTAGGGAGTTGAGCAAGATGTGCAGCTTGGAAATATTTAGCAAAGTTAGGAAGCCCCAGACCACTCTAAGTTTCGGTAAGATACGGATGGACTGGGGTAGATGCAGTTTAACAGTGCCCCATACATAAGTGGTGGCATGACACTGTAATATGCAGAGGAAACAGGAAGGTATATTGTGACGCAGGGTAGGCAGGACAGAACACGCAAGGCAGATGGCAAACACACAAAGCTTTATTATTACAAATGGCAGTCACTCAATGGGGGATTGCAAGGGGGTGGCAGTGCCAAGTATGGGAAATAGCAAGAAGAGGACCAAAAATAATTGTAGTCCAGCCACAGGGGCAAAGTTAAAATCTCTACAGCAGTTTGTAATCCAAACAGGGAGGTGGAGAGGGAGTACAAGAACAGTTCAGGGAAAACAGGGGGGCATTCACTCACAGATCAGACAGGGGTGCCCGGGTCCACAAGGGAGCAAGGCAGTATGACATCAAGTACTTGCCCTGAAACCGGAGTATGCGTGGCATAGTCCATGGTAATAATCCCCCCGAGTCCTAGATGCCTGCAGAAGGCAGCTGGTGTAGTTCTCCCCCTATCCTTGGGGCTTGCAGAGTGGCAGCTTGTGGAGGTCTCCACCTTCTCTGGGGCTTGCGGTGGGCAGCTGGCATGATTCTCCCCCTTAGCTTTGGGGTGTGCAGTGCGGCAGCTCCCCTTATCCGTTGGGGGGGTGTATGCAGAGTGGCCACAAGAGTCCCGTCTCATCTGGGATCCCTCGGTGGCTTGGCAGTGAAATGGATGACCGGGAAGAGCCTGTCATCGGTCTCTTAAACCGATGCAGGACGCTTCTTGGTCGTCCTGGCAATGGCGGGCGGGCCGTGGGCAGTGAGCCTCGTTGCTCGGCAAAGAGGCACGCCCCCCTGGACACGGAGCGCAGCCTTTGTCCGGTGGCATCCGCAAGAGCGGGAACTCCCTGTGCATGCAGTGCAGATGTCGGGACCGTGCGGCGTCATTCTGACACCGCGGTCCAGAACCTCTCCGCAGGAGGTTCGTACCTCTCCGCAGACAGGTGTGAACCTCACTATCTTTTCCCCTAATGCCTCGCAGGATGGGGAGAAGATAGTGGCGGAGGTGAGAGGAGCCACACCTCTTGTCCTGCGTGGTTCGGCTTCAAAAAGCCGCGGCAGGACGAGAGGCAGCAGGGGGGAAGGTCATCCTGACAGGGGAAACAACTACTGAAATGGGAGCTGAGCTTTATTAATTAAATTACAATGTGCTAAGGGAATTGGGGGAAACTGGCTAATGAAATTGGGACTGGAATGCACTTTATTTGAGGGGCTGAAATGTACTATATTTGGGAGGGAGATATAACAGATTTGGGCACCCTGGCAGCACCTATATTGTGACATTATACAGTTGCAAGAAAAAGTATGTGAACCCCTTGGGAATACGTGGAGTTTTGCATGAATTGGGCATAAAATGTGCTCTGAACGTCATCTAAATCACAACAATAGAAGAACACAGTCTGCTGAACATAATACTGCACAAACATTAGATGTTGCCATGGTTTGATTGCACATAACATGTAAACATTCTCAGTGCAGGGAGGAAAAAGTATGTGTACCTTTGGACTTAATAATTGGTTGACCCTCCTTTGGCAGCAATACCCTCAACCAAACGTTTCCTGTAGTTGCAGATCAGACCTGCACAACGATCTGGAGTCATTTTGGACCTTTTCCTACTCTCTGGGAATGTCCTCTTGTTATGGGCTGTACATTCCAGAACCTCCTCGAGACCTGGACCAAAAAGATTATCGCCAATAAAGGGTAAGGCACAAAGGTGCAGTTTGAATGCTGAGTTCCCTGCCCAGGTTTTTAACCAAAATGCCCTTTTAGCTGAATTCACTAGGGCAGAGGTTCAAGCCGCTAGCTTAACTGACTTGGCCGAGGCATCCACAAGGAAACCAACTGCTTTAAACAGCAAAGGAAATTATTTCAGGATTTGCTGCCTGGAGGTCCCTGCCGAGAGAAGTGACTGTGTAAGCCAGCATTCCAGATATCTGGTGACACAGGTAGCCGAGAAAGCTGGCCTAAAGCTGATGGAAGTGGAATTCCAGGCCCTGTGGAGTAAGACTTCATCCCTCTTATCCATAGGGTCTTTCAGAGCCCCCATATCTTCAAATGTTAAGTCTGTCCTTTTAGAGACTTTAGATAAGGGGGTGTCTAATTTCTGAACCTTGTCCCATTGCTGGGACCAGTTATCCTCAAATGGAAACCTCCTATTAAGATTACTTGAGAAAAAGGGTTTCCTCTCAGGGCTTTCCCATTCATGCTTAATGGTATCAACCAGGGAACTATGGACTGGAAAGACATTAGTCTTTCTAGCATACAAACCTTGATACATGAGGTCATGCTTAGATAGGCAAACGTCCTCCTCCTTGATCTCTAAGGTTTCGTAGATAGCTTTAAGGGGGTTGTCCACATCTTCCAGGGGCAATTTGTTCCTGGAACCTCTGGAGGAGCAAACATCACCGTCCTCCTCTTATGAGCCTGAATCTACCCAGGACCTAGGATCCTCCTCCGGGTCCTCCTCCCCTTTTAATGCATCTGCTACCTCCAAACCCACCGATTGGGTCCAAGGATCCAGTGGTGGCTGCATTTTTCCAATAGGGATCTAAAGGATTGAAATGTAGACAACATGTCATCCTTAATGGAGGTGAGCACTTTATGGCAGGCTGTAAATGACTTATCCTTAATTAGGCTAGCCACACAATTGCAGCATAAGGGTTTTTCCCAAGCTGAACCCAATTTAGCTGCACAAACTGCACACTTCTTCTTGGGGGTCTGACTCTGCACCTTGTCCTGGACTTTAACCTACAATAAGCAAGAAAAAAAACAGTACAGAAAATAATCAGCCCAGGGCCCCTCATACAAAACCACTGTGCTGGGGGAGCAAGAAAAGGAAGTGTGCCCACCAGGGTCAGCAAGAGGGATCAGAGTCCCCAAGCTTACCTTAGAGGAGCCAGTGCCTGAATGACCAGGATATGCCTGAGTACTGTCAGTGCCTTCCATCCATCCCTCTTGTGGTGGCGCCACAGGCTCTGCTGGGTCTGTACACCAGACTGGCTGCCTAACCAGATGCTAGTGCTGCTATGGAGACTGGAACCACGAGTCTCAGGCGCCCGTTGACGACATCACCGCAGCAGGAACTTCTGGTACCTGGACAGCACCCAGAAGTTGCAGCTACTCGCACGCCAGATTGGCAGTCACTCTGCCCCACTGTGCATCAGATGCTGGAGCCCCCCCCGGAAGGAGAATGACAGGCATCAAATGTCCTGGATCCCCCAGGACACACCCGATGGTCATCATCCACTGAGGCATGGAAAAATATCAGGAGCGCAGCCCCACTTCCCCTGAAAGGATCACATCGGGCAGGAGGAAGTAAGACAGACCAGGAGCCACCAGCAAGCTCTAGGGCCCAGGGCTTCGACAATCAGTTCCTTGATGACTGCACCCATCCTTGCAGAGGAAACACTAAAAACTCAGGAGGGAGGCCTAGTGGTCCGCCATTTATAGTACTGTGCTTACGTGTTTCCTGTCCCAGAGGGAGGAGCTCTGTCTCAGGAAGGATGTCCTGGAGGACGTTTGGAGAAATGAACATTAGAATGTCTGAGAGACAAAAGCCAGAAATAGATCAGTGGCTGCATGCACACCTCATTGTTAGGCTGCAGGTAGAGAGGCAGAGATGAGGCAGGATTTATCATGAAATACAAATTAAAGTGTATTATTTTCAAAACAGCCAAGAATATTTCACAAGGTCTGAAAAGTATGTAAGTCATCGAGTTATTCCCCAATTTAAGAAGAAGAGCATAACTGCAGGTAGTAAATGTAAGAGAGGAGTTGCAGATGATACGATGGTGGGTAGTATGTACAGGAGAGGAGTGCGGGGGGTATGACAGTGATCGGTATGTACAGGAGAGGAGTGTGGAGGTATGACAGTGATAGGTATGTACAGGAGAGGAGTACGGAGGTATGACAGTGATCGGTATGTACAGGAGAGGAGTACGGAGGTATGACAGTGATCGGTATGTACAGGAGAGGAGTACGGAGGTATGACAGTGATCGGTATGTACAGGAGAGGAGTGTGGAGGTAAGACAGTGATGGGTATGTACAGGAGAGGAGTGTGGGGGGTATGACAGTGATCGGTATGTACAGGAGAGGAGTGTGGAGGTATGACAGTGATGGGTATGTACAGGAGAGGAGTACGGAGGTATGACAGTGATCGGTATGTACAGGAGAGGAGTACGGAGGTATGACAGTGATGGGTATGTACAGGAGAGGAGTACGGAGGTATGACAGTGATCGGTATGTACAGGAGAGGAGTACAGAGGTATGACAGTGATGGGTATGTACAAGAGAGGAGTACGGAGGTATGACAGTGATGGGTATGTACAGGAGAGGAGTACGGAGGTATGACAGTGATGGGTATGTACAAGAGAGGAGTACGGAGGTATGACAGTGATGGGTATGTACAGGAGAGGAGTACAGAGGTATGACAGTGATGGGTACGTACAGGAGAGGAGTACGGAGATGTGACAGTGATGGGTATGTACAGGAGAGGAGTACGGAGGTATGACAGTGATGGGTATGTACAGGAGAGGAGTACGGAGGTATGACAGTGATGGGTACGTACAGGAGAGGAGTACGGAGGTATGACAGTGATGGGTATGTACAGGAGAGGAGTACGGAGGTATGACATTGATGGGTATGTACAGGAGAGGAGTATGGAGGTGTGACAGTGATAGGTATGTACAGGAGAGGAGTACGGAGGTATGACAGTGATGGGTATGTACAGGAGAGGAGTACGGAGGTATGACCGTTCCCAGGGAGGAGTATCTCAGGAAGGGTCTATGCTCCACCATAACTCTGGTTCTCGGAGTGTCAGGTCCCAGCGGGTTCTCCTGGTGTCTCTCCTGTTATTCTGTCTCGGACACATCAGAGGAACATGGTGGGAGATCGGCCTGAATGTCCTTCCTAGGAGGGAATACCGGAGCCATTCTGAGGCCCATTTAATGGCCGGCAATGAGGAGGAAACCAACACTGAGAAGTACATGCTGAGATATATACAGCACGGGGCAGCACAGTGGCTGAGTGGTTAGCACTTCCTCCTGGCAGTACTCGGGTTGTTGGTTCAAATCCCAACCATGGCACCACCTGCCTGGAGTTTGCATGTTCTCCCTGTGCCTTTGTGGGTTTTCTCCAAGTACTATAGTTTCCTCCCACACTACAAAGACATGCTGGGAGGTGAATTGTCTCCTATGTTGTCCCTAGTATGTGTATGTATGAATGTGAGTTAGGGCCCCTAGATTGTACGCTCCTCGGGGGCGGGGACTGATGGGAATGTACAATATAGATGTAAACTGACGGCGCTATATAAGTACCTGGAATAAATAATAATAATACACCCAGATCATCGATGACGAGGAGGAAGGTTCAGTCACAGATGATTGGTCCGTCTATAGCAGGGACAGGAGCCGGGACCAGGAATAGGAGATCCACCTGACTTACCCGTGTGCTCTGACATGGAGAAGATCCCATGCTGGCCCTATGGTGGCCGTGTGTTCAGGATGGAGACCGATTCTGTTGGACCTTCTCGAAGCAGATCTAAAATGGCTGAGAGGAAGAAAGTGTTCTCAGGACAGGAAGTGACACAGACAGGAAGTGACACCAGACAGGAAGTGACTGCAGACAGATTTATACAGAGGGTGCAGTATGGAGAGCAGACACTAGATGGTGCTGGTACAAAAAAAGCTGAATAGAATAAAACAACAGGGAAAAAACCTGAAAAGCAAAAGATGATGGCGGCTCGTAATCTTCTCATTTAACAGCTTGACGTCATTGTCCCACTCTACATGTTACATCACATCACGTGACTTCCTCAGGAGTTGGCCATCGGACGTACAGCTGCCTATATATACCATTATAATCCTTAATAGACTAATCGGGCGCCATTATGTTGTAGCTTGTCTGTCCTTTATTTGGTGGCCATTTTCCCTTGGTCTAATTTCATTTATATCTCATTTATCACATTACAGTGCAGTGGATTAGATCTCCCTCCTACATTTTCTTGTAGACCACCTGTACCTCCTTTGGTGGCAATTTTTTCCTGGTCTATTATCAATGAAACACAGTTATCACATTACAGTGCAGTGGGTTAGATCTCCCTCCTCCATTTTTTTGTAGCCCGCCTGTCCCTCCTCCAGCGGCCATTTTCCCTTAGTCTGATATGGAAGCTGAGGATCTGCCCCCCTTGATGTATCTGCGCATGTGCCAGTTTCAGGCATAAGCAGACGATCAGCGATCTCGCTCTGAGAAAGTGTTAACTCCTTTCATGCTGGATTGCAATTACAGGAGTCACATCCCTCGGATCACTGCTGCTGACTATCCCGATGTTACAGGAGTCACATCCCTCGGATCACTGCTGCTGACTATCCCGATGTTACAGGAGTCACATCCCTCGGATCACTGCTGCTGGCGATCCCGATATTACAGGAGTCACGTCCCTCGGATCACTGCTGCTGACGATCCCGATATTACAGGAGTCACATCCCTCGGATCACTGCTGCTGACGATCCCGATATTACAGGAGTCACATCCCTCGGATCACTGCTGCTGACTATCCCGATGTTACAGGAGTCACATCCCTCGGATCACTGCTGCTGGCGATCCCGATATTACAGGAGTCACGTCCCTCGGATCACTGCTGCTGACGATCCCGATATTACAGGAGTCACATCCCTCGGATCACTGCTGCTGACGATCCCGATATTACAGGAGTCACATCCCTCGGATCACTGCTGCTGACTATCCCGATGTTACAGGAGTCACATCCCTCGGATCACTGCTGCTGACGATCCCGATATTACAGGAGTCACATCCCTCGGATCACTGCTGCTGATGATCCTGATATTACAGGAGTCACATCCCTCGGATCACTGCTGCTGACAATCCTGATATTACAGGAGTCACATCCCTCGGATCACTGCTGCTGACGATCCTGATATTACAGGAGTCACATCCCTCGGATCACTGCTGCTGACAATCCCGATATTACAGGAGTCACATCCCTCGGATCACTGCTGCTGACGATCCCGATATTACAGGAGTCGCATCCCTCGGATCACTGCTGCTGACGATCCTGATGTTACAGGAGTCACATCCCTCGGATCACTGCTGCTGACTATCCCGATGTTACAGGAGTCACATCCCTCGGATCACTGCTGCTGGCGATCCCGATATTACAGGAGTCACGTCCCTCGGATCACTGCTGCTGACGATCCCGATATTACAGGAGTCACATCCCTCGGATCACTGCTGCTGACGATCCCGATATTACAGGAGTCACATCCCTCGGATCACTGCTGCTGACTATCCCGATGTTACAGGAGTCACATCCCTCGGATCACTGCTGCTGGCGATCCCGATATTACAGGAGTCACGTCCCTCGGATCACTGCTGCTGACGATCCCGATATTACAGGAGTCACATCCCTCGGATCACTGCTGCTGACGATCCCGATATTACAGGAGTCACATCCCTCGGATCACTGCTGCTGACTATCCCGATGTTACAGGAGTCACATCCCTCGGATCACTGCTGCTGACGATCCCGATATTACAGGAGTCACATCCCTCGGATCACTGCTGCTGATGATCCTGATATTACAGGAGTCACATCCCTCGGATCACTGCTGCTGACAATCCTGATATTACAGGAGTCACATCCCTCGGATCACTGCTGCTGACGATCCTGATATTACAGGAGTCACATCCCTCGGATCACTGCTGCTGACAATCCCGATATTACAGGAGTCACATCCCTCGGATCACTGCTGCTGACGATCCCGATATTACAGGAATCACATCCCTCGGATCACTGCTGCTGACGATCCTGATATTACAGGAGTCACATCCCTCGGATCACTGCTGCTGACGATCCTGATATTACAGGAGTCACATCCCTCGGATCACTGCTGCTGACGATCCCGATATTACAGGAGTCACATCCCTCGGATCACTGCTGCTGACGATCCCGATATTACAGGAGTCACATCCCTCGGATCACTGCTGCTGACGATCCTGATGTCGCCAAGCTGCTTGGGGGGTGACATGGCAAGTACAGTCACATGTGGGGGGATCAGTGATATTGGGGGGCCATAACATGTTTTGGTGGTGCAGTTACACGTGGGTGCCAGTCACATGAGGGTGGGGATTTGCAGCAAGGGAGACTGAGCTTATTGCTAGGGGGGATGTTTGCGTCAATGGGGGGCAGATCTTCACGGGGTACTGATCCTTGGGTGAGGGGGGGGTAATGACAAGGGGTGCAGATCTTCATGGGGGACTGATCTTGCTGGGGGGGAATGACAAGGGGGGCAGATCTTCACGGGGGACTGATCTTGCTGGAGGGAGTGACAAGGGGGGCACATCTTCACGGGGGACTGATCTTGCTGGGGGGAAATGACAAGGGGGGCACATCTACATGGGGGACTGATCTTTCTGGGGGGGAATGACAAGGGGGGCACATGTACACAATATATAACATTTGCACGCTACGCCATTTATATGGGTACACGGATGTCAGTGCAGTTGCAGTTCTGTCACTTGATGGTGTTACTTTGGTAGGGGTGCTGTTTATGGCAGAAGGGGCGGAAGTCTGTCAATAATTGTTTGTGGTAGTTTTGTTGTGGATGTCTGTGGTTGGTAGGTCGTGTTACAGCAATTTAGGGGTCACAATTGGCACCCCGATATTTCAGTGGCTACAATTTCACATTCTGCAGTATCATGAATTAAAGTGATACATTATTTCATGGCCTCTATGATTATCAGAGGATACCGGGCACTTCTACCCCCTTCCTGCCTACCGGGCACTTCTACCCCCTTCCTGCCTACCGGGCACTTCTACCCCCTTCCTGCCTACAGGGCGCTTCTACCCCCTTCCTAACTACCGGGCACTTCTACCCCCTTCCTAACTACCGGGCACTTCTACCCCTTCCTGCCTACAGGGCACTTCTACCCCCTTCCTGCCTACAGGGCACTTCTACCCCCTTCCTGCCCACCGGGCACTTCTACCCCCTTCCTGCCCGCAGGGCACTTCTACCCCCTTCCCGCCTACAGGGCACTTCTACCCCCTTCCCGCCTACAGGGCACTTCTACCCCCTTCCCGCCTACAGGGCACTTCTACCCCCTTCCCGCCTACTGGGCACTTCTACCCCCTTCCCGCCTACCGGGCGCTTCTACCCCCTTCCTGCCTACAGGGCACTTCTACCCCCTTCCTGCCTACAGGGCACTTCTACCCCCTTCCTGCCTACAGGACACTTCTACCCCCTTCCTGCCTACAGGACACTTCTACCCCCTTCCTGCCTACAGGGCACTTCTACCCCCTTCCTGCCTACAGGACACTTCTACCCCCTTCCTGCCTACAGGACACTTCTACCCCCTTCCTGCCTACAGGGCACTTCTACTCCCTTCCTGCCTTCAGGGCACTTCTACCCCTTCCTGCCCACAGGACACTTCTACCCCCTTCCTTCCTACAGGACACTTCTACCCCCTTCCTTTCCACCGGGCACTTCTACTCCCTTCCTGCCTACAGGACACTTCTATCCCTTTCCTGCCCACCGGACACTTCTACCCCCCTCCTGCCCCCGACAATTTTCAGCTTCTACCCCCTTCCTGCCTACCGGGCACTTCTACCCCCTTCCTGCCTACAAGGCACTTCTACCCCCTTCCTGTCTACCAGACACTTCTACCCCCTCCCTGCCTACAGGACACTTCTACCCCCTTCCTGCCTACCGGGCACTTCTACCCCCTCCGTGCCTACAGGACACTTCTACCCCCTCCCTGCCCACTGGGCACTTCTACCCCCTCCCTGCCTACAGGACACTTCTACCCCCTTCCTGCCTACCGGGCACTTCTACCCCCTCCGTGCCTACAGGACACTTCTACCCCCTCCCTGCCCACCGGGCACTTCTACCCCCTTCCTGCCTACAGGTCACTTCTACCCCCTCCCTGCCTACAGGGCACTTCTACCCCCTTCCTGCCTATAGGGCACTTCTACCCCCTTCCTGCCTACCGGGCACTTCTACCCCCTCCGTGCCTACAGGACACTTCTACCCCCTCCCTGCCCACCGGGCACTTCTACCCCCTTCCTGCCTACAGGTCACTTCTACCCCCTCCCTGCCTACAGGGCACTTCTACCCCCTTCCTGCCTACAGGACACTTCTACCCCCTTCCTGCCTACAGGACACTTCTACCCCCTTCCTGCCTACAGGACACTTCTACCCCCTTCCTGCCTACAGGGCACTTCTACCCCTTCCTGCCTACAGGACACTTCTACCCCCTTCCTGCCTACAGGACACTTCTACCCCCTTCCTGCCTACAGGGCACTTCTACCCCTTCCTGCCTACAGGACACTTCTACCCCCTTCCTGCCTACAGGACACTTCTACCCCCTTCCTGCCTACAGGGCACTTCTACCCCCTTCCTGCCTACAGGGCACTTCTACCCCCTTCCTGCCTACAGGACACTTCTACCCCCTTCCTGCCTACAAGGCACTTCTACTCCCTTCCTGCCTTCAGGGCACTTCTACCCCTTCCTGCCTACAGGACACTTCTACCCCCTTCCTGCCCCCGACAATTTTCAGCTTTATGCGCTGTCACACTTTCAATTACAATTGGTTGTTCATGCAGAACTGTACCCATCTGAAGTTTTATCATTTTTTGTCCCAAATACAACCTTCTTTTCGTGGTATGTACTCCCCACTGTGTGTTTAACTTTTTGCTCTATAATCAATAATAGTGCCCCCGAAACATTTCTATGTTTCTATTAAAACATTGTGAAAACTGGTAATTTTTCTCCTTCACTTGATGATGATGATGCGGCACTGATAGGCATCACTTATGGGCAATGATAGGCGGCACTGATAGTCAGCACTGAAGGGCACTCATAGACAGCACTAATGAGATGGCGCGGATAGGCGGCACTGCTAGGCGGCATTGACTGGTGTCACTGACTGGGGCTACTGCTGGGCAAGGAGTGGCAGAACTACTGGGCTGCACTGATGAGCATTGGTGGGTGGCACTGATGGGCACAGGTTGGTGACAAAGGTGGGTGGCATTGTCTCATCAATGTTCATTCATATAGTACTATGTTACCAGGGGCAAACTGACAACTCATGGGGCCCCTGGGCAATAGGGGACCATGGGGCCATTGTGTCCTTGGCCAAACTCCAAAATAGACTATGAAAAAGGTACCAGGGGCATCTCATGGGACCCCATACTGACCCCGGGCCCTCGGGCACTGGCCGAGTTTCCAAATGGTGATTTGGCCCCTGCATGTGACATTAATGTAGTTTATAAATGACACAATGTAAAGAGAAATGTTTACTTGGGATTGCAATGAGAAGTATTCTGATAGAAAAACATTTTGTCTTTTTTTTGAAGAGGTGAAATTAGCAGATGGCAGCTGTTGATCTTATGACAAGGTGTTGCTTTCTGCAGACATATGTATGATGATGACCTCATCAGCAGCCTTTCCCCTAGTGTTACCTCATCTTCATGACATCATCTCTGTAAACAAACATGTCGTTATTGGACCTGAATTGGCTGTTAATGCGGTGGGATGTGTTTTATGAACCTGATGTAGAAATGTGACCATATGGGATACAATGCTATGTAATACGGAACACATATTATTAGGGAATACAGAAGCAAACCTTGTCATTGGCATACAATCTGTAAGATGGTTGCACCACATACTGGAGGGGATGATAAAAACATTGGAAGACAAATGTCCAATCTAGGGCCGTCTATACGGAAAAAGAGGCGACATACTGTAATTGTGTCATGTATGGCCATCCGAACTTAGCACAAATACAACACAAAGAAGAAACATTTGTAAAAGCCTTTTTTTTGGTTGATGGGGATATTTGATGACATGACCCGTGTGCTGGCTGTGTTTACACACATGATGATGAAGAATTGCGTGTTCCATCCCAATGAGGAAATCCTATAAAAGACAAGTGTGACGCGGTGGCTGCACAGACAAAGCTGCAGATTCCAATGTGACATCCATACAAGTGCACAGCTTGACATGCATAGAAGGTTAGACGGTGGCCATGATTTCACTACAACACAAATATGTCAGCTTGCCCCGTGTCAATGACAACATGTCATATTAGCATTACCACCCAAAAGAAGGGGCACACACAGCATGGGGACCAGGTGGGAGATGCTTGATGGGGTATGCAGAACATGACTCTTGTTCCCAGTGGTGTCCAGAGTCGTGAAGGTGAGTGTCTTCTCTGTTCCCAGTGTATGGGGAGTGGTGGTAGTGGAGGGCTCTCTCGGGTAGGGGTGGGGTCTTGTTGTTCAATGTCAGGCTCTCTTTGTGGTTGGGGGGGGGGTCAGTGTCTCTCTGGTTGTGGGGGGAGGGGTGTTGCCAGTGTATGGGGAGTGGTGGTAGTGGAGTGCTCTCTCGGGTAGGGGTGGGGTCTTGTTGTTCAATGTCAGGCTCTCTTTGTGGTTGAAGGGGGGGGGGTCAGTGTCTCCCTGGTTGTGGGGGGAGGGGTGTTCCCAGTGTATGGGGAGTGGTGGTAGTGGAGGGCTCTCTCGGGTAGGGGTGGGGTCTTGTTGTTCAATGTCAGGCTCTCTTTGTGGTTGAAGGGGGGGGGGGTCAGTGTCTCTCTGGTTGTGGGGGGAGGGGTGTTAGTGTATGGGGAGTGGTGGTAGTGGAGGGCTCTCTCGGGTAGGGGTGGGGTCTTGTTGTTCAATGTCAGGCTCTCTTTGTGGTTGAAGGGGGGGGGGTCAGTGTCTCTCTGGTTGTGGGGGGAGGGGTGTTAGTGTATGGGGAGTGGTGGTAGTGGAGGGCTCTCTCGGGTAGGGGTGGGGTCTTGTTGTTCAATGTCAGGCTCTCTTTGTGGTTGAAGGGGGGGGGGTCAGTGTCTCCCTGGTTGTGGGGGGAGGGGTGTTGCCAGTGTATGGGGAGTGGTGGTAGTGGAGGGCTCTCTCGGGTAGGGGTGGGGTCTTGTTGTTCAATGTCAGGCTCTCTTTGTGGTTGAAGGGGGGGGGGGTCAGTGTCTCTCTGGTTGTGGGGGGAGGGGTGTTGCCAGTGTATGGGGAGTGGTGGTAGTGGAGGGCTCTCTCGGGTAGGGGTGGGGTCTTGTTGTTCATTGTCAGGCTCTCTTTGTGGTTGAAGGGGGGGGGTCAGTGTCTCCCTGGTTGTGGGGGGAGGGGTGTTGCCAGTGTATGGGGAGTGGTGGTAGTGGAGGGCTCTCTCGGGTAGGGGTGGGGTCTTGTTGTTCAATGTCAGGCTCTCTTTGTGGTTGAAGGGGGGGGTCAGTGTCTCTCTGGCTGTGGGGGGAGGGGTGTTGCCAGTGTATGGGGAGTGGTGGTAGTGGAGGGCTCTCTCGGGTAGGGGTGGGGTCTTGTTGTTCAATGTCAGGCTCTCTTTGTGGTTGAAGGGGGGGGTCAGTGTCTCTCTGGTTGTGGGGGGAGGGATGTTCCCAGTGTATGGGGAGTGGTGGTAGTGGAGGGCTCTCTCGGGTAGGGGTGGGGTCTTGTTGTTCAATGTCAGGCTCTCTTTGTGGTTGAAGGGGGGGGTCAGTGTCTCTCTGGTTGTGGGGGGAGGGGTGTTTGAGCCAATGTTTGGTTGCCACGGCAGCCTGCACCCTAAATGCATGACATAAAACAGGACATGTCAGTGAGGGGATAAAGAATTACACAGGATAACAGATAGCAGATGGAATTGATGATCTTGTAGGACAACATTGAAGGGTGAGCACAACGTTCCTAACATGTTACATGTTTAAATGTTGCAAAAAAATGAGTTCAATTTAAATGAAAAGATAATGACAAGAGTCAGCACACAAGATCAGACTCCACCAGTCAGAGGATGACCCTGTACTACACGGGGGACATTTATTAATAATAATAATAATAATAATAATATGTTTCTTCCACATTCACTTGTACCTCCTTCCCTACCGGCACTTGTACCTCCTTCCCTACCGGCACTTATACCTCCTTCCCTACCGGCACTTATACCTCCTTCCCTACCGGGCACTTGTACCTCCTTCCCTACCGGCACTTATACCTCCTTCCCTACCGGCACTTATACCTCCTTCCCTACCGGCACTTGTACCTCCTTCCCTACCGGCACTTATACCTCCTTCCCTACCGGCACTTGTACCTCCTTCCCTACCGGCACTTATACCTCTTTCCCTACCGGCACTTGTACCTCCTTCCCTACCGGCACTTATACCTCCTTCCCTACCGGGCACTTATACCTCCTTCCCTACCGGCACTTGTACCTCCTTCCCTACCGGCACTTATACCTCCTTCCCTACCGGCACTTGTACCTCCTTCCCTACCGGCACTTATACCTCCTTCCCTACCGGGCACTTATACCTCCTTCCCTACCGGCACTTGTACCTCCTTCCCTACCGGCACTTGTAACCCCTTCCCTACCGGCACTTGTACCTCCTTCCCTACCGGCACTTGTACCTCCTTCCCTACCGGCACTTATACCTCCTTCCCTACCGGCACTTGTACCTCCTTCCCTACCGGCACTTGTACCTCCTTCTTTACCGGCCAATTTTCAGCTTTCAGCGCTGTTGCACTTTGAATGACAATTGCGCGGTCATGCAACATTGTACCCATATGAAATGGTTATCTTTTTCTCACAAATAGAGCTTTCTTTTGGTGGTATTTAAGCACTGCTGGGCACTTTACTTTTTGCAATATAAAAAAAGAAAGTGCAAACAATAAAAAAAAAAATTGCTTTGTTTCTATTATACAATTTTTTATAAAAGGTAAATTTTCTCCTTCAATGATGTACGTTGATGAGGCAGCACTGATCAGCGGCACTGATAGACAGCACTGATAGGCAGCACTGCTGGGCACTGATAGACAGCACTGATAGGCAGCACTGCTGGGCACTGATAGACAGCACTGATGGGCACTGATAGGCAGCAGTGATGGGCACTGATAGACAGCACTGATGGGCACTGATAGACAGCACTGATGGGCACTGATAGGCAGCAGTGATGGGCACTGATAAGCAGCACTCAATGGCACTGATAGGCAGCACTAATGAGGTAGCACAGATAGGCAGCACTGATAATGGGTACTGATAGACAGCACTGATAGGTGGCACTGACTGGCATCACTGCTGGGCGCTGACTGACGCAACTGCTGGGCTGCACTGATGGGCACAGGTGGGTGGCACTGGTGGGCACAGGTGGGTGGCACAGGTGGGTACACTGCTGGGCACAGGTGGCTGACACAGGTGGGTGTACAGATTGGTGCAGTGCTAGGCACAGGTGGGCGTAACTGGTGGGTGGCACTGCTGGGCACCGATCATCAAGGCACTGATCATCACTGGCCTAATGATCGGTGCCGATCCCCGCTCTGACAACTGCCGGTTCTCGTCAGTACTTTCCTGGTGCTCTGACAGCGTGAGGAAAGAGAACCTGCAATGGCATTTCCCGGTGATCAGTGTGTCATTGGACACGGCTGATCAGGTGCTGAAATCCAGGCATAATTGGCCTTTTAACACATTACGTGATCAGCCGTGTACGTAGAACACAGCGATCACGGAGATCGCCGGGTGTGCGGACCAGGGGGCGCCCAGGAGAGCGCGTTCTGGGAGGACGTCATATGATGTCCACCCAGAACTGGCCGGACGCAGTGTAGCCGTCATTCGGATATCTGCTGTTGGCAATTAGTTAATCAAAACATTTTCACAACAAAAAAAAAAGAATCTAATTTCCATACAGATATCATTTGGGCATTTTAGAGCCCCGAGAAAAAGAAGACGAGAGTTCATCATGACTGAAGAATGATCAGATATATTGTATAGAACATAGTTTATAGACTGTATTGTTCCCCCCAACCAATTAATAACACATAGAAAAGACATGTCGGATGATCCATTATTGCCTACATTCATCTAAAGAAATAGGATTTTATTGGAGTAGAAAGTATTTTTTAATTTTACATATTTCCAGTCTTTTCAAAAGCTATATGAAAGTTTAATTTTCTTTTGAAACTAAGAAAAAAAATGATAGTTAACTTCCTATGGAGACACCCAAGCAGGTGCCTTGGCAAGATGATGGTCCATGTGTCCATTCACACACAGGCCACGGCTTGGCCACGCCTCCTCTTACTTCATTACATGACTGCCTGTGATTTACAGCAGTGGGAGCCAATGACAAGGCAGAGAAAAGGGACAGCCAAGGCTGTTGTGGCCATTCATTGATATCAATGGGGATCAAGTAAATATTGTGGGGGGGTTGGCGGGGATGGGTGTACTGCAGCATACATGTTTTTGTAATGCATGCATACAATGCATGAAGCTGAAAGAACTTAAGCCTCTAAAATCAATTTATCATGGAAAATAAACAGTGGTGATGCAAAATAATACAAAGTAAATAAATAATAAAAATAATATTTATATATATATTGGTAATCAAATTCAATGTTATTACAACATTACATGACTCTGCAACGGCCAGTTAAAGTAGCACAGTAATGAATAGCTAGAAAGGCTGTCGTCATGGAGGTAAAACCTTGCAGACAACAAGTGGATAAGCACAACATAAATCTAAATATCAGCCATAACAATGTTGATACATACAAAACATGACTAGATAGTAGGATACAATAGGCCATGGCCCTTTTATTGGTGAAACAAAAAACATTTGATTTCAAAAAATGTTAGAAAATATATTTTAAATCATATAAAAGATAAAAAAAAAACACATTAAACAATAAATGAATGCTTGAATACTGCTATAACAACAATAGTCCATTCATTTATTTCTTCTCACTGTTGACCAGGGGTGGACTAACCACTCATGGGGCCCCTGTGTCCTTGCCCAAACAAAAAAGCCTATGGAAAAGGTACCAGGGGCATCTCATGGGGCCCCCTACTGTCCCCTGGCCCTGGGGCAGTGCCCGAGTTTAAAAATGGTCAGTCTATTCCTGCTATTGACCAGAGGAAGTAGGCTACACTATTGAAGGTGAGACATTGATGCCTGAAAACAGATGAAGGAGATGAATTATCCAGAAGTGACAGGAGCAGAATTCTGGAAAGGTGATCTGGATACACCATTATCAGCCAAGTTCTCTATCCACACGGATAAGTACACGTCCCGTCACAGGTTGATGTGACCATTGAAGATCTGCAAGGGCTCACCCAATAGCAACAACAATGCCGTATACAGCGAACAAAGCCTGGACCTAAAACAGAAAACAAAGAGAAGAGTTAGAAACCAATAAATAGAACAATGATATTTCACAGGATAACAGACATACATGAACAATGTAACATACAACAGCATGAAGACTAAACACACCGGCCATGACACCCAAGAATTACAGAGCAACACCGCAAGCAGCCTGACACCCCCCATATCTACCTACAGAAGTCCAAGGATGATCCCAATCCAACAGAACAGAAACAACAGACTGACAACCTGACACACGTCACCTCAACCTGATTACAGGACAAAATGAAACATTTCCTGCACCCCAAACAAAAACACAGACTCCTAGCAAACACGAGCAACACTCCACAACTGATCATAAAACATGGGCACAAGCAACTGACAACACAGACTGACCGACATCCAGACTACAACTCAACCACACTGTCCTCCCCATGTCATTGTAATTGTCCCCCTCATGTCACTGACCCCCCAATGTCACTGTCCTCCCCATGTCATTGTAATTGTCCTCCCCATGTCACTGACCCCCCCAATGTCACTGTCCTCCCCATGTCATTGTAATTGTCCTCCCCATGTCACTGACCCCCCAATGTCACTGTCCTCCCCATGTCATTGTAATTGTCCTCCCCATGTCACTGACCCCCCAATGTCACTGTCCTCCCCATGTCATTGTAATTGTCCTCCCCATGTCACTGACGCCCCAATGTCACTGTCCTCCCCATGTCATTGTAATTGTCCTCCCCATGTCACTGACCCCCCAATGTCACTGTCCTCCCCATGTCATTGTAATTGTCCTCCCCATGTCACTGACCCCCCAATGTCACTGTCCTCCCCATGTCATTGTAATTGTCCTCCCCATGTCACTGACCCCCCAATGTCACTGTCCTCCCCATGTCACTGTAATTGTCCTCCCCATGTCACTGACCCCCCAATGTCACTGTCCTCCCCATGTCATTGTAATTGTCCTCCCCATGTCACTGACCCCCCAATGTCACTGTCCTCCCCATGTCATTGTAATTGTCCTCCCCATGTCACTGACCCCCCAATGTCACTGTCCTCCCCATGTCACTGTAATTGTCCTCCCCATGTCACTGACCCCCCAATGTCACTGTCCTCCCCATGTCATTGTAATTGTCCTCCCCATGTCACTGACCCCCCAATGTCACTGTCCTCCCCATGTCATTGTAATTGTCCTCCCCATGTCACTGACCCCCCAATGTCACTGTCCTCCCCATGTCACTGACCCCCCAATGTCACTGTCCTCCCCATGTCATTGTAATTGTCCTCCCCATGTCACTGACCCCCCAATGTCACTGTCCTCCCCATGTCATTGTAATTGTCCTCCCCATGTCACTGACCCCCCAATGTCACTGACCCCCCATGTCATTGTAATTGTCCTCCCCATGTCACTGACCCCCCAATGTCACTGTCCTCCCCATGTCATTGTAATTGTCCTCCCCATGTCACTGACCCCCCAATGTCACTGTCCTCCCCATGTCATTGTAATTGTCCTCCCCATGTCACTGACCCCCCAATGTCACTGTCCTCCCCATGTCATTGTAATTGTCCTCCCCATGTCACTGACCCCCCAATGTCACTGTCCTCCCCATGTCACTGACCCCCCAATGTCACTGTCCTCCCCATGTCATTGTAATTGTCCTCCCCATGTCACTGTCCTCCCCATGTCACTGACCCCCCAATGTCACTGTCCTCCCCATGTCATTGTAATTGTCCTCCCCATGTCACTGACCCCCCAATGTCACTGTCCTCCCCATGTCACTGACCCCCCAATGTCACTGTCCTCCCCATGTCATTGTAATTGTCCTCCCCATGTCACTGACCCCCCAATGTCACTGTCCTCCCCATGTCATTGTAATTGTCCTCCCCATGTCACTGACCCCCCAATGTCACTGACCCCCCATGTCATTGTAATTGTCCTCCCCATGTCACTGACCCCCCAATGTCACTGTCCTCCCCATGTCATTGTAATTGTCCTCCCCATGTCACTGACCCCCCAATGTCACTGTCCTCCCCATGTCATTGTAATTGTCCTCCCCATGTCACTGACCCCCCAATGTCACTGTCCTCCCCATGTCATTGTAATTGTCCTCCCCATGTCACTGACCCCCCAATGTCACTGTCCTCCCCATGTCATTGTAATTGTCCTCCCCATGTCACTGACCCCCCAATGTCACTGTCCTCCCCATGTCACTGACCCCCCAATGTCACTGTCCTCCCCATGTCATTGTAATTGTCCTCCCCATGTCACTGTCCTCCCCATGTCACTGACCCCCCAATGTCACTGTCCTCCCCATGTCAGGACCCACCATGTCACTGTCCGCCCATATGTCACTTTCCTCACCATATCAGGACCTACCATGTCACTGCCCCCTCACATGTCACTGTCCTCCCCATGTCACTGCCCCCTCACATGTCACTGTCCTCCCCATGTCACTGCCCCCTCACATGTCACTGTCCTCCCCATGTCAGGCAACACCATATGTCACTGTCCTCCCCATGTCAGGCAACACCATATGTCACTGTCCTCCCCATGTCAAGCCCCACCATGTCACTGCCCCCACATGTCAATGTGCCTCATATGTAATGCCCCCCCATATCACTGCCAATCCCCATATCATTGCCCCACTCAAATTTGAACTCTCCCCCTACCATGTCACTGTACCCAGGGGCAAATTTGTTGCGAGGCAAACAAGGCGTTTACCTAGGGTGGAACTTTTTAGGGGGTTGGCGCGGTGCTGCCGCCACCCCATCCAATGGAAAGGACACTGTGTACCGGAGCGGGAAGGGATCTGCTGTGTCTTACCTGGTTCCGTGTCCCAGTCCCACGATGATGCAGTCCAGGAATCGCTGCTCCTTCATTCACTCCGCCCGCTCCCTCACTCCATGTTTGCGCTGCTGCTCGCCTCCGCCTCCTCACCGGTGATTGGGCAACAGAACTGTAGCTCAGGAAAGGCACACAGGCGGCCAATCACATGCAAGGAGCCAGAGCCGAACGGACCCACAACATCGAGTGAGGGAGCAGCCAGAGTGAATGAAAGAGGACAGCTGACCGCCCGGTAAGTGTGCCGTGCAGATGGTGCTGCTGCAACCAGGTATGCTGCCTCCAGCAGCACCTACCCTGGCGCAGGGGTCAGCATGTTAAGTGTCTTTGGTGTAAGTGGGAGGAAGAGTGCCCCATCATTGGTGTCACTGATACTAATGATGGGGCACTATTCATCCCACTAACACCAATGATGGGGCACTATTCCTCCCCCAACTGATACCAATAATGTGGCACGTGAAGATCTGCCCCCCTTGTCCATAACCACAGCTAGATCAGTCCCCCATGAAGATCTGCCCCCCTTGTCATTCCCCCCAGCAAAATCAGTCCACCGTGAATATCTGTCCCCCTTTGTCATTCCCCCCCAAGATCAGTACCCCGTGAAGATCTGCCCCCCTTGTCATTTCCCCCCCAAGATCTGTCCCCTGTGAAGATGTGCCCCCCTTGTCATTCCCCCTCAGCAAGATCAGTCCCCCGTGAAGATCTGCCCCCCTTGTCATTCCCCCCCTGCAAGATCAATCCGCCGTGAAGATCTGCCCCCTTGTCATTATTCCCCAGCAAAATCAGCCCCCCGTGAAGATCTGCCCCCCTTGTCATTATTCCCCAGCAAAATCAGTCCCCCGTGAAGATCTGCCCCCCTTGTCATACCCCCCCAGCAAGATCAGTCCGCCGTGAAGATGTGCCCCCCTTGTCATTACCCCCCAGCAAAATCAGTCCCCCGTGAAGATGTGCCCCCCTTGTCATTCCCCCCCAGCAAGATCAATTCGCCGTTAAGATGTGCCCCCCTTGTCATTCCCCAGCAAGATCAGTCCCCCATGAAGATCTTCCCCCCTTGTCATTCCCCCCAGCAAGATCAGTCCCCTGTGAAGATGTGCCCCCCCTTGTCATTCCCCCCCAGAAAGATCAGTCCCCCCGTGAAGATCTGCCCCCCTTGTCATTATTCCACAGCTAGATCAGTCCCCCATGAAGATCTGCACCCCTTGTCATTACCCCCCCTCACCCCAGGATCAGTACCCCGTGAAGATCTGCCCCCCATTGAGGCAAACATTCCCCCCTAGCAATAAGCTCAGTCTCCCTTGCTGCAAATCCCCACCCCCATGTGACTGGCACCCACGTGTAACTGCACCACCAAAACATGTTATGGCCCCCCAATATCACTGATCCCCCCACATGTGACTGTACTTGCCATGTCAACCCCCAAGCAGCTTGGCGACATCAGGATCATCAGCAGCAGTGATCCGAGGGATGTGACTCCTGTAATATCAGGATCGTCAACAGCAGTGATCCGAGGGATGTGACTCCTGTAATATCGGGATCGTCAGCAGCAGTGATCCGAGGGATGTGATTCCTGTAATATCGGGATCGTCAGCAGCAGTGATCCGAGGGATGCGACTCCTGTAATATCGGGATCCTCAGCAGCAGTGATCCGAGGGATGTGACTCCTGTAATATCAGGATCGTCAGCAGCAGTGATCCGAGGGATGTGTCTCCTGTAATATCGGGATCGTCAGCAGCAGTGATCCGAGGGATGCGACTCCTGTAACATCGGGATCGTCAGCAGCAGTGATCCGAGGGATGCGACTCCTGTAATATCGGAATCGTCAGCAGCAGTGATCCGAGGGATGTGACTCCTGTAATATCGGGATCGTCAGCAGCAGTGATCCGAGGGATGCGACTCCTGTAATATCGGGATCGTCAGCAGCAGTGATCCGAGGGATACGACTCCTGTAATATCGGGATCGTCAGCAGCAGTGATCCGAGGGATGCGACTCCTGTAATATCGGGATCGTCAGCAGCAGTGATCCGAGGGATACGACTCCTGTAATATCGGGATCGTCAGCAGCAGTGATCCGAGGGATGCGACTCCTGTAACATCGGGATCGTCAGCAGCAGTGATCCGAGGGATGCGACTCCTGTAATATCGGAATCGTCAGCAGCAGTGATCCGAGGGATGTGACTCCTGTAATATCGGGATCGTCAGCAGCAGTGATCCGAGGGATGCGACTCCTGTAATATCGGGATCGTCAGCAGCAGTGATCCGAGGGATACGACTCCTGTAATATCGGGATCGTCAGCAGCAGTGATCCGAGGGATGCGACTCCTGTAATATCGGGATCGTCAGCAGCAGTGATCCGAGGGATACGACTCCTGTAATATCGGGATCGTCAGCAGCAGTGATCCGAGGGATGTGACTCCTGTAATATCGGGATCGTCAGCAGCAGTGATCCGAGGGATACGACTCCTGTAATATCGGGATCGTCAGCAGCAGTGATCCGAGGGATGCGACTCCTGTAATATCGGGATCGTCAGCAGCAGTGATCCGAGGGATACGACTCCTGTAATATCGGGATCGTCAGCAGCAGCGATCCGAGGGATGTGACTCCTGTAATATCGGGATCGTCAGCAGCAGTGATCCGAGGGATGTGACTCCTGTAATATCGGGATCGTCAGCAGCAGTGATCCGAGGGATGCGACTCCTGTAATATCGGGATCGTCAGCAGCAGTGATCCGAGGGATGTGACTCCTGTAATATCGGAATCGTCAGCAGCAGTGATCCGAGGGATGTGACTCCTGTAATATCGGGATCGTCAGCAGCAGTGATCCGAGGGATGTGACTCCTGTAATATCGGGATCGTCAGCAGCAGTGATCCGAGGGATGTGACTCCTGTAATATCGGGATCGTCAGCAGCAGTGATCCGAGGGATGTGACTCCTGTAACATCGGGATCGTCAGCAGCAGTGATCCGAGGGATGTGACTCCTGTAATTGCAATCCAGCATGAAAGGAGTTAACACTTTCTCAGAGCGAGATCGCTGATCGTCTGCTTATGCCTGAAAGTGGCACATGCGCAGATACATCAAGGGGGGAAGATCCTCACGGGAGACACATTTTCATGCAACCGGCACATTTTGTCCCCTGATATTAGACATTAGCCGGGTGATTGTATACACACAGCGGGCAGATCTCAATCAATGTCACCCACTAGTCTATACTGTCACGGGGTTGGCCAGCCAATCATGTGGCTCCTATTCTGTCCTTCCAATGACCATTCCTAGTACATAGGACTCATCTTCCATACTACATTCATGATACAACAAGATGGAAACTGTTATAGAGTCATTGTACAAATACTGTGACCCGACTTGTATCCGGGAATATTGCATGGCCTTCTACTTCCTGCTTCCTGTTCTATGCTGACCTGGATGCAGTTCTGTTGTACAACATGATTCCTCACACCAGCAGCTTGTGTTGTCTTCATTCCTGTACATGAAACATGGTGTCAGAAGTGACTGGAATCAGGACTGAGCCTCTTGTTTGGAGCGCAGCAGCTTTGGGAAACACAGGTTTGTGAACTACAGCCTGAGACTGAGGATTGTCTGAGATTTGATAGCTCAGAGGCTTCCTGACAATATGGCTGCCATGAATGGCATACCTCCCCCAGAGGGGATGACAATGAGTGGGGATTGGAGCAGCAATTGGGAATCTTTCAGAGCTGAATGTGAAGATTATTGTCTGGCTACAGGCTGGAATGAGAAATGTGCAGGAGTGCCGGCAGCAACTCTGAGAAGAGTCATGGGCAGTGAATGCAGGCATGTGTATAAACACCATGTGACCCTCACAGCAGATCAGCAACACAATGTTACAGCCATTGTAAATGTACTGGAAGATGATCTCATACCTGCTACAAATGTCATTTATGAAAGGGATGTGTTTGGATGCTGCAAACAAGAAGAGGGACAATCTTTGGATCACTTTGTTACACACTGGAGAGAAAAGGCAGCAACTTGTGAATATGGCACTCAGAGACCAATTGATAAGGGACACAATTGTTGTTGGTATAGCTAGCGAGAGAGCACACGCAGGCGCCTCCTAAGAGAACATGACTTCACTCTACACACAGCCATTGAGACGTGCCGTACAGCAGAGCTCACTGACAGACGTCTGAAAGTTATGGAACAGGACAGACAGCAGACCGACAGCATAAACATTGCAATGCAGCATGGCAACAGGAACAAACTGCAGCAACGCCCCCTGATGAGCACAAATACTGCCAACCCTACAGCCTGCAAATACTGTGGGACTGTGCATGAAAGAATTAAAGAGCCGTGTCCAGCTTATGGGGAGTCTTGGAAGTCTTGTGGAAGAACAAACCATTTTACTAACGTTTGTTTGTCAAGTAAACGACGGCCATCAATAGGCAAATGACACAACGTGGAGAACACATCCGCATATGAGGAAGAGACACACCACTGAAGTTATAGACAGCAGTGATGGGCCTACCTCCCCCCACACAGATCACCTACCTCCCCCCACACAGATCACCTACCTCCCCACACAGATCACCTACCTCCCCCACACAGATCGCCTACCTCCCCACACCGATCACCTACCTCCCCCACACCGATCACCTACCTCCCCACACCGATCACCTACCTCCCCCCACACAGATCACCTACCTCCCCCCACACACACACCACTGAAGTTATATACAGCAGTGAATTGATGGGCGCTGTGCAATCCAGAGGAAAGAAATGGTTTGTCACTTTACATGTCAATAATAAGCCCCAATCCTGTCTCCTCCATTCAGGAACAACGTGGGATGTAATGTGCTTCAGAGACAAAATGGTGTCAGCACCAGAAGCACGTCTACTGCCAAGTGACACCAGATTAAAGTTACACTCCGGTGCGATGATGAAATCTCTGGGGCTCTTCAAGACAGAATGTGCCATACGTGGACTAACACACAGGCTGGAGTGTGAAATTGTGGAAGCAGCCAAAAGCCACTGTTGTCTGGCTCAACCTGTGAGCGTCTAGGGCTGAGACGTTTCTCCGTCCCTGCAGAGCTTAATGTGATGGACAATCTATCCAAGGGGCCCTTGACAAAACAACTGCTGATAAAGGAATTTAGTGATGTGTTTACTGGGCCAGTAGAATCTGTACCAGGGGAAGTTCATTTCCACCTTGATGTGAGTGTCCCTCCAGTCCAATGTGCACCACGCAATGTGCCGGTGACATTAAAACAGGCAGTTAAGGCACAGCTTGACCAGTATGAGGCCAATGGACACTTGGCACCAGTGACTGACCCAACTGACTGGATAAGTAACATGGTGATTGCAAGGAAGCCAAATAAGCTACGAATATGCATGGATCCCAAATTCTTAAATATGGCACTGAGACGATCTCACTACATCATGCCAACTCTCGAGGATGTTTTGTACAAGCTGCCTAAGGCACGTCTGTTCACACTTGTTGATGCCCGGGATGCATTTTTACAGTGTAAGTTGGATGATGCAAGTAGTTACATGACAACCTTCTGGACTCCGTGGGGCAGGAAAAGATGGCGCAAACTGCCTTTTGGAGTATCAGTTGCACCAGAGGTGTATCAACGTAAACAACATGAACTATTGGCTGGACTCGGTGGAATTGAACCAATAGCTGATGACATCCTTCTGGTTGGCTCTGGGGACACAGATGAGGAAGCAGAGCAAGATCATGATGGCAAACTTCTGGAACTGATGAATCGTTGTAGGCAGGTAAAATTGAGACTTGGCATGAAAAAGCTGCAATTCAAGGTCAAAGAAGTCCGCTTTCATGGACACATTCTAACCTGGGAGGGTTTGAAGGCTGACCCAGAAAAAATCAGAGCCATACTGGATATGCAGCAGCCAGCAAATGTGAAATCCCTGCAGCGCTTCATTGGATTTGTTACCTACCTAGCAAAATTCCTACCACACCTCTCAGAGGTCTGTGAGCCATTGAGAAGGCTTCTGGAAAAGGACGCTGTTTGGCATTGGCTTCCTAAGCATGATAATGCAGTACAGGACATCAAACGCTTGGTCACAGACACACCTATCCTGAAGTACTATGACGTTACAAAACCTGTAACTATTCAAAGTGATGCAAGCAAAACTGGACTTGGGTGTTGTCTATTGCAAGCTGGCCAGCCTATCGCTTTTGCTTCAAGGGCACTGACTCTACCGAACAAAACTACGCACAAATAGAAGAGGAATGTCTGAGTATAGTATTTGCCTGCCAGCGCTTTCACCACTACCTCTATGGGCGCGACGAGATCACGGCAGAAACTGACCATAAACCTCTGATTTCTATTTTCAAGAAACCACTTTTGTGTGCACCCAAACGTCTACAGAGCATGTTGTCACGTTACAAAACTATTGCCTAAATGTTGTCTATAAACCTGGTCCTGAAATGTACATTAGTGACACTCTTAGCAGAGCTACAGCAGCAGGTGGTACACCTGAGTATGCACAACACACAGTTTGTAATGTTCAGCGGGACCTGGAGGTCCTGTCACAGATTAATCATTCAGACTATTTATACGTCACGGACCAACGATTGCTTCAGATAAAACAGCACACTGAAACCGATGAGAGTTTGCAGGCTCTTAAATATGTTGTTCTGAACGGTTGGCCTGATTCCAAGTTGGAAGCCCCATTACTTGTGAGAGAATATTGGACTTTCAGAGATGAAATCGCCATCCAAGATGGTATACTGTACAAGGGGCCAAGGGTCATCATTCCTAAATCTTTAAGATGGGAGATGCTGACTCATATTCATGCCAGTCACATTGGTGGAGAAACATGCTATAGGCAATCACCTGATACCCTATACTGGCCCAACATGCAGAAGGAGATTAGAGACTTTGTTAGCTGTTGCTCGGCATGCAATGAATAAGCGCAGGCACAACAGAAAGGACCTATGATGTCGCATGTGCTGCCCACCCGGCCTTGGCAAATTGTAAGCATGGACTTACTGAATTATGCTGGGCAGGACTTTCTACTAATTGTTGATCACTATTCTGACTTTTGGGAGATTGAGCTACTTCCTGACCTGTCTGCTGATACTACCATCAAGCGTTGTAAAGCACAGTTTGCACGTTATGGCCAGCCGGATAGAGTCATCTCGGATAATGGACCTCAATTTGCATGCGAGCAATTCAGACGGTTCTCTGCAGATTGGGGATTTGATCATGTTACCTCATCCCCGAGGCACCCGCAAGCCAAAGGCAAAGCAGAATCGGCTGTCAAGATAGTGAAGAATCTTTGTAAGAAGGCCAAGTTTGATGGTACTGATCCGTGGAAGGCCATTCTACATTGGAGGAACACCCCATCTGAAGGCATGGACAGCAGACCTGCACAGCGCTTGATGTCTAGGAGACTGAAGACTTCCTTGCCTGTGGCCAACAAATTACTTGATCCTTGTGTGGTTACAGGTGTCCCAGTAAAACTGCAGAGGAGGAAACAGATTGCCAAACTGTCATACGATGTGTCTGCTAAAGACTTACCTGAACTAAGCATTGGAGAGCCAATCCGTATGAAGCCGCTTCCAGGTGACAGGACCGGTCGCTGGAGACTGGGTTCCTGTGTTCAGAGGGTTGCTCCTCGATCATATCTTGTGGATGTAGAAGGCAGTCTTTACCACCGCAATCGAGTGGACCTGCGAAGGGCAGAACGATTCCCTGCACAAGCCTATGAGCATCCTGCACGTGATCCTCCTGAGGTGCTCAATGCCCCGAGTCCTACTGGACCATATACTCAAAGCAGAGAGAACTCCGCTGTCATATCGGGATACAATGAGGATGACATAATGCAGCCACATATCCCGACAAGTTCTTCTCTGCCAAACACACCAGCCAGGAAAGAGGGTCGCTCCTTATCAACACCTTCTGGAGCTGAACGGATTTCCCCAGGAAAATCCCTGTGGCCTTGCGTAGTGGTCGAGTTTCCAGACCACCAGATAGACTCAATCTGTAGTGTATCTACCAGTCACACAGCATGCCATGTTCAAGACTGTTCAGGATCTGTTTTAGTTTCATTGTTTACAAGGTTTGAATGGAATGTAAAAAAGGGAGACGTTATAGAGTCATTGTACAAATCCTGTGACCCGACTTGTATCCGGGAATATTGCATGGCCTTATACTTCCTGCTTCCTGTTCTATGCTGACCCGGATGCAGTTCTGTTGTACAACATGATTCCTCACACCAGCAGCTTGTGTTGTCTTCATTCCTGTACATGAAACAGGTACTGTCCGTGTATTAGGGGGACCAATGACACCTTGGCTAGTATTGTAGATGAATCTGGGGGCGTCGGGGGCAATCTTCTTATGTTTATGGCCCTTTAGGGCAGATGTGATTTCTATGTATTTTATGGGAGATTTTCTCTGTATATTGGGAGTTTCCATCTTGTTGTATCATGAATGTAGTATGGAAGATGAGTCCTATGTACTAGGAATGGTCATTGGAAGGACAGAATAGGAGCCACATGATTGGCTGGCCAACCCCGTGACAGTATAGACTAGTGGGTGACATTGATTGAGATCTGCCCGCTGTGTGTATACAATCACCCGGCTAATGTCTAATATCAGGGGACAAAATGTGCAGGCATTCATATCTGACTAAGGGAAAATGGCCGCCGGAGGAGGGACAGGCGGGCTACAACAAAATGGAGGATGAAGATCTAATCCACTGCAATGTGATGTGTATAATTGCGAGATCATTGATTTCAGACTAAGGGAAAATGGCCGCCGGAGGAGGGACAGGCGGGCTACAACAAAATGAAGGGAGATCTAATCCACTGCAATGTAATGGGATAAATGTAAATTGTTACTAGACCAAGGGAAAATGGCCGCCGGAGGAGGGACGTGCGGGCTACAACAAAATGGAGGACGATGATCTTAACCTCTGCACTGTAATGTGATGACATTAAATTAGACCAAGGGAAAATGGCCGCCGAATAAGGGACAGAAAGGCTACAAAATAATGGCGCCCGATTAGTCTATTAAGGATTATATTGGTATATATAGGCAGCTGTACGTCCGATGGCCAACTCCTGATGAAGTCACGTGATGTGATGTAACCTGTAGAGTGGGACAATGAATTCAAGCTGCTAAATAGGAAGTTTACGAGCCGCCATCCTCTTCTGCTTTTCAGGTTTTTTTCTGTTTTATACTATTCAGCTTTTGTTGGACCAGCACCATCTAGTGTCTGCTCTCCATACTGCACCCTCTGTATAAATCTGTCTGCAGTCACTTCCTGTCCTGGGAACACTTTCCTCCTCTCAGCCATTTTAGATCGGCTTTTAGAAGGTCCTGTGATTGTCGGTCTCCATCCTGAACACACGGCCACCATAGGGCCAGCATGGGATCTTCTCCATGTCAGAGCACACGGGTAAGTCAGGTGGATCTCCTATTCCTGGTCCCGGCTCCTGTCCCTGCTATAGACGGACCAATCATCTGTGACCGAACCTTCCTCCTCGTCATCGATGATCTGGGTGTATTATTATTATTTATTCCAGGTACTTATATAGCGCCGTCAGTTTACATCTATATTGTACATTCCCATCAGTCCCCGCCCCCGAGGAGCGTACAATCTAAGGGCCCTAACTCACATTCATACATACACATACTAGGGACAACTTAGGAGACAATTTACCTCCCAGCATGTCTTTGTAGTGTGGGAGGAAACCGGTGTACCCAGAGGAAACCCACCCAGGCACAGGGAGAACATGCACACCCCAGGCAGGTGGTGCCATGGTTGGGATTTGAACCAACAACCCGTGTACTGCCAGGAGGAAGTGCTAACCACTCAGCCTCTGTGTTGCCCCGTGCTGTATATATCTCAGCATCTACTTCTCAGTGTTGGTTTCCTCCTCATTGCCGGCCATTAAATGGGCCTCAGAATGGCTCCGGTATTCCCTCCTAGGAAGGACATTCAGGCCGATCTCCCACCATGTTCCTCTGATGTGTCCGAGACAGAATAACAGGAGAGACACCAGGAGAACCCGCTGGGACCTGACACTCCGAGAACCAGAGTTATGGTGGAGTATAGACCCTTCCTGAGATACTCCTCCCTGGGAACGTCATACCTCCGTACTCCTCTCCTGTACATACCCATCACTGTCATACCTCCGTACTCCTCTCCTGTACATACCCATCACTGTCATACCTCCACACTCCTCTCCTGTACGTACCCATCACTGTCATACCTCCACACTCCTCTCCTGTACATACCCATCACTGTCATACCTCCGTACTCCTCTCCTGTACATACCCATCACTGTCATACCTCCGTACTCCTCTCCTGTACATACCGATCACTGTCATACCTCCGTACTCCTCTCCTGTACATACCCATCACTGTCATACCTCCGTACTCCTCTCCTGTACCTACCCATCACTGTCATACCTCCGTACTCCTCTCCTGTACATACCCATCACTGTCATACCTCCGTACTCCTCTCCTGTACGTACCCATCACTGTCATACCTCCGTACTCCTCTCCTGTACATACCCATCACTGTCATACCTCCGTACTCCTCTCCTGTACATACCCATCACTGTCATACCTCCGTACTCCTCTCCTGTACATACCCATCACTGTCATACCTCCGTACTCCTCTCCTGTACGTACCCATCACTGTCATACCTCCGTACTCATCTCCTGTACGTACCCATCACTGTCATACCTCCGTACTCCTCTCCTGTACGTACCCATCACTGTCATACCTCCGTACTCATCTCCTGTACATACCGATCACTGTCATACCTCCGTACTCCTCTCCTCTACATACCCATCACTGTCATACCTCCGTACTCCTCTCCTGTACATACTACCCACCGTCATACCCCCCACACTCCTCTCCTGTACATATTACCCACCATCGTATCATCTGCAACTCCTCTCTTACATTTACTACCTGCAGTTATGCTCTTCTTCTTAAATTGGGGAATAACTCGATGACTTACATACTTTTCAGACCTTGTGAAATATTCTTGGCTGTTTTGATAATAATACACTTTAATTTGTATTTCATGATAAATCCTGCCTCATCTCTGCCTCTCTACCTGCAGCCTAACAATGAGGTGTGCATGCAGCCACTGATCTATTTCTGGCTTTTGTCTCTCAGACATTCTAATGTTCATTTCTCCAAACGTCCTCCAGGACAGCCTTCCTGAGACAGAGCTCCTCCCTCTGGGACAGGAAACACGTATGCACAGTACTATAAAAGGCGGACCACCAGGCCTCCCTCCTGAGTTTTTAGTGTTTCCTCTGCAAGGATGGGTGCAGTCATCAAGGAACTGATTGTTTGGAAGTCCTGGGCCCTAGAGTTTGCTGGTGGATCCTGGTCTGGATTACTTCCTCCTGCCTGACGTGATCCCTTCAGGAGGAGTGGGGCTGCGCTCCTGATGTCCTTCCATGCCTCAGTGGATGAAAACCATCATCGGGGGTGTCCTGAGGGGTCCAGGACCTTTGATTCCTGTCGTTCTCCTTCCCGTGCGGGGGGGGGCTCAAGCATCTGATACACAATGTGGCAGAGTGACTGCCAAGCAGGCGTGCAAGTAGCCCCAACTTCTGGGTGCTGTCCAGGATCCGGAAGTTCCGGCCGTGGTGACATCGGCAACGGGCGCCGGAGACTCGTGATTCCAGTCTCCATATTAGCACAGGCAGCCAGTCTGGTGTACAGACCCAGCAGAGCCTGTGGCTCTACACCAAGAGGGATGGATGGAAGGCGCTGGCACTTCTCAGGCATACCCTGGTCCTTCAGGCACTGGCTCCTCTAAGGTAAGCTTGGGGACTCTGATCCCTCTTGCTGACCCTGGTGGGCACACTTCCTTTTCTTGCTCCCCCAGCACAGTGGTTTTGTATGAGGGGCCCTGGGCTGATTATTTTCTGTATTATGTTTTTTCTTGCTTATTGTATGTTAAAGTCCAGGACAAGGTGCAGAGTCAGACCCCAAGAAGAAGTGTGCAGTTTGTGCAGCTAAATTGGGTTCAGCTTGGGAAAAACCCTTATGCTGCAATTGTGTGGCTAGCCTAATTAAGGATAAGTCATTTACAGCCTGCCATAAAGTGCTCACCTCCATTAAGGATGACATGTCTACATTTCAATCCTTTTATTAATATTGTTATTATTATTATTATTATTATACAGTATTTATAAAGCACCAATAGTTCGCTCAGTGCTGTACATTACAATGGAAGACAATACATGAGACAGTACAATAACAATACAATGTGATACACGAGGGGTTCGAGGGCCCTGCTCCTTGGAGCTTTCAATCTAGGAGGGAGGGGATAGTGGTATGGGAGGAAAAGCTGTGGGTTGGAGTGGTAGGAGGAGTGGAGGAGATCGGCAGTTAGGTGAGGGTGGGGTATGCTTCCCTGAAGAGGTGGGTTTTTAGGGTGCGCCTAAAGGAGAGGAGAGGAGAGTGGGTGATATTCTGATGGGTTGGGGCAGGGAGTTCCAGAGGATGGGTGATGCCCTGGAGAAGTCCTGGAGGCGAGCATAGGAGGAGGAGATCAGGGAACTAGAGAGAAGAAGGTCTTGTGAGGAGCAAAACATATGTTTTGGGTGGTAGATGGATATCAGGTCGGTGATGTAGTTTGGGGCAGAACAATTGACAGCTTTGTATGTCAGTGTTAGCATTCTGAATTTGATCCGTTGGGCAATCGGAAGCCAATGGAGGGATTGGCAGAGGGGGGTGGCAGAAGCGGAGCGGTTGGTGAGGTGGATGAGTTTGGCAGCCGTATTCAGGATGGACTGAAGCGGGGATAGCCAGCGGCGAGGCAGGCCAGTGAGGAGGGAGTTGCAGTAGTCGAGTCGTGATATGATGAGGGAGTGGATGAGCTGTTTAGTGGTTTCTGGGGTTAGGAACGAGCGGATTTTGGCGATGTTGCGGCGGTGGAGTCTGCATGAGTTTGTTAGCGATTGGACTTGGGGCTGGAAGGATAGATTGGAGTCTAGTATGACACCAAGTACTCTGGCTTGCGGGGTGGGCTTGATGGTGGCATGGTTGGACGTGATGGAGAAGTCAGTGGGGGGGGGGGGGGTGCGGGCAGGGGGGAAGACTAGGAGCTCGGTTTTAGAGAGGTTCAGTTTAAGGAAGTGGAGTGACATCCAATCCGATATGTCTTTCAGTAGGCTGGTGATTCGGGCGGACACTGAAGGGGTGAGGCGAGGGGTCGAGAGATAGATTTGCGTATCGTCAGCATAGAGGTGGTAGTTGAAGCCGTGAGAGTGTTGGCCAAGGGAGGCCAAGGGAGGAGGTGTAGATGGAGAAGAGAAGGGGCCCAAGGACAGAGCCTTGAGGGACCCCAACAGAGAGGGGGAGTGGGGGGGAGGTGGTAGTGTATCCTTTAGATCCCTATTGGAAAAATGCAGTCGCCACTGGATCCTTGGACCCAATCGGTGGGTTTGTAGGTAGCAGATGCATTAAGAGGGGAGGAGGACCCGGAGGAGGATCCTAGGTCTCTTGCTTCCTCAAAGGTAGATTCAGGCTCATAAGAGGAGGACGGTGAAGTTTGCTCCTCCAGAGGTTCCAGGAACAAATTGCCCCTGGAAGATGTGGACGACCTCCTTAAAGTTATCTACAAAACCTTAGAGATCGAGGAGGAGGATGTTTGCCTATCTAAGCATGACCTCATGCATCAAGGTTTGCATGCTAGAAAGACTAGGGTCTTTCCAGTCCATAGTTCCCTGGTTGATACCATTAGGCAGGAATGGGAAAGCCCTGAGAGGAAACCCTTTTTCTAAAGTAATCTTGAAAGGAGGTTTCCTTTTTAGGATAACAGGTCCCAGCAATGGAACAAGGTTCAGAAATTAGACACCCCCTTATCTAAAGTCTCTAAAAGGACGGACTTAACATTGAAGATATGGGGGCCATGAAGGACCCTATGTATAAGAGGGGTGAAGTCTTACTCCGCAGGGCCTGGGATTCCACTTCCATCAGCTTTAGGCCAGCTTTATCATCTACCTGTGTCGCCAGAAATCTGGAATGCTGGCTTACCCAGTTAGTCGCATCTTTTGGCAGGAACCTTCAGGCAGCAAATCCTGAAATATAGGGCAGCACAGTGGCTAAATGGTTAGCACTTCCACCTGACAGTACTCGGGTAGTTGGTTCGAATCCCAGCCACGGCACCACCTGCTTGGAGTTTGCATGTTCTCCCTGTGCCTGCATGGGTTTCCTCTGGGTACTCCGGTTTCCTCCCACACTCCAATGACATGCTGGTAGGTTAATTGGCTGATGTCAAAATTGTCCCTAGTATGTGTATGTATGAATGTGAGTTAGGGACCTTAGATTGTACGCCCCTTGAGGGTTAGGGACTGATGTGAATGTACAATATATATGTAAAGCGCGGCGTAAACTGACAGCACTATATAAGTACCTGAAATAAATAATTTCCTTTGCTGTTTAAAGCAGTTGGTTTCCTTGTGGATGCCTCGGCCAAATCCGTTAAGCTAGCGGCTCGAAACTCTGCCTTAGTGAATTCAGCTAAAAGGGCATTTTGGTTAAAAACCTGGGCAGAGAACTCAGCATTCAAACTGCACCTTTGTGCCTTACCCTTTATTGGCGATAATCTTTTTGGTCCAGGTCTCGAGGAGGCTCTGGAATGTACGGCCCATAACAAGAGGACATTCCCAGAGAGTAAGAAAAGGTTTTACTCTAGTAGGGTTTTTATTCCCACCTTATTTCTATGGCTTCTTCTAGAAATAGAGAGCGGTGGAAACAAATTCAGAAACTTACCCGAGAATTAGAATCACATTATAGGGCTCATGATGGCAATCCATCTCTCCTTAACAAACCATGATATCGCAAAAGCGTCTAGAACTGAATACTTTACTATCCCAGAAAACTGAAAAAGCTCTACGCTGGTCGAAGGCCTCCTTTTTATTACATAGTAATTCAGCGTCTACTATGTTGGCACAGAAAATAAACCTCTCAATACGACCCCCACATATCTACAAGTTACGTACTAAATCCGGCAGTATCTCCTCTCTTCCTCGTGAAGTCCTGGGTATTTTTGAAATATTTTATTCCACCCTATTAGCTCCCCCGCAATCAACTTCTGCTTCCTCAAATGGCTCATGGCTTGATTCTATACCCCTCCCTGTTCTCTCACCCTCTCAGATATCCTCCCTCAATGCCCCATGCACTTTGAAGGAAATATCCTGTGCGATTAGCGCACTCAGAACTTCCACAGCACCGGCCCTGATGGGTTCACGGCCAGTTATTATAAACATTTTGGTCCTACATTGGCTCCCTCTTTGATGTCATTATTCAATGATGTTTTGCAGGGCGGTAGGTTTCCTGAGGAGATACTCTTGGCTAACCTGTCTCTATTACCTAAACCCCTGAAAGACCATCATTTACCTCAAAACTATAGACCAATCTCAGTGATGAACAATGATCTGAAAATATTTAGCCGCATTCTGGCAGATCGGTTGGCCCTATTATCTCCTCTTTGGTCTCACCGGACCAATTGGGATTTATCCCAGGCAGACTTATCACGGACAATATTCCTCTCACATTAAATGTTATTCAGGACACCAATTTGCATTCTAAAGAAGTTTTGTTGCTGAGCCGGGACATTAACAAGGCCTTTGATGGTGTCCTCTGGCCATACTTGTTTTCATTACTGCAGAAGATGGGCTTTAGTGATGAATTTCTGTCTGGTGTACATGCTTTGTATGACTCCCCCCAAAACAAGAATAAGACTTCCAGGCTGCAATTCTGTATTTTGTACACTAGGCGGAGGTACCCGTCAGGGTTGTCCTCTTTCACCATTATTATTGGCGCTTGTTTTGGAACCCTTGGCAATTGCAATAATCACACTCAGACATTTCTGGTTCCCCATTATTGGTTCACATTTCACAATTTGTATGTATGCAGATGATGTTATGCTTTTCCTTACTAAACTGTTGGTGTCATTGCCTGACTTCTGCTCATTATTGAATGACTTTGTAACAGTATCAGGTCTTACTGTAAATTTGACTAAATCAGTAGTTCTGCCTATTAATGTTCCTGATTCCCTGGGTGCATCTCTCCGCAATTCTTTTCCATTTCGTTGGGCCACAGATCAGATTTCATACCTAGGTATAAACCTCACCCCCAGATACTCAAAATTATTTGCTGCTAATTGGCCACCATGTGTGTCACGCCTCTCACCTCTATTGAAGATCTGGCATGGATCCCTTATCTCATTCTTGGCAGAGTCACGGCAGTAACAATGAATGTCTTGCCTAGATTACTTTATTTAGATCACTCCCAATCTCTGTCTCAAAAACGTTCTTAGATCGCTTTCAACGTATTATTAATCATTTTATTTGGTGTAACAAACGCCCTCGTTTTACTTCATTGGTCCTCTACCGGTCACAATGGGCGGGAGGCCTAGGTCTCCCCAATTTCTGGCTTTACTACCTGTCAGCCCGTTTCGCACAGCTATCACAATGGGCGACTATTACTTCCCAGGTCCCATGGATCAGATTTGAATCTCAGTCTATTCATCCATTCTATTTACCAGGTGTATTATGGTCCAAAATTTCCCCCCCGCTCGTTATTGCTCTATAACTCCATTGTTGCCCAATCATTGATGTTTTGGTCCCGTTATAAACTTAAATTGAATCTTGTCTCCTCTGTCTCACCAGGTTCATCATTTTTTGGTGACCCAAATTTTATTACAGCATTCTCATCTTCACAGGTATTCCGTTGGTGGTATGATAGGTCCTTTATTAGGTCATCTGACTTTCAGAGAGGAGGATCTTGTATCACTTCTGAGATGCTACGCATACTTTTTGATATTCCGCTTCGTGTATATGATCATTATCGACAGATTAAATATTTTTTTAATTCACATTTTGGTCTTACACCTTCATCTCCGATTTCATTTTTTGAATGTATTAGCCGTGACTCTCCTAGGGGCAGGGGTCTTATTTAGGATTTGTATCGCCAATTTATGGTTCCTTTCTTTCCCTCACCCCCTCTTTATAGACAGAAATGGGAGGCTGATAATGATGTCACTTTTTCTGATGAGGATTGGGATTCCATGGTGGATAATGTGTGTAAGAGCTCTAGATCTTTCTGTCCGTGAGACGGCCCTCAAAGTAATAACCAGATGGTATCATACCCCATCTAGACTACACGCCATGTATCCAGGGACATTCCACCTTTGTTTCCGGGGCTGTGGCCTTGCTGGTACTCTAGTGCATATATTTTGGGCCTGCCCAAGCCTCTCATTGGTGTGACGCAAAGGTTCTGAAGTTGCCTCTGCAGTGGCAGGTGCTCCGGTGCATCTGTCTATGCAGTCCTGCCTACTGGGAGCCCCTATCTCGGGAGTTCAGACTGAGGTTATGAGGCTAATCCATAGCATTTGTATATCCACCCTATGGGCTATTGCCCTACATTGGAAACCCCTCACAGTACCATTGACCACAGTTCTGCAGAGAGAATTGCTCATGGAGAGAATTCATTATACTCTATTGGATAAGATGCATTTATTTGACAGAAAATGGGAACTTTGGAGAACTCACAGGCATTTACTAGATCAATAAGGACCATTTATGCTTTGATTGAGTTACTTTGTTGGTCGTTTTATAACTCTGCCTCCCTCTCTACCTATATTGCTCATGTACTTAATTGCTTTTCTCTTTTTCCATTTATTCTACATAATTTCACCTTTGAAATGAATACTGCAGTTGTTCCTTGTTTCTCTTGTATATTCTATTTGAAGCTGTAATGCCATTTTGAAGTCTATTTCTTAAAAAATAAAAACGTTTGTAAACAAAAAATATATATTTAGTATAATTCTACAATTTGTGCAACTAACAGCTCAATGCAGTTAGCTAAACCTTCTACCAATAGCTGGACAACAAAATAACAAACGGATCACCCTTTCATCCAGCTGTGGTCTAATGCTGTTTAATGCCCATGATACCCAGCCAAGCATAGCCTCTTTGAACAATGCATACACTTACCAACTGCTTATATCTGCAGGCTGACATCTTCATCCCAATAGTCTATCCTTGGCCTGACTCCAATAAAATGGATATTTAATATCCTGTTTTTGGCCTCTGTGGCTTCTGAAAATGTTCACTGCTCCCCCACATTTTCCTTGGTCGCCCGAGTTGGGCCTGCCCAGGACTGTTTTCTTCCCGTCCATTTATATCCCAGTGACATAGACAGATGGACAATCTACCTGTTTTCACATCATGGCCTTTTGGCCTCCTGACCTGTTTTGTCAGACATTTCTCTCTTTACTAACCTTGCTTCCCCCTCTTTTTTCCTTTCTTTCTCTTATTCCTGTCCCAGGGGTGATGATGTCACCATGATGCAACACCTACAATCAGCTTTGCATCTGTCCTTTATCATGGCTCCAATAAATATACTTACCCTGAATGTTCGGGGAATAAAAAAATGAAGGCCTTCAAATCCTTTGCCTCTGCCAAATCACATGTGGTGGGCCTGCAGGAGACTCATTTCACTGCCAGCCATATGCCGAAATATCTCAGCTCTTCCTACCCACAGGTTTATATGAATTCTGCCGCAACTAAACGCACAGGTGTACTCAAAGCTTTCCACTGCTCTACTCCATTTACACCCCAGGCAGGGATCTGGGACCCAGAGGGCCGTTATATTTTCTAATGGGTCACCTCCTTGACCTCAGAGGTCACTATAGCTTCATACTATGCAGCAATTGTAATTATAACTCCCATTTGCTACAAGTAATAGATTCCCATAAATTAGGTACACTTTTACTATGTGGCAATTCCAATCAGCTAGTTTATCCCTTTTTAGACAAATCCCCCATAACCTCTTATCCATCCACATCCTCCTTCCAGCAACAACTCCAACAACGCTCTCTCATAGACACATGGCAAGAAGCTAACCCAGCTAGAAGACACTATACATACCACTCATATCCACATAAAACTTTCTCCCACATTGACCATAAATTTCTGACTAGAGGTATGTCCCCAGCCCTCCTATCCTGAACCATCATACCTTACCCCTGGACTGGTCACAAAGCTGTCCTCTTCACCCTCTCCTCCTTAGTACCCCAACAAACTAGCACTACATGGAGTCTAAATGGCCCACCCATCCCACAGACTGGACATTGAACTAGCCATCAAAGAATACCTGACACATAACACAACTGATGACATCTCTCTCCTGACCTTTTGGGAAGCCCATAAGTCTGTAATTAGAGGAGCCTGTATCAGCCAAGCCTCACATCTCAAGAAAGGACAGCGAGCAATCCATCACCGCTTAGACACCTCATTTCATCAGGCCAACAAAGCCTTCCAATCAGACCCCTCACCTTCTCATAGATTGTCCTGGACAAGACCAGGCTAGAAATAGATGTTTTCTTGACAGAATCAGATGAAAAAATTCTACGCCAATCCAGGCATAAACATTATATGAACGCAAACAAACCTGACACTTTTCTATCCCTGGCACTGCGAACCTCAGACCACACACAGACTTGTCCATTTAAAGATTACAAAAACTTCATACACCAGCCATCCTAATAAAATATTACAGGTCTTCCACAAACATCTAGCAGAATTATACTCTGAGACCGGCTCCTATGATGAATCGCAGGCCACTGGACTTTTCTCAAGCCTATCTCTACCAACACTCTCAGCTTCTCAATGTTCTTCCCTGGAAACACCTATTACAGAACTTGAGGTCCCGAACTCCATCAAGTCCCTAAAGTCTATAAGCGGCCTGGCCCAGACAGCTTACAGCCCTATATTCCAAAATATTTACTAACCTCCTTCCACCTTTATTGGTTAATGCATTTAATGCCTTACTCAAAGGTTATTCTTTCTGCTCAGACTCCCTAACAGCAGTCATTTCTATGCTACCTGAACCCCAATCAGATCACACCACATGGCTTCATTACACACCAATCTCCCTTCTTAACTTGGATGTTAAAATCCTAGAAAAATCCTATCTGCATGGCTGAACTCCATCATAGGCACCTTGATACACAAGGATCAGATGGGTTTTAACCCCCCTCTGCCAAGCCGAGACCACAGAGTGATTTTGCTAGAACATGCAGCTTGCATACGCCGCATACCCGGCTGTTTCCTTTCCTTAGACATAAAAAAAGCCTTTGACTCCAATGGATATCACCCCTTTACACCTCCCCAAGGGCTTACTTGAGATATGTGGGTTACAAGTCAGACTTTTTTTCCATACAAAGGGGAATGAGGCAAGGCTGCCCCTTGCCCCCCCCCCTCCTTTTCTAGCGAATGAACCTTTAGCACAGCTGATAAGAACTAACACAAATATTAAAGGATTAGAACTTGGCGGTCATCATCATAAGTTATGCTTTTTCTCTGATGACAATCTCCTCTTCATGTCTTCTCCTTTGATCTCAGCACCCAACCTTCTCCAATGCCTGGACCAATTTGCAGTGATTTCGGACCTGGTTGTGAATCCCAAAAAGTCTACAACTCTTAATATCTCTCTACCCTCCTTAACTGTGTCACAACTACAACGTCCTCCACCCTTCTCTTGGTCCAGTCAATATATTCCTGATTTAGGACCCAAGCTGATGGCAGACCTCAATATTCTATATTCTGCTAACTACCCTCCTATGTTAACACACCTTACTAATCTTATGACATCCTGGTCCAAACTACCCGTCTCATGGATGAGTTGTATCACGGTTGTAAAAAATGACAATTCTTTCCAAAATATTATATCTTTTTTGGGTCCTACCCATATATATACCTTCCTTTTTCCTCTGCATATTAGTGTCGCGCCACCACTTATGTATGGGGCACTGTAAACTGCATCTGCCCAGGTCTATCCGTACCTTACCGAACCTTAGAGCGGTCTGGGGCTTCCGAAATTTGCAAAATATTTCCAAGCTGCACATCTTGCTCAACTCCCTAAATATCACGCAGTAAAAGTGACCCCCCCCCATGTGTCACTATAGAGTCAGTAGATTGTGACCCCTTATCAGTTGCCAATTTACTATGGCTACACTCCAGAGACCATCGCTCACTCCAAAACCCAATTACTCAACACTACCTATCTATCTGGGACAGTCTAGAGTTCTGATACACCTTACAGTCACCCCATAACCCACTCATGGCATACCTCCTCAATCCAGGCTTTTATCCGGCATGGATGCCTCCATCTTCTTTTCATGCTTGTCCTAGAGCTAGTCTAGTTCAAACTTACAATTTCACAGCACCAGACTCCTTTATACCCATCCAAACCCTTTGTGACTCCCACAAAATATCTAGACCTGAAAGTTTTAGATATCTTCAGATCAATCACTTTTGTTTCTCTCACACCCCAACCCCCTCCCTCCCAGACATGACAAGGTTTGAACACGTATGTAAATGTGACCCCCATGTCAGAGGTTTGATTTCCACCTTATATACACAGCTACCAGCTCCACCACCTTACACTTCATACCATATACATCCAAGTGGGAATGGGATTTAAATCTACATTTGGAAATCCTCCTCCCAAAATATAGTAGCCATGGAGACTAACCACAAAACTCTCATGTCCTGGTAAAAAAGAAAAAAGTCACACAGGCGGTGCAAACACCTAGCGCATTATCCAAGCTTTATTTAAAAAAAAAAATAAAAAAGACAAAAACATAATCACAGAATATGTACATGAAAAAGCCTAAAAAGCCACAGTGATGGCCCAAACTGATGGCAGAGTCCGACTGGTGGTGCGGTCAGCCTGCTGATGCATTTCGGGGACGTGTCCCTTTCCTCAGAGCTGACGCTGACAAGAGTTGATGCCCTAATATATATATGTGTGACCAGTGCTGCCTATAGCAAAGACCTCTCCCCTCAGGTACCTGGTCCCTGCCCAGATTACTGCATTCATTCCATACTAATCCCTGACTTGTTTCCATGGCTGCTCTGAAGCAGTTACCCACCTTCACATGTGGTGCCCATCATCAGTACCCATCATCAGTGCCGCCTAACAGTGCCAGCTCATCAGTGCCGCCTGTCAGTGCCACCAGTCAGTGCCCACCAGTGTTGCCTATCAGTGACTATCAGTTCCCATCATCAGTGCCGCCTAACAGTGCCAGCTCATCAGTGCCGCCTAACAGTGCCAGCTCATCAGTGCCGCCTAACAGTGCCAGCTCATCAGTGCCGCCTAACAGTGCCAGCTCATCAGTACCCATCATCAGTACCCATCATCAGTACCCATCATCAGTGCTGCCTAACAGTGCCAGCTCATCAGTGCTGCCTCATCCAATAAGATAAAATGAGCTCTGGATAAACATAGAAATGGAGTAGTTGGCATGAAAGGTAAGAACCTCAAAACCCTCTAATCAATAATAAATAAAACACATGCAGCGCTAAAGGTATGAAAAAAATGTAAAATCATAAATATCATGAATGAAATGTATCTAGATACAATGGATAATATAAAAGTGACCAACTATGATCTCCATATCAATTATAGTGACATAAATAAATACACGCACTGAGGCGTATGGTGGAGTATAGATGTGATAAACGTCCCAAGTTGGCGTTTCAAAGTGCATACATGAAATATAAAACCGGTTAGTCTCTAATCCGTGTAATCAGTGTTGCCTATCAGTGCCCATCAGTGCAGCCTCATCAACGCACATCAGTGAAGGAGAAAAATGACCTGTTTGCAAAATTTTATAATAGAAACAAAGAACTTTTTTTTCAAATGTTTTGCTCTTTTTTTGTTTATAGTACTAAAAATAAAACACCAAACGGGGAGTAAATACCACCAAAAGAAAGCTCTATTTGTGTGAAAAAAATGATAAAAATTTCATATGAGTACAATATTGCATGACCGCGCAATTGTCATTTAAAGTGCGACAACGCTGAAAGCTGAAAATTGGCCTGGTAAGGAAGGGGATATAAGTGCCTGGTAGGCAAGTGGTTAAGGACCCCACTGGCACCTTTTGGGGGGGTAACCGAAATTGACAGGTACCCGCTCCCACTTCTGCTGCAATCACCTAGGTGATCAGAAGCGGAAGTTGTCCTCCCCCCTCCCTCCCTGTAGTCTTCTGGGACACATAAAAGGTCCTAGAAGACTACAGGACCATTCACAAAGCACAGAGATACTCGCACATGCTCAGTGGGCACCCGGATGTGAAGCCGCAAGCTATCACAGCTGGGTGCCCACACTGAAGATGCCGGCACTGGAAACACAGGGCGGCCGGTGAAACGGGCTGCGGGGAGGACACCACGAGATCGAGGGACAGGTAAGTACCCGTCTTTTAAAAGTCAGCAGCTACAGTTTTTGCAGCTGATGACTTTTATTTTTTTTTATTTTCACTGGAACTCCACTTTAATGTATGAAGATATTATTTGTACTGTACAAATTACAACCTGTACGTTACCTCTAAGGGTTGTACCCCTTCTGACTTACTGTTGGTGAGTCCTGCAATCACATTGTTATGAGCTCCTTGTAAAACTATTATCTCTTTCCAATAAAATCTATGAACAAGAGAAGATATGGACCCCACAATTCCTCTATATACTCCACAATTCTCCCATGTGGACACCTCGTAAGTGGTTCTCCAGTATAGACTCCCAGTTTGGGGAACTCATTTAGAAGAAGCCGTCAGCTAGAATCAAACTCACTACTCTACAGTATGGTGAAGACCAAGGAGGCCCAGCAATACCAAATGTTAGACTTTATATTATAGCTGCCCAACTTCAACATCTTACCAGGTGGGACTTAGTAGACACATTAGATCCCATCCATCGGTTGCTACTTCCATCAGATACAGATTTCACATCACTCTCACACTTGTTAATGGGCTTCAGATGGCACCAGTGGGAAAGGCATGATCTCTCATATATTTATTCCCGTCTTTTGACTCTTACTGAAGACTTATAGAAAGAAATGGGAAACAGAGAAAATAAGAGAGAGTGGTGGGAGGTGATTGTGACCTCCATACCTCTCATCTCTCTGTCCTCTTCACAGAAACTCAGTCATTTCTTTTGCATAGATCTTTCAGGACTCCAGCTCAATTGTTCAGCTAGGACAGGAGGGATTTCCCCTTATGACCCCAATTGTAGTGGTGATGTCGAGGATTTGATACACGTTTTGGAGATGTCCAAAATTATTCAAAAAGTGGAAAGATATGACCAGTATTGTAATGTTGGTATTCAATATTCCTCGGGTGTGCCTCTTGGTCTCAATAGAGGAGGAATTATTTACACCTCCTCCTATTACAAGTCATATAGCAATAGTGAGGCTGCTTGACCATAAAAAATATCCCGATCTTGGCTATCATCTCAAACTCCCAGCAGACACCAGTGGATTGAGCAGGTGAACTCCACATTAACATGTGAAAACTAACTTACCAACATTGTAATTCCCCCAGGACATGTATGTCGGGCAGAACTGGCTGGATACTCCTTGCTCACTCCTAGTTAGTTCTTCATAGGCTTTTAAAATCTTAGCTCTTTTAGCCCCATAGAAGGAGAACGGCCAGTTGTATCCTACTGAATGGTGACTACATGGGGGACCCATACTTGGGGTATGATCCTGTAGACACAGGCCTCATTGAACGGTGTCAGCTTTCTATGTACAGTTGTGTTCAAAATAATAGCAGTCAGACATCACTAACCGGATCAATCACAGTTTTTGGTAGAAATTATATTTCTACATGGCAAATAATTTCCTAGCAGGTGTAGTAGAGTAATAGAAATCCAACAGACCCAAAAATCATGATATGCATGCTGCTGATTCTGTGTCATTGAATCACTCATTGAAAGGGGCGTGTTCAATATAATAGCAGTGTGGAGTTCTATTAGTAAGGTCATTCATTCTTTGATAAACAGGTGGCAATTATTGCCCTTATTTAAGGAAGGAAGGCAGCAAATGTTGTACATGCTGGTTACGGTGCATTTCTCTCTGAAATTCTGAGGAAAATGGGTCGTTCCAGACATTGTTCAGGAGAACAGCGTACCTTGATTAAAAAGTTGATTGGAGAGGGGAAAACATATAAAGAAGTGCAGAAAATGATCGGCTGCTCAGCTAAAATGATCACAAATGCTTTAAAATGGCAACCAAAACCTGAAAGACATAGAAGAAAGCGAAAAACTATCATTGGAATGGATAGAAGAATAGCCAAAATGGGGTGGACTCAGCCAACAATCAGCTCCAGGAAGATGAAAGAAGGTGTGACGTTCCCTGTGAGGACTCAGCCAACAATCAGCTCCAGGAAGATGAAAGAAGGTGTGACGTTCCCTGTGAGGACTGTTACAATTAGAAGACGCCGATGTGAAGCCAAGCTATCTGCAAGAAGTCCCCGCAAAGTCCCACTGTTGGGAAAAAGACGTGTGCTGAAGAGGTTACAATCTGCCAAAGAGCACATTGACTGGCCTAAAGAGAAATGGCGCAACATTTTGTGGACTGATGAAAGTAAGATTGTTCTTTTTGGGTCTAGTGGGCGGAGACAGTTTGTCAGACGACCCCCAAACACTGAATTCAAGCCACAGTACACTGTGAAGACAGTGAAGCATGGTGGTGCAAGCATCATGATATGGGGATGTTTCTCATACTACGGTGTGGGGCCTATTTATCGCATACCAGGGATCATGGATCAATTTGAATCCATCAGAATACTTGAAGAGGTCATGCTGCCTTATGCTGAAGAGGAAATGCCTTTGAAATGGGTGTTCCAACAAGACAACGACCCCAAACACACCAGTAAACGTGCAACATCTTGGTTCCAGACCAACAAGATGGACGTTATGGAGTGGCCAGCCCAATCCCTGGATCTTAATCCAATAGAAAACTTGTGGGGTGACATCAAAAATGCCGTTTCTGAGGCAAAACCAAGAAATAGAGAAGAACTGTGGAATGTGGTCCAATCATCCTGGGCTGGAATACCTGATCACAGGGGCCAGAAGTTGGGGGACTCCATGCAACACAGATGTACAGCAGTTCTCAGAAACAGTGCGACTACAACCAAATATTCATGAAGTCATTCAAAGGAAAGCAAAATCTTCAAACATTTCTCAGTTTATATAGTGAATGTTTGAGTTTGTAAAGAAGAATACAAACACTGCGATTTTTTTGAACCGTCTAATATTCACTTTTCTTCCATTTTTTTAGAGGAACAACACAAATTTGATGTATTTTCTTCATGTTTGGATTTGGAATAGAATGTGTCGTGTTCCCAATGCATTTGTGTGGATGGAAATAAAAGCTATTAGAAGGATTTTCAGCTTTAGTCACTTTTATCATCACACTGCTATTATTTTGAACACAACTGTATGTACTGGGGGGAGTTACTTGCCGTGTACAGCTGAATTGTTCTAGGTTGTTTCTTCTTTTCTCTGTTCATTTGTTTATAAAAGGTAAAAGTGACACCATAGACAAAGCAAGTTATTGTTCTGTATGATCTGTAACAGTGCCACAACTGCCTATACGTGAGAATGTATGACTCCATTGTCTGGGCTGAATGTTGGGAATACTGTGCGCACTTAGAAACTTTATTAATAAAAGCATTTGATTAAAAAATACTGTAGATAATGCTGTACATATTCTTTCTATTCATAAGATATATTTAGTAATGAACATTAAAAATAGAAAGCAACTTTATGTAGCCCTTTATTATTATTATTATTATTTATTATACAGTATTTATAAAGCGCCAATAGTTCACTCAGCGCTGTACATTACAAAGGGGGACAGAACATGTGACAGAACAATACCAATACAATGCAAAACATGAGGGGATCGAGGGCCCTGCTCTTTCGAGCTTACAATTTAGAAGGGACGGGATAGTGGTACAGGAGGAGATAGCTGTGGAGGATGGAGTGGTAGGAAGAGTGGAGGAGGTCGGTCAAGATAGCAGGGGGTAGGCTTCCATGAAGAGATGGGTTTTCAGGGTGCGCCTAAAGGAGAGGAGAGTGATAATCTGATGGGTTGGGGAAGTGAGTTCCAGAGGATGGGTGACACCCTGGAGAAGTCCTGGAGGCGGGCATGGGAGAAGGAGACCAGGGAACTAGAGAGAAGAAGGTCTTGTGAGGACCGGAGTGTGCGTTCTGGGCGGTACTTGGATATTAGGTCAGTGATGTAGTTCGGGGCAGTATGGTGGACAGCTTTGTACGTCAGTGTTAGGATTTTAAATTTGATCCGTTGCGCAATCGGAAGCCAGTGGAGGGATTGGCAGAGGGGGGTGGAGGTCAGTGGAGGGATTGGCAGAGGGGGGTGGCGGAAACGGAGCGGTTGGAAAGGTGAATGAGTCTGGCCGCCGTATTCAGGATGGACTGAAGCGGGGATAGCCAGCGGCGAGGCAGACCAGTGAGGAGGGAGTTGCAGTAGTCAAGTCGTGATGTGATGAGGGAGTGGATGAGCTGTTTAGTGGTTTCTGAGGTTAGGAACGTGTGGATTTTGGCGATGTTGTGGAGGTGGAGTCTGCATGTTGCGGAGGTGGAGTCTGCATGTTGCGGAGGTGGAGTCTGCACGAGTTTGTTAAAGATTGGACTTGGGGCTGGAAGGATAGGTTGGAGTCCAGAATGACACCAAGTACTCTGGCCTGCAGGGCGGGTTTGATATTGGCGTTGTTGGATGTGATGGAGAAGTCAATGGGGGGTGGGGTTCGGGCTGGGGGGAAGACAAGAAACTCGGTTTTGGAGAGATTCAGTTTAAGGAAGTGGAGCGACATCCAATCTGATATGTCGCTCAGTAGGTGTGTGATTCAGGCAGAGACCGAGGGGGTGAGGTGGGGGGTTGAGAGATAGATTTGTGTGTCGTCGGCATAGAGGTGGTAGTTGAAGCTGAAAGAGCATTGTGACAGGTAGGATAAGAGCCAGGAGAGAGCAGAATCTCTGAGGTCGAGGGAGTGTAGTATTTTGAGGAGGAGGGGGTGGTCAACTGTGTTGAAGGCCGCAGAGAGGTCAAGGAGTAGGAGCACTGAATAGTGGCCATTAGCTTTATATAAAATTCTTTTTTTTTTTGTACAGGTGGATTGATGAACCAAGTTTTCGGTCATGTTGATCTTCATAAATACAGCTGAGTCACATGGAAAACAAGACATATGGTTGTCTTAATTGACTGAAAGTCTTTATTGCAGCTCACTGGAGGATTCACACGGGATACAAGTCATATCTGTGTTCTAAAAGTCATGCTTTGGATCCTCTTCCACATTGATCCAGCAGGAGAGAAGTAATTTCAGTGTTCTGGAAGTGACAATGGCTTTACAATAAAGTCCAACTAAGTATAAATAAGAGGAGTCATTTCAAACTACTTCTTATTTGATTTTACAATGGAGAGAAAATATATCACACACCAGAAGGTTCACACTGGAGAGAAGTCATATCAGTGTTCTGAATGTGATAAAGCTTTTACACGGAAGTCAGATCTTATCAGACACCAGAGGATTCATACTGGAGAGAAGCCATATCAGTGTTCTGATTGTGATAAAGCTTTTACACAGAAGTCACATCTTATCCCACACCAGAGGATTCACACTGGAGAGAAGTCATATCAGTGTTCTGAATGTGATAAAGCTTTTACATTGAAGTCACATCTTATCCCACACCAGAGGATTCACACTGGAGAGAAGTCATATCAGTGTTCTGAATGTGATAAAGCTTTTACTGTGAAGTCAAGTCTTATCACACACCAGAGGATTCACACTGGAGAGAAGCTATATCAGTGTTCTGAATGTGATAAAGCTTTTACAGATAAATCACATATTATCCCACACCAGAGGATTCACACTGGAGAGAAGCCATATCAGTGTTCTGAATGTGATAAAGCTTTTACATTGAAGTCACATCTTATCAAACACCAGAGGATTCACACTGGAGAGAAGCCATATCAGTGTTCTGAATGTGATAAAGCTTTTACTCAGAAGTCAAATCTTATCAGACACCAGAGGGTTCACACTGGAGAGAAGCTATATCAGTGTTCTGAATGTGATAAAGCTTTTACATATAAGTCAGATCTTATGAAACACCAGAGGAGGCACACTGGAGAGAAGCCATTTTAATGCTCTCAATGTGACAAAGTTTTATAGTTAATGCCGGCCTAATCTATCACCGGAGGTTTCATAAATTTCTGCATTGATTAAATTCTGGAAGAAAAGGAATATTAAAGAAGTTTCAGGTGTCACAGGTTTGTTTCACATCCCCAATGTCATCCCACAAGCTAGAGAAGAAGGGAAAAGTTAAAATGTTACTTTAAAAGAAACAAACTAAAATCTGAGCAAACTGGAATGTAATGATCGGATGAACTAAGTTTAGTGCTTATGTCCATCAAGCACACAACTAGAAGGGATTTGAATATTTTATCTTTTGACATTTTTTGATGGGGGGAGGGACTGATGGTTGTGATATTGGTCTTGATGGAGAAGTCAGGGAGGGGGCACAGGCTGGGGGGAATACTAAGAGCTCAGATTTGTTAAGATTGAGTTGGAGGAAGTGGAGTGACATCCATTCCGATATGTCGCTTAGTAGGTTAGTAATGAGAGAGGAGACTGAAGGGGCGAGGTGAGTAGTAGAAATATAGATTTGTGTGTCATCAGCATAGAGATGGTACTTAAAACCATGGCAGTAGGGGAAGGAGGTGTAGATGTAGAAGAGTAGGGGTCCAAGAACGGAACCTTGAGGTACCCCTATGGAAAGAGGGAGTGAAGAGGAGGAGGCAGAGTTATAGTTAACTCTGCTCTCTCCTGGTTCTCCTACCTATTGCAGAGCTTGTTCAGAGTCTTGGAGGCCAACTGAGTGGAGTTTTTTGAGGAGAAGGGGTTTGTCAACCATATCAAAAGCTGCAGAGAGGTCAAGTAGTAAGAGTATGGAGTAGTGGCCATTGGTTGGGATGAGTACGGAGTAGTGGCCATTGGTTGGAATGAGTACGGAGTAGTGGCCATTGGTTGGAATGAGTATGGAGTAGTGGCCATTGGTTGGGATGAGTACAGAGTAGTGGCCATTGGTTGGGATGAGTATGGAGTAGTGACCATAGGTTGGAATGAGTACAGTGTAGTGATCATTGGCTGGGATGAGTACGGAGTAGTGATCATTGGCTGGGATGAGTACGGAGTAGTGATCATTGGCTGGGATGAGTACGGAGTAGTGATCATTGGCTGGGATGAGTACGGAGTAGTGGCCATGGGTTGGAATGAGTACGGAGTAGTGGCCATTGGTTGGGATGAGTACGGAGTAGTGATCATTGGTTGGGATGAGTACGGAGTAGTGGCCATGGGTTGGAATGAGTACGGAGTAGTGGCCATTGGTTGGGATGAGTACGGAGTAGTGGCCATTGGTTTTAACAGTTAGTAGATCATTAGTGAGGTTTAGTAGGGCAGTTTCAGTGGAGTGTAGTGAGTGAAAGGCAGACTGTAAAGGGTCAAGAAGGTTGTTGTCGGTGAGGTGGGAGGAGCTCAGGCAATTGTAGACTAAGCGTTCTAAGAGTTTAAAAGTAAACAAGAGCAGGGAGGTGGGTCTTAAGTTGTTCAGGTTGGTGGGGTCCAGGGAGGATTTTTTAAGTATGGGAGTGATGTGCGCATGCTTTAGAGGGGAGGGGAATACGCCGGTAGAGAGGGAGAGATTGAAGATGTGGGTGAGGGAGCAGATGAGGGAAGAGGGGGGTGACCGGAGGAGTCGAGAGGGGATAGGGTCCAGGGGGCAGGTAGTGAGACGGGCTTCTGAGAGAACCTTAGTGACCTCTTCGGTAGTAGCAAGGTCAAAAGAGGAAAGTGTTGAGGGAGGTTTAGTATAAGGTATGCTAAGTGGGATGGATGTCTGTGCAGTGGAGATGCCCCTATGAATTGCATCAATCTTGTTTTTGAAGTGATTTGCAATCTCGTGAGCAGTGAGTGAGGTACTGCGTGGAGGTGGAGAAAGTAGAGAGTTAAAAGTAGAGAAGAGACGACGAGGACTGGATGACAAGCTATTGATGAGAGTGACAAAGTAGGCTTGTCTGGCAGCATGGAGGGAGGAATTGTATGTGAAGAAAGCAGATTTATATTGGGTGAATGCTTGGTGAGATTTGGTTTTATGCCACATTCGCTCCAGCACACGACTATGTCATTTAAGATCTCTGGTGTTGTCAGTCTGCCAAGGTTGTAATGGTCGGGGCCTGATGATTCGTGTGGTTAGAGGAGCAAGTGAGTCTAATGTGGATGAAAGTGAACTGTTGTAGACAGCAGTGGCCAGGTCAGGGCAGGACAGGGGAGAGATTCTGTCATAGAGTTGGTCAGTTGCAGAGTGGAAAGGAGAAGGGTTCAAGTTGTGATGGTTTCTGCAGGTGATTGCTGCTTGGAGGGATAAGTGTTTGATGATGAGGACACTGTGAAGGTGATGAGATTGTGATCATAGAGAGGAAAGGGGGTGTTTGTGAGGTTGTAGGATATCATCTCATGGATGACAACCTTTTAGGCAGGTCTGCGACTGTGACACCAGCTAGAAAAAAGTCTTTGTTCAGTGAGAAAACAACATCCCAAGCTGATGCAGGCCTTCCAATACTGAGTTACTGCTGATTTAGGGGATGTATTCAGCAGTAAAACGTAAGCCCAGCTGGCCACTTGTGTTCCATGTGGTTCTGCCAAATGGGATTCCATCAGGTGAAGATCAGAAATCCTTGTTCCATGTTTTCTCTTTCCAGCTATTACTCCTCTCCATAGACTAATCACACAATACAACTGCCAGAGATCTGAACTTACAAAGTGCTGAGTGTGCGGTCATATTCCTACCACTTCTTCCGGGGGACTGACATTCCTCTGATTGGGGTTCACAATAATCACTCTGAGTGCACACATCTCTTTTTGGTGTGAAGTTTGTAAAGAAAACTTCTCCCTGGAAATATTACAACGTTGGCACCAAAGTGTAACTATGGGCAAAATCAGTAATGACATTAATAATGAAATCTGTCATTAGCAGAGCAGGTTTTGTTTTTCTGAGTCTCCCATTGTTTTAATTTTTTGTTGTCCCTCCCAGTAGATTGTTTTTTTTTTTGTACTTCCTGTAGAAGACTAAGTGTTTAGGGAAAAATGGCAGTTGGAGGGGTTGGGGGAAATCCTATAACACTGCTGGGGGTGCTCACAACTGTCAGTTGTCATTCATATGGGGGGTTGGACCTTATAGAGAACCTGTTGCTGTAACTGCTGTAGAAGCGTTAGCTGAAGTTGGGCTTTACTTGTTGTGTGTCTTACTTATAACACAGGTCTGCGACTAAAAAGCTGTTTGATTATTTTCATCTAATTTCCATGTATTTTGGTGTGCTGAAAACAAATAAAAAAATATTGAAAACAAATAAAATATTGAAAAAACTCTTAGACGTCATGATTTGCCACAAACTGACTACATAGGTGGTTTTTATAGTACTTTATGTTGGCCTCCCTCTCAGCAGGTGTGAAAAAGGCCACCATTTTTGAACGGTAGCGAGGGTCCAACAAGGTGGACAGCCAAAAGTCATCCCTCTGTCTTCAAATTTATAAAAAAAAAATAATTTTTGGGTTTTTTTTTATATTATGGGTTTTTAACCAAATTTAAAGTCCAAATTACTATTAATTAATTCACATAAGTGCATTTAAGATATAAAATGCCAAAAAAAACCTTAAAGGGGTTGTCTGAATTATGTAATAAAAAAATATAGCTCTGTAAATCTGATGGTCAGCAATATATACATAAGCTAAGCAAGTTTTAGGGAAACAAATTCTATTTCCTCATTTCCCTAGTTCTCTTCTGGCCCTTTGTTGTTATTTGCTCTTAACTAGAAAAACGCATTGACTCCTGCTGCTTTCCTCTGGGTAAATGCATCTATCTCCTATCTCCGCTCTTAACTAGGAAAACGCATTGACTCCTGTTAAATTCAGAACAAATGGTGTATTTATATTTGTGTATGTTGACCATTCCTCACCTCCAGCTGCACTCAGGTTTACGACTGTAGCCTGTTCCCAATGAAACATCCCCCACTATTCATGTGATCCTTATCAGCTTCTAATTGGGGTGGAGTTGAATGCTCATTTGAGCATCTCCCTATAAATTTAGATCAGCTCATGGGGGGAGATCACTGATGGGGGGCACAGTCTCTGATGGGGGTGCTGCATTGAGCGAGTGCTGCATTGAAGGAGTGTGATGCAGTTAAACACAGCAGTTGAACTAAAGCAGGAGAACTTCAGCAGCAGGAAGACACAACAACAGCAAGAAACTCTACTGCACGCTGGACAGACTGCAAGCAATCACCCTGGGAAACATCTCTTACATGCCTGAGTCCCACTCCGTGTACCTTTATATAATACGCCCCTCTTCTCCTTATCATATTACTATCCTCTGTTCCCAAATCTCATTTCTTTACCCCTCTGCTCCACCCCAAAACTTGTACATCTCCCCCTCATTGCTATCATCTCCCTACTATTGCTCTCATCACCTCCCCACAATGCCTCTTCCACTCCTCCTTCTCATTTTCCTCTCCTCCGTTCCCAAAATCCATTCATTATATCCCTCTGCCCCTCCCAAACAATTGTATATTGTGTCCTCACTGCTTCCTTCTCCCCTCTACGGCACCCACCACCTCCTCCTATTACTCCACTCTCCCACTGACCCCAACACCTCCACTAGTAGTTTCTCACGCTCCTGCACATCCCGCTCCCATGCCACCTTTCTCACCCTTCTCCTCCTCTTAACCGCGGGAGACATCTCCCCCAATCCTGGCCCTCCACCACCTCACTCACCTGTGCAACACCCTCCCGCCTCCACGTTCCACCGCAACCCCCGCAACTTAGTATCTGTCCCCCTGCTCCCTAAAATCTCCCCCTTGTTTTCATGTGCACTCCTGAACGCCCGATCGGTGTGCAACAAGCTTACCGCCATCCACAACCTCTTTTGTTTCCCGCTCCCTCAACCTCCTAGTGATCACAGAAACCTGGATCCAGGCGACTGACTCTACCTCCCCTGCTGCACTCTCCTACGGAGGTCTCACCTGGACCCACTCACCCAGGCCTAACGGTCGTGAAGGTGGTGGGGTTGGTCTGCTCCTGTCACCACCGAGCACCTTCCAAGTCCTCCCAAACCCCCCCTCCCTATCCTTCTCCTCCTTCGAGGCCCACTGCGTCTGACTATTCTCCCCAACCCCCCTGAAGATTGCTGTGATATACCGGCCTCCTGGATCCATATCCTGCTTCCTGGATGACTTTTCCTCCTGGCTACCCTTCTTCCTCTCCTCTGAGCTACCCACCATCATCCTTGGGGATTTCAACATCCTTGTCAACCTCGACAACCCGGCCACATCCCATCTCCTCCACTTAACCTCCTCCTTTGCACTTGGACAGTGCATACAATCCACCACCCACTCCGACGGTAATATCCTTGATCTTGTCTTCTCCAACCGCTGCGCTCCCCACAACCTCACTAACACCCCCTTCTCTATCTCCTCGTCCTCCAACGCCTACCCCTCCAAATGTCACACTACTACCAGCCGTAACCTCCGCAACCTTAACCCTGCCCCCTCCACTCTGCAGCTGATCAACTCCACGACAGCATCCTCCCCCTGTCCTGCCCTGACTTGGCTATGACTGCCTACAACAACGCGCTGTCAACAGCCCTTGACTCACTAGCGCCTCTAACCACACGCAACATCAGAACCCGACCGCTCCAGCCCTGGCAGACTGATCACACCAAAACCCTCAAACGACACAGTCGTGCCCTGGAGCGACTATGGCGCAAAACCAAATCCCAACAAGCCTTAACCCGCTACAAATCTGCCTTCCACACCTACACCTCCTCCTTCCACGCAGCCAAACAAGCCTACTTCCTGACCCTCATCAAGCCCTTCTCCTCCAATCCTTGCCGACTCTTCTCCACCTTCAACTCTCTACTCTCGCCACCCCCACCTCCACCCAGCACCTCACTCACTGCCCTTGAGATTGCCAATCACTTCAAAAACAAGATTGACACAATTCGCAAGGACATTGCCGCAACTCACACGCCCTCTCAACCTGTCCCCTCTCACACAGCTACCCCATCATCCTCCCTCCCCCTCGACATAACCAGCAGGGACTTCGTCGCTGCTCAAACTCCCTCCAACCCCGTTCCCCTTCACTCAGCTACCCCCTCATCACCCCTCTCCCACGGCCTCACCACTGCTCTGACCTCCACTTCCACCCCACCCTACATTCCTCATACTGAAGCTCCCCCAACACTCCTCACCTTTGACCTTACTACCATCGAGAAAGCCTCCAAGATCCTCTCTGAAGCCCGCCTCACCACCTGCCCCCTCGAACCTATCCCCTCACAACTCCTACAACCTCCCTCCCCCTCCATCCTACGCTCCCTCACCCACATCTTCAATCTCTCCCTCTCCTCCTGCACTTTCCCCTCCCCTCTGAAACATGCACACATCACCCCCATACTTAAAAAGCCCTCCCTGGGCCCCAATGACCCGAACAACCTCAGAACCATCTCCCTGCTCCCATTTACATCTAAACTCCTTGAGCGCCTCGTCTACACCCGCCTATGCTCTCACCTCAACGACAACAACCTCCTCGATCCCCTACAGTCCGGCTTTCGTCTCCTGCACTCCACCGAAACTGCCTTACTCAAACTCTCCAACGACCTGCTAACCGTCAAAGCTAATGGCCACTGTTCAGTGCTCCTACTCCTTGACCTCTCTGCGGCCTTCGACACAGTCGACCACCCCCTCCTCCTCAAAAAACTACACTCCCTCGGCCTCAAAGATTCTGCTCTCTCCTGGCTCTCATCCTACCTGTCACAATGCTCTTTCAGCGTTACCTATAATGCTACCACCTCCCCCTCACTACCCCTCTCTGTTGGGGTCCCTCAAGGCTCTGTCCTCAGGCCCCTTCTCTTCTCCATCTACACCTCCTCCCTTGGCCAAGTCATACACTCTCACGGCTACAACTACCACCTCTATGCCGACGACACACAAATCTATCTCTCAACCCCCCACCTCACCCCCTCAGTCTCCGCCCGAATCACACACCTACTGAGCGACATATCAGACTGGATGTCGCTCCACTTCCTTAAACTGAACCTCTCCAAAACCGAGTTTCTTGTCTTCCCCCCAGCCCGGACACCACCCCCCATTGACTTCTCCATCACATCCAACAACGCCACCATCAAACCCGCCCCGCAGGCCAGAGTACTTGGTGTCATTCTGAACTCCAACCTCTCCTTCCAGCCCCAAGTCCAATATTTAACAAACTCGTGGAGACTCCACCTCCGCAACATCACCAAAATCCGCACGTTCCTAACTCCAGATACCACTAAACAGCTCATCCACTTCCTCATCATATCACGACTCAACTACTGCAACTCCCTCCTCACTGGCCTGCCTCGCCGCTGGCTATCCCCACTTCAGTCGATTCCGAATACGGCGGCCAGACTCATTCACCTTTCCAATCGCTCCGTTTCCGCCACCCCTCTCTGCCAATCCCTCCACTGGCTTCCAATTGCTTAATGGATCAATTTCAAAATCCTAACACTGACGTACAAAGCTGTCCACCATACTGCCCCGAACTACATCACTGACCTAATATCCAAGTACCGCCCAGCACGCACACTCCGCTCCTCACAAGACCTCCTTCTCTCTAGTTCCCTGGTCTCCTCTTCCCACGCCCGCCTCCAGGACTTCTCCAGGGTGTCACCCATCCTCTGGAAATCCCTGCCTCAACCCACCAGATTATCACCTACTCTCCTCTCCTTTAGGCGCACCCTGAAAACCCATCTCTTCAGGGAAGCCTACCCCACCCCCTCCTAACTTGACCGACCTCCTCCACTCTTCCTACCACTCCATCCCCCACAGCTATCCCCTCCTGTGCGACCATCCCCTCCCTCCTAGATTGTAAGCTCGAAAGAGCAGGGCCCTCAATCCCCTCACGTTTTGCATTGTATTGGTATTGTTCTGTCACATGTTCTATCCCCCTCTGTAATGTATAGCGCTGCGCAAACTATTGACGCTTTATAAATACTGTATAATAATAATTTGCAGGTAAACAATCTCTGCCCCTCCCTCCCTGCAAAGGGGGTGAATACATGTGCTGCTCTGAGTGGCATGTCTGACTACTGAGGGTAAGCCTGTGCTTCTAATGGTAGAAAGGGTCAATCTTTCCTGAAGAATCCAGTGGGTGGGATACCAAATACCCTTGTTTTCTGTGTCTATGGGACAGTCGAGACCGACAAAATCACTGAAGCAAGAAGAGGTGACAGCCGAGGGTAACTTTGGTACCTTCCCATAAAGTTCTTCTACCACCTCTCCACATAAAATTGGGATTGATGAAGCAATTCGTAAAATCACTTCCAAGAGATGGAGAATGCTTCAAATTCAAATGGTCACCAAGTTTCCAGGCCTGTCAGGGGCAAAATTGAAGGAAGGTGTGTTCGTCGGACCAGACATTAGAAGGCTTAGAGTTGATCAAGAGTTTGTCAATACCATGACGGATCCTCACAAAGAAGGGTGGATTGCATTTAAAGAAGTCGTACAGAAATTTTTAGGCAATACCAAAGATCCTCACTACAAAAAGATCGTCAGACAAATGCTGAAAGCATTTCAAGCTTTAGGTTGCCTGATGAGTTTGAAAGTGCATTTCCTCCAGTCCCACCTTGACTACTTTCCTGAAAATTTGGGAGCTGTGAGTGAGGAACAAGGTGAACGGTTCCACCAAGACATTAAAGAGATGGAAAGGAGATACCAGGGAAAATGGAGCATTACAATGATGGCAGACTACTGTTGGATGCTTCAGAGAGACATTCCAGATGCTACTCACAAGCGTAAATGCATCAAGAGGAGCCTCACGGGAAAGAAGAATCGAGTTTAGTGTGTGTGGGTGAGCTCATTTCAGTTCAAAAAAGGATTTTCATGAAAAAATAGTAATAAAAATTTAATTTTAGAAGTCTATTTCCATTTATTTTGAGGTATTGCCTTTTTTAACATATTTACCTAAATTGTCAGGAAACGTGATGTCCTATGACAAAATGGAGGTCATTTTTGGATTCAGCGCACCAAAAAACATAAAGATTACGTGGAATAACCAAAACAACTCTTGAAAAAAATGTTTTTGCAGACCTGTGTAATCTATCTAAGACTACCCTGTACAGGGTGACAACGCTGCTGTGTAATGTTCCTGCAGAATGATCAGGGTTGTCACCCTGTTACAGAAGGTAGGAAAATAACAGATCTACAGACAGGACCAACAGCTGATACAACTATGTTGCAGAGGGAACTCTGGGAATGCTAATGACAGATTGCATTACACATTCAGTTAGCAGACTTCCTGCTGTTGGTCTGATGTTTGAATTGTGTTCTGATATTATTTTTATTATTATACAGGATTTATATGGCGCCAACGGTTTGCTTAACGCTTTACATTATAGTGGGAGACAATACAGTAACAATACAGTTCAATACAAGAGGGATTTAAGGGCCCTGCTCCTTGGAGCTTACAATCCAGGAGGGAGGAGTGAATGGTACAGTAGGTAGTAACTGTGGGGGATGGACTGGTTGGAAGAGTAGAGGATTCCAGAATTATCGGAAGGCGGGATAGGCATCCCTGAAGAGATAGGTTTTCAATGATCGCCTAAAGGTAAGTAGAGTAGGTGATAGTCTGATAGATTGGGGTAGGGAGTTCCAGAGGATGGGTGACGCCCTGAAGAAGTCTTGGAGATGAGCATGGGAGGAGGAGATAAGGGAGCTAGAGAGTAGGAGGTCTTGCGAGGAGTGGAGTGTACAGTTTGGGTGATATTTAGAGATAAGATCGGATATGTAAATTGGGGCAGTGTTGTGGATGGCTTTATATGTCAGTGTTAGTGTTTAGAATTTTATCTGTTGGGCAATTGGGAGCCAGTGGAGGGATTGGCAGAGAGGGGTGGCAGATACAGAACGGTTAGTAAGGTGGATGAGTCTGGCAGCAGTGTTCATGATAGACTGGAGTGGGGATAGCCTGCGATGAGGTAGGCCAATGAGGAGGGAGTTACAATAGTCGAGGCGTGATAGAACAAAGGAGTGAATAAGTTGCTTAGTGGTTTCCGGGGTTAGGAACGGACGTATCTTGGAGATGTTGCGGACGTGTAGTCTACATGATTTTGTCAACGATTGGATCTGGGGCATGAGGGGATGGACTGATGATTGTGTTATCGATATTTATGGTGAGGTCAGTGGAGGTGGCACAGGCTGGGGTGAATACTAAGAGCTCCGTTTTGGAAAGGTTGAGTTTGAGGAAGTGGAGTGACATCCATGCCAATATTGCACTTAGTAGGTTAGTAATGCGAGTGGAGACTGAAGGGGTGAGGTGAGGGGTAGACAGATTTGCATGTCTTCAGCATAGAGATGGTAATTGAAGCCATGGGAGTTTATCAAGTGGCCATGGGAGAAGATGTAGATGGAGAAGAGAAGGGGTCCAAGGACAGAACCTTGAACTACCCCTACAGAGAGAGGGAATGAAGAAAAGGTGGCAGCATTATAGGTAACACCGAAGGAGCTCTGCAATAAATTGGAGGAGAACTAGGAGAGAGCGGAGTCTCTGAGGCCAAGAGAGTGGAGTTTTTTGAGGAGGAGGGGATGGTCAACCGTGTCAAAAGCCGCGGAGAGGTCGAGTAGTAGGACTATTGAATAGTGGCCATTGGTTTTTGAAGTTAGTAGGTCATTAGAGAGTTTTAGTAGGGCAGTTTCGGTGGAGTGTAGGGGGCGAAAGCCAGACTGTAAAGGGTCGAGAAGGTTGTTGTCAGTGAGGGAGGAGCTCAGGCGATTGTAGACTAAGCGTTCTAGGAGTTTAGAGGTAAATGGCAGCAGGGAGATGGGTCTTAGATTGTTTAGGTTGGTTGGGGTCTAGGGAGGGTTTTTTAAGTGATGTGCGCGTGCTTTAGAGGGGAGGGGAAGGCACCTGTAGAGAGGAAAAGATTGAAGATGTGAGTGAGGGAGCATAGGATGGAGGAGGAGGGTGACCGTAGTAGTTGTGAGGGGACAGGATCCAGGGGGCAGGTAGTGAGACGGGCTTCTGAGAAGACCTTGAAGACCTCTTCAGTGGTAGCGAGGTCAAAGGAGAAGAGTGTTGAGGGAGGTATGATATGAGGAATGCTAAGTGGGGTGGGTGTCTGTGTGGTGGCGATGTCCCTACGAATTGCGTCAATCTTGTTTTGGAAGTGGTTTGCAATCTCGTGGGCAATGAGTGAGGCGCTAGGTGGCGGTGGGGGTGGAGAAAGTAGAGAGTTAAAGGTAGAGAAGAGCCGGCGAGGACTCGAAGAGAAGGTATTGATGAGAGTGACAAAGTAGGCTTGTTTGGCAGCATAAAAGGAGGAAGTGTATGTTAGGAAGGCAGATTTATAACTTGTGAACGCTCGGTGGGATTTGGTGAAAGAAAGACTGTTTGAAAAAGGTGCACAACGGCCCATCATACAAGACAATAAGAAATCTCTTAATCTCTGGGATGACAACATCGGCAACACAGTGTCTGAGGTAACCACTAAAAACAATGAGTTGGCAGCTACCATAGAAGACAAAGAATTCTTGAAAACCATGAGTCAAGAGCTCTACCAAGATGATTCCAACAGTTGGGTAACACCTCTACCATTTCGGACCCAAAGAGACTACCAAACAACAGCTACATGCAAAATCACGGTTTGTTTCTTTAAAACACAGTTTGAACCAGAAGCCTGAGATGAAAAAGCACTTTGTGGACTTTATACAGAAGTTGTTTGAGAGAGATCATGCTGAGCCTGCACCTCCTCTTACAGAAGGAGAAGAATGTTGGTACCTAACATGCTTTGGGGTCTACCATCCTCACAAGCCTGATCAGATTAGGGTGGTCTTTGACTCAAGTGCTCGTCATGAAGGTGTCTTCCTCATTGACAATTTTCTCACTGGGCCTAATCTGAACAACAATCTCATAGGAGTTTTACTTTGCTTCAGACAAGAGCCAATTGCAGTTATGGCTGACATTCAGCAGATGTTCCACTGTTTCATCGTCTGCGAAGACTACAGAAACTTCCTCAGGTTCCGCAATAATGATGCCAACGATATAGTCATAGTCTACCGAATGAAGGTACATGTTTTCAGTAACAGTCCTTCTCCTGCAGTAGCAATTTATGGACTGAGAAAAACAGCTCAAGAGGGTGAAAAAGAATTTGGATCTGATGCAAGACAGTTCATCGAAAGGAATTTCTATGTAGACGAAGGACTCAAATCTCTGCCCATTGAAAAAGCTATTGACCTTCTTACTAGAACCCAGAACATGCTTGCCACTGCGAACCTCAGACTTCACAAAATCATCTTGTCATGGAAATTTTGTATTACAGGTTGAACTTTAAATGTGTCATATATTAGTGTTATTCATATGTCTCTCGTGTGGCTTCATTAAAGCTCTGAAGGCTGCAATTGGGCCATGCGCATGTACAATGTATGTATTACAGTACTCAGCTCGGTAATGGATGAGATGGCAGATCTGCGCTTATAGACCGGTGTGTATACCACCATGGCATTCGATGCGAATGCCGCCGGTGGTAGGCCGCGGGCCTGTATCCACATATCAGCAGCATAGTACCACATGGACTTTGTATAGCCAGGCGCTGGGCAGTGCGAACTCCGCGTGTAGGCTCATGGATATCTCTGCAAGCCACTACCGACCTGAACTGTATCTGGATGGATGTGTTTTAATAAAGATTGTATCGGGCCCATTCAGATACAGACTGAAACTGTTTAATCTAAGGGATGCTTGTACAGACAATGTACATACTACTAGGAGATGATAGATGTAAAGGATGGGAAGTTCGCTCTCCACAGAGAGCTTATGGGGGAGGGGAGGACTGGTGTAACTGGTTTCCAGTATAGATAAGAGGAAAGGCTACACTCCAATCAGGATGTACATTCTGTGTATGGACACTCCCTATACATTGTTCTGTGGGAGGGGATTGACCTGACCCTCATGTGGGGGAGCGTGTGTGTGCTTTTAATAAAACAGGAGTCTGGGGTTAGAGCCAGTCTCAGAGTGAATTCCAACTGCAACCTGAGAGTGTTGTGTGATCATTCCTGGGTAACGGGAGCTCCATTTTCTCCACATATCAACAGAGCTAAACCAGTTGGAGGCGCAGGAATCGTGGAGTTAAGCTGCAGTCGCGGTAAGCAAAATTTGCATAGCTTTATGGGGGATTGCTGCGCATCCAACTGCGGGTACTCACGGTAAGGAAAAATTTGTTAAAAGCAAATTTCCAAGACACTTGCTACCACTGAGGAGGTCACTAAGGTCTTCTCAGAAGCACGCCTCACCACTTGCCCCTTTGACCCTGTCCCCACACAACTCCTCTGGTCACCCTCCTCCTCCATCCTACGCTCCCTCACCCACATCTTCAATCTCTCCCTCTCTACTGGTGCATTCCTCTCCCCCTAAAGCACACGCATATCACTCCCATACTCAAAAAATCCTCCCTGGACCCCACCGACCTGAACAACCTTAGACCCATCTCCCTGCTGCCATTTACTTCCAAACTCCTCGAGCACTTAGCCTACAATCGCCTAAGCGCCCACCTCACTGACAACAACCTCCTCGATCCACTACAGTCTGGCTTCTGTCCCCTACACTCCACCGAAACCGCCCTACTCAAAATCACTAACGACCTGCTAACCGCCAAAACTAATGGCCATTACTCAGTCCTCTTACTCCTTGACCTTTCTGCGGCCTTCGACACAGTTGACCACCCCCTCCTCCTCAAAAAACTACACTCCCTCGGCCTCAGAGATTCTGCTCTCTCCTGGCTCTCATCCTATCTATCCCAACGTTCCTTCAGCGTTTCCTATAACGCTACCACCTCCCCCTCTCTCCCCCTCTCTGTTGGGGTCCCCCAAGGCTCTGTCCTCGGGCCCCTTCTCTTCTCCATCTACACCTCCTCCTTCGGCAAACTGATACACTTCCACGGCTTCAACTATCACCTCTATGCTGATGACACGCAAATTTACCTCTCCACCCCTCGCCTCACCCCTTCAGTCTCTGCCCGAATCACCCACCTACTGAACGACATATCAGACTGGATGTCGCTCCATTTCCTCAAATTGAACCTTTCCAAAACCGAGCTCCTGATTTTCTCCCCAGCCCGCGCCCCCCCACCCTCTCCTTCACGACCAACAACGCCACCATCAGTCCCACCCCGCAAGCCAAAGTCCTAGGTGTCACTCTAGACTCAAACCTGTCCTTCCAACCCCATGTCCAATCATTGGCAAACTCATGCAGGATCCACCTCCGCAACATCTCCAAAATACGTACTTTCCTAACTCCAGACACTACTAAACAACTCGTTCACTCCCTTATTATCTCACGTCTGGACTACTGCAACTCCCTTTTCACTGGCCTACCTCATCACAGACTATCCCCGCTTCAGTCTATCCTGAATTCAGCGGCCAGACTCATCCACCTTACCAACCACTCCGCCTCTGCCACCACCCCCCCTCTGTCATTCCCTCCACTGGCTCCTGATTGCCCAAAGCATTAAATTCAAACTACTAACACAAACATACAAAGCCATTCATAACTCCGCCCCAAACTAACTCACCGACCTGATACCCAAATACCACCCTACCCGTAATCTTCGCTCCTCACAAGAACCTCCTACTTTCTAGCTCCCTGCTCTCAACCTCCCACGCATGACTTCAGGACTTCTCCAGGACTTCCACCATCCTCTGGAACTCACTACCCCAATCCATCAGACTGTCACCTACCCTCCTCACCTTAAGGCACACCCTGAAATCCCATCTCTTCAGGGAAGCCTACCCCACCCTCACCTAACAGCCAATCTCCTCCACTCCTCCTACCACTGCATCACCCACAGCCACTTCCTCCTGTACCACTATCCCCTCCCTCCTATTATTATTATTATACAGTATTTATAAAGCGCCAATAGTTCGCTCAGCGCTGTACATTACAAAGAGGGACAGAACATGTGACAGAACAATACCAATACAATGCAAAACATGAGGGGATCGAGGGCCCTGCTCTTTCGAGCTTACAATCTAGGAGGGAGGGAATGGTTGCACAGGAGGAGATAGCTGTGGGGGATGGAGTGGTAGGGAGAGTGGAGGAGGTCAGCAAGTTAGCAGGGGGTGGGGTAGGCTTCCCTGAAGAGATGGGTTTTCAGGGTGCGCCTAAAGGAGAGGAGAGTAGGTGATAATCTGATGGGTTGGGGCAGGGAGTTCCAGAGGATGGGTGACACCCTGGAGAAGTCCTGGAGGCGGGCGTGGGAGGAGGAGACCAGGGAACTAGAGAGAAGGAGGTCTTGTGAGGAGCGGAGTGTGCGTGCTGGGCGGTACTTGGATATTAGGTCAGTGATGTAGTACGGGGCAGTATGGTGGACGGCTTTGTACATTAGTGTTAGGATTTTGAATTTGATCCGTTGCGCAATTGGAAGCCAGTGGAGGGATTGGCAGAGGGGGGTGGCGGAGATGGAGCGGTTGGAAAGGTGAATGAGTCTGGCAGCCGTATTCAGGATCGACTGAAGCGGGGATAGCCAGCGGTGAGGCAGGCCAGTGAGGAGGGAGTTGCAGTAGTAAAGTCGTGATATGATGAGGGAGTGGATGAGCTGTTTATTGTTTTCTGGGGTTAGGAACATGTGTATTTTGGCAATGTTGCGGAGGTGGAGTCTGCACGAGTTTGTTAAAGATTGGACTTGGGGCTGGAAGGATAAGTTGGAGTCCAGAATGACACCAAGTACTGGCCTGTGGGGCGGGTTTGATGGTGGCGTTGCTGGATGTGATGGAGAAGTCAATGGGGGGTGGTGTCCGGGCTGGGGGAAGACAAGAAACTCACTTTTGGAGAGGTTCAGTTTAAGGAAGTGGAGCGACATCCAGTCTGATATGTCGCTCAGTAGGCTTGTGATTCGGGCGGAGACCGAGGAGGTGAGGTGGGGGGTTGAGAGATAGATTTGTGTGTCGTCGGCATAGAGGTGGTAGTTGAAGCCGTGAGAGTGTATGAGTTGGCCAAGGGAGGAGGTGTAGATGGAGAAGAGAAGGGGCCCAAGGACGGAACCTTGAGGGACCCCAACAGAGAGGGGGAGTGAGAGGGAGGTGGTGGCATTATAGGTAATGCTGAAAGAGCGTTGTGACAGGTTGGATGAGAGCCAGGAGAGAGCAGAATCTCTGAGGCTGAGGGAGTGTAGTTTTTTGAGGAGGAGGGGTTGGTCGACTGTATCGAAGGCCGCAGGGAGGTCAACGAGTAGGAGCACTGAATAGTGGCCATTAGCTTTGGCGGTTAGCAAGTCGGAGAGTTTGAGTAAGGCAGTTTTGGTGGAGTGTAGGGGACGAAGCCAGACTGTAGGGGATCGAGGAGGTTGTTGTCGTTGCGGTGAGAGCATAGGCGGGTGTAGACTAGGCGCTCAAGGAGTTTAGATGTAAATGGAAGATGGGAGATGGGTCTGAGGTTGTTCGGGTCATTAGGGTCCAGGGAGGGCTTTTTAAGTATGGGGGTGATGTATGCATGTTTCAGAGGGGAGGGGAAAGTGCCGGAGGAGTGGGGGAGATTGAAGATGTGGGTGAGGGAGCGTAGGATGGAGGGGGAGGGAGGTTGTAGGAGTTGTGAGGGGATAGGGTCGAGGGGGCAGGTGGTGAGGCGGGCATCAGAGAGGATCTTGGAGACTTCCTCGATTGTAGTAAGGTCAAAGGTGCGGAATGTTGGGGGAGCTTCAGTATGAAGAATGTAGGGTGGGGAAGTGGAGGTCAGAGCAGTGGTGAGGCCGTGGGAGAGGGGTGATGAGGGGGTAGCTGAGTGAAGGGGAACAGGGTTGGAGGGAGTTTGAGCAGCGACAAAGTCCCTGCTGGTTATGTCGAGGGGGAGGGAGGATGAGGGGGTAGCTGTGTGAGAGGGGACAGGTTGAGAGGGCGTGTGAGTTGCGGCGATGTCCTTGCGGATTGTGTCAGTCTTGTTTTTGAAGTGATTGGCAATCTCAAGGGCAGTGAGTGAGGTGCTGGGTGGAGGTGGGGGTGGCGATTGTAGAGAGTTGAAGGTGGAGAAGAGTCGGCAAGGATTGCAGGAGAAGGCCTTGATGAGGGTCAGGAAGTAGGCTTGTTTGGCTGCGTGGAGGGAGGAGGTGTAGGTGTGGAAGGCAGATGTGTAGCGGGCAAAGGCTTGTTGGGATTTGGTTTTGCGCCATAGTCGCTCCAGGGCACGACTATGTTGTTTGAGGGTTTTGGTGTGATCAGTCTGCCAGGGCTGGAGCGGTCGGGGTTTGATGTTGCGTGTGGTTAGAGGCACTAGTGAGTCAAGGGCTGTTGACAGCGCATTGTTGTAGGCAGTCATAGCCAAGTCGGGGCAGGACAGGGGGAGGATGCTGTCATGGAGTTGATCAGTTGCAGAGTGGAGGGGGCAGGGTTAAGGTTGCAGCGGTTATGGCTGGTAGTAGTGTGACATTTGGAGGGGTAGGCGTTGGAGGACGAGGAGATAGAGAAGGGGGTGTTAGTGAGGTTGTGGGGAGCGCAGCGGTTGGAGAAGACGAGACCAAGGATATTACCATTGGAGTGGGTGGTGGATTGTATGCACTGTGCAAGTGCAAAGGAGGAGGTTAAGTGGAGGAGATGGGATGTGTCCGGGTTGTTGAGGTTGACAGGGATGTTGAAATACCCAAGGATGATGGTGGGTAGCTCAGAGGAGAGGAAGAAGGGTAGCCAGGAGGAAAAGTCATCCAGGAAGCAGGATATGGATCCAGGAGGCCGGTATATCACAGCAATCTTCAGGGGGGTTGGGGAGAATAGTCGGACACAGTGGGCCTCGAAGGAGGAGAAGGATAGAGAGGGGGGTTTGGGAGGACTCAGAAGGTGCTCTGCGGTGACAGGAGCAGACCAACCCCACCACCTTTATGACCGTTAGGCCTGGGTGAGTGGGTCCAGGTGAGACCTCAGTAGGAGAGTGCAGCAGGGGAGGTAGAGTCAGTGGCCTGGATCCAGGTTTCTGTAATTGCTAGGAGGTTGAGGGAGCGGGAATCAAAGAGGTTGTGGATGGCGGTAAGCTTGTTGCACACCGATCGGGCGTTCAGGAGTGCACATGAAAACGGGGGAGATTTAGGGAGCAGATACTAAGTTGCGGGGGTTGCGGCGGAACGTGGAGGTGGGAGGGTGTTGCGCGGGTGAGGGAGGTGGTGGAGGGTAGGATTCGGGGAGATGTCTCCCGCGGTTAGGAGGAGAAGAAGGGTGAGAAAGGTGGCATGGGAGCGGGATGTGCAGGAGCGTGAGAAACTACTAGTGGAGGTATTTGGGTCAGTGGGAGAGTGGAGTAATAGGAGGAGGTGGTGGGTGCCGTTGAGGGGTGAAGGAAGCAGTGAGGACACAATATACAATTGTTTGGGTGGGGCAGAGGAATATAGTGAATGGATTTTGGGAATGGAGGAGAGGAAAATGAGAAGGAGGAGTGGAAGAGGCATTTTGGGGAGATGATGAGAGCAATAGTAGGGAGATGATAGCAATGAGGGGGAGATGTACAAGTTTTGGGGTGGAGCAGAGGGGTAAAGAAATGAGATTTGGGAACAGAGGATAGTAATATGATAAGGAGAAGAGGGGCGTATTATATAAAGGTACACGGAGTGGGACTCAGGCATGTAAGAGATGTTTCCCAGGGTGTATGCTTTCAGTCTGTCCAGCGTGCAGTAGAGTTTCTTGCTGTTGTTGTGTCTTCCTGCTGCTGAAGTTCTCCTGCTTTAGTGCCAACTGCTGTGTTTAACTGCTTTGCACTCCTTCAACGTAGCACTCGCTCAATGCAGAACCCCCATCAGAGACTGTGCCCCCCATCAGTGATCTCCCCCCAATGAGCTGATCTAAATTTATAGGGAGATGCTCAAATGAGCATTCAACTCCACCCCAATTAGAAGCTGATAAGGATCACATGAATAGTGGGGGATGTGTCATTGGGAACAAGCTACAGTCGTAAACCTGAGTGCAGCTGGAGGTGAGGAATGGTCAACATACACAAATATAAATACACCATTTGTTCTGAATTTAACAGGAGTCAATGCGTTTTCCTAGTTAAGAGCGGAGATAGGAGATAGATGCAGTTACCCAGAGGAAAGCAGCAGGAGTCAATGCGTTTTACTAGTTAAGAGAAAATAAGCACAAAGGGCCAGAAGAGAACTAGGGAAATGAGGAAATAGAATTTGTTTCCCTAAAACTTGCTTAGCTTATGTATATATTGCTGACCATCAGATTTACAGTGCTATATTTCTTTTTACATAATTCGGACAACCCCTTTAAGGTTTTTTTTGGCATTTTATATCTTAAATGCACTTATGTGAATTAATAGTAATTTGGACTTTAAATTTGGTTAAAACCCCATAATATAAAAAAAATCCCTAAAAATTATTATTTTTTTTATAAATTTGAAGACAATTTTGCATTTTGTGGCAAATCATGACGTCTAGGAGTTTTTTCAATATTTTATTTGTTTTCAGCACACCAAAATACATGGAAATTAGATGAAAATAATCAAACAGCTTTTTAGTCGCAGACCTGAGTTATAAGTAAGACACACAACAAGTAAAGCCCAACTTCAGCTAACGCTTCTACAGCAGTTACAGCAACAGGTTCTCTATAAGGTCCAACCCCCCATATGAATGACAACTGACAGTTGTGAGCACCCCCAGCAGTGTTATAGGATTTGCCCCAACCCCTCCAACTGCCATTTTTCCCAAAAGACTTGGATTTTCTACAGGAAGTAGACAAAAAAAATCTACTGGGAGGGACAACAAAAAAGTAATACAATAGGAGACTTGGAAAAACAAAACCTGCTCTGCTAATGACAGATTTCATTATTAATGTCATTAGTGATTTTGCCCATAGTTACACTTTGGTGCCAACGTTGTAATATTTCCAGGGAGAAGAAGTTTTCTTTACAAACTTCACACCAAAAAGAGATGTGTGCACTCAGAGTGATTATTGTGAACCCCAATCAGAGGAATGTCAGTCCCCCGGAAGAAGTGGTAGGAATATGACCGCACACTCAGCACTTTGTAAGTTCAGATCTCTGGCAGTTGTATTGTGTGATTAGTCTATGGAGAGGAGTAATAGCTGGAAAGAGAAAACATGGAACAAGGATTTCTGATCTTCACCTGATGGAATCCCATTTGGCAGAACCACATGGAACACAAGTGGCCAGCTGGGCTTACGTTTTACTGCTGAATACATCCCCTAAATCAGCAGTAACTCAGTATTGGAAGGCCTGCATCAGCTTGGGATGTTGTTTTCTCACTGAACAGAGACTTCTTTCTAGCTGGTGTCACAGCCGCAGACCTGCCTGAAAGGTTGTCACCCATGAGAGGATATCCTACAACCTCACAAACACCCCCTTTCCTCTCTATGATCACAATCTCATCACCTTCACAGTCTCCTCATCTTCAAACACTTATCCCTCCAATCAGCAATCACCTGCAGAAACCTTCACAACTTGAACCCTTCTCCTTTCCACTCTGCAACTGACCAACTCTATGACAGAATCTCTCCCCTGTCCTGCCCTGACCACTGCTGTCTACAACAGTTCACTTTCATCCACATTAGACTCACTTGCTCCTCTAACATGAAGCATCAGGCCCCGACCATTACAACCTTGGCAGACTGACAACACCAGACATCTTAAACGACATAGTCGTGTGCTGGAGCGAATGTGGCATAAAACCAAATCTCACCAAGCATTCACCCGATATAAATCTGCTTTCTTCACATACAATTCCTCCCTCCATGCTGCCAGACAAGCCTACTTTGTCACTCTCATCAATAGCTTGTCATCCAGTCCTCGTCGTCTCTTCTCTACTTCTAACTCTCAACTTTCTCCACCCCCACCCAGTACCTCACTCACTGCTCACGAGATTGCAAATCATTTCAAAAACAAGATTGATGCAATTCGTAGGGACATCTCCACTGCACAGACATCCATCCCACTTAGCATACCTTATACTAAACCTCCCTCAACACTTTCCTCTTCTGGCCTTCCTACTACCAAAGAGGTCACTAAGGTTTCTCAGAAGCCCGTCTCACTACCTGCCCCCTGGATCCTGTCCCCTCACAACTACTACGGTCACCTTCTTCTTCCATCCTATGCTCCCTCACTCACATCTTCAATCTTTCCCTCTCTACTGGTGCCTTCCCCTCCCCTCTAAAGCATGCGCACATCACTCCCATACTTAAAAAACCCTCCCTGGACCCCACCAACCTTAACAACTTAAGACCCATCTCCCTGCTCTCGTTTACTTTTAAACTCTTAGAACGCTTAGTCTACAATCACCTGAGCTCCCACCTCACCAACAACAACCTTCTTGACCCTTTACAGTCTGGCTTTCCCTCACTACACTCCACTGACACTGCCCTACTAAACCTCACTAATGATCTAACTGCTAAAACCAATGGCCACTACTGCGTACTCATCCCAACCAATGGCCACTACTCCGTACTCATCCCAACCAATGGCCACTACTCCGTACTAATCCCCAACCAATGGCCACTACTCTGTACTCCTCCCAGCCAATGATCACTACTCTGTACTCATCCCAGGCAATGATCCCTACTCTGTACTCATCCCAGCCAATAATCACTACTCCGTACTCATCCCAACCAATGGCCACTACTCCGTACTCATCCCAACCAATGGCCACTACTCCGTACTCATCCCAACCAATGGCCACTACTCCATACTCTTACTACTTGACCTCTCTGCAGCTTTTGATATGGTTGACCAACCCCTCCTCCTAAAAAAACTCCACTCAGTTGGCCTCCAAGACTCTGCTCTCTCCTGGTTCTCCTACCTATTGCAGAGCTTGTTCAGCGTTAACTATAACTCTGCCTCCTCCTCTCCGCTTTCTCTTTCCGTAGGGGTACCTCAAGGTTCCATTCTTGGACCCCTACTCTTCTACATCTACACCTCCTTCCCCTACTGCCATGGTTTTAAGTACCATCTCTATGCTGATGACACACAAATCTATCTTTCTACTCCTCACCTCACCCCTTAAGTCTCCTCCTCACCTCGCCCCTTCAGTCTCCTCTTGCATTACTAACCTACTAAGCGACATATCGGAATGGATGTCACTCCACTTCCTCAAACTCAATCTTAACAAAACTGAGCTCTTAGTATTCCCCCCAGCCTGTGCCCCCTCCCTGACTTCTCCATCAAGACCAATAACACAACCATCAGTCCCTCCCCTCATCAAAAAATGTCAAAAGATAAAATATTCAAATCCCTTCTAGTTGTGTGCTTGATGGACATAAGCACTAAACTCAGTTCATCCAATCATTACATTCCAGTTTGCTCACAGATTTTAGTTTGTTTCTTTTAAAGTAACATTTTATCTTCTCCCTTCTTCTCTAGCTTGTGGGATGACATTGGGGATGTGAAACAAACCTGTGACACCTGAAACTTCTTTAATATTCCTTTTCTTCCAGAATTTAATCAATGCAGAAATTTATGAAACCTCCGGTAATAGATTAGACCGACATTAACTGTAAAACTTTGTCACATTGAGAGCATTAAAATGGCTTCTCTCCGGTGTGACTCCTCTGGTGTTTCATAAGATCTGACTTATATGTAAAAGCTTTGCCACATTCAGAACACTGATATGGCTTCTCTCCAGTGTGAATCCTCTGGTGTGGGATAATATGTGATTTATCTGTAAAAGCTTTATCACATTCAGAACACTGATATAGCTTCTCTCCAGTGTGAATCCTCTGGTGTCTGATAAGATTTGACTTCTGAGTAAAAGCTTTATCACATTCAGAACACTGATATGGCTTCTCTCCAGTGTGAATCCTCTGATGTCTGACAAAATTTGACTTCTGAGTAAAAGCTTTATCACATTCAGAACACTGATATGGCTTCTCTCCAGTGTGAATCTTCTGGTGTGTGATAAGACTTGACTTCACAGTAAAAGCTCTATCACATTCAGAACACTGATATGGCTTCTCTCCAGTGTGAATCCTCTGGTGTTTGATAAGATGTGACTTATGTGTAAAAGCTTTATCACATTCAGAACACTGATATGACTTCTCTCCAGTATGAATCCTCTGATGTCTGACAAAATTTGACTTCTTTATAAAAGCTTTGTCACATTCAGGACACTGATATGACTTCTCTCCAGTGTGAATACTCTGGTGTCTGATAAGATGTGACTTCCCAGTAAAAGCTTTATCACATTCAGAACACTGATATGGCTTGTCTCCAGTGTGAATAATCTGGTGTCTGATAAGATGTGACTTCTGTGTAAAAGCTTTATCACATTCAGAACACTGAAAGGACTTCTCTCCAGTGTGAATCCTCTGGTGTCTGATAACATCTGACTTCCATGTAAAAGCTTTATCACATTCAGAACACTGATATGACTTCCCTCCATTGTGAACCTTCTGGTGTGTGATATATTTTCTCTCCATTGTAAAATCTCCAAACAAGAAGTAGTTTGAAATGACTCCTCTTATGTATATTTGGGTTGGACTTTATTGTAAAGCCATTGTCACTTCCAGAACATTGAAATTACTTCTCTCCTGCTGGATCAATGTGGAAGAGGATCCAAACCATGACGACTTTTAGAACACAGATATGACTTGTATCCCGTGTGAATCCTCCAGTGAACTGCAATAAAGACTTTCAGTCAATTAAGACAACCATATGTCTTGTTTTCCATGTGACTCAGCTGTATTCATGAAAACCAACATGACCGAAAACTTGGTTCATCAATCCACCTGTACAAAAAAAAAAAAATAATTTTATATAAAGGGCTACATAAAGTTGCTTTCTATTTTTAATGTTCGTTACTAAATATATCTTATGAATAGAAAGAATATGTACAGCATTATCTACAGTATTTTTTTTAATCAAATAGATTTTATTAATAAAGTTTCTAAGTGCGCACAGTATTCCCAACATTCAGCCCAGACAATGGAGTCATACATTCTCACGTATAGGCAGTTGTGGCACTGTTACAGATCATACAGAACAATAACTTGCTTTGTCTATGGTGTCACTTTTACCTTTTATAAACAAATGAACAGAGAAAAGAAGAAACAGCCTAGAACAATTCAGCTGTACACGGCAAGTAACTCCCCCCAGTACATACAGTTGTGTTCAAAATAATAGCAGTGTGTTGAAAAAAGTGACTAAAGCTGAAAATCCTTCTAATAGCTTTTATTTCCATCCACACAAATGCATTGGGAACACAACACATTCTATTCCAAATCACAACATGAAGAAAATACATCAAATTTGTGTTGTTCCTCTAAAAAAAAATGGAAGAAAAGTGAATATTAGATGGTTCAAAAAAAAAAAAAAAATTGCAGTGTTTGTATTCTTCTTTACAAACTCCAACATTCACTATATAAACTGAGAAATGTTTGAAGATTTTGCTTTCCTTTGAATGACTTCATGAATATTTGGTTGTAGTCGCACTGTTTCTGAGAACTGCTGTACATCTGTGTTGCATGGAGTCACCCAACTTCTGGCCCCTGTGATCAGGTATTCCAGCCCAGGATGATTGGACCACATTCCACAGTTCTTCTCTATTTCTTGGTTTGGCCTCAGAAACTGCATTTTTGATGTCACCCCACAAGTTTTCTATTGGATGAAGATCCGGGGATTGGGCTGGCCACTCCATAACGTCCATCTTGTTGGTCTGGAACCAAGATGTTGCACGTTTACTGGTGTGTTTGGGGTCGTTGTCTTGTTGGAACACCCATTTCAAGGGCATTTCCTCTTCAGCATAAGGCAGCATGACCTCTTCAAGTAGTCTGATGGATTCAAACTGATCCATGATCCCTGGTATGCGATAAATAGGCCCAACACCGTAGTATGAGAAACATCCCCATATCATGATGCTTGCACCACCATGCTTCACGGTCTTCACAGTGTCCTGTGGCTTGAATTCAGTGTTTGGGGGTCATCTGACAAACAGTCTCCACCTATAGACCCAAAAAGAACAATCTTACTTTCATCAGTCCACAAAATGTTGCACCATTTCTCTTTAGGCCGGTCAATGTGCTCTTTGGCAGATTGTAACCTCTTCAGCACACGTCTTTTTCCCAACAGTGGGACTTTGCGGGGACTTCTTGCAGATAGCTTGGCTTCACATAGGCGTCTTCTAATTGTAACAGTCCTCACAGGGAACGTCACACCTTCTTTCATCTTCCTGGAGCTGATTGTTGGCTGAGACCCCCCATTTTGCCTATTCTTCTATCCATTCCAATGGTAGTTTTTCGCTTTCTTCCTCGTCTTTCAGGTTTTGGTGTCCATTTTAAAGCAATTGCAAACTTTTTAGCTGAGCAGCCGATCATTTTCTGCACTTCTTTATATGTTTTCCCCTCTCCAATCAACTTTTTAATCAAGGTACGCTGTTCTTCTGAACAATGTCTGGAACGACCCATTTTCCTCAGAATTTCAGAAAGAAATGCACTGTAACCAGCATGTCCAACATTTGCTGCCTTCCTTCCTTAAATAAGGGCAATAATTGCCACCTGTTTATCAAAGAATGAATGACCTCACTAATAGAACTCCACACGGCTATTATTTTGAACACGCCCCTTTCAATGAGTGATTCAATGACACAGAATCAGCAGCATGCATGTCATGACTGTTGGGTCTGTTGGATTTCTATTACTCTACTACACCTGCTAGGAAATTATTTGCCATGTAGAAATGTAATTTCTACCAAAAACTGTGATTGATCCGGTTAGTGATGTCTGACTGTTATTATTTTGAACACAACTGTACATAGATAGCTGACAACAATCAATGAGGCCCGTGTCTACAGGATCATACCCCAAGTATGGGTCCCCCATGTAGTTACCATTCAGTAGGATACAACTGGCCGTTCTGCTTCTATGGGGCTAAAAGAGATAAGATTTTAAAAGCCTATGAAGAACTAACTAGGAGAGAGCAAGGAGTATCCAGCCAGTTCTGCCAGACATACATCTCCTGGGGGAATTACAATGTTGGTTAGTTTTTCACATGTTAATGTGGAGATCACCTGCTCAATCCACTGTTGTCTGCTGAAAGTTTGAGATGATAGCCAAGATCGGGATATTTTTTGTGGTCAAGCAGCCTCACTATTGCTATATGACTTGTAATAGGAGGAGGTGTAAATAATTCCTCCTCTATTGAGACCAAGAGGCCTACCTGAGGAATATTGAATACCAACATTATAATACTGGTCATATCGTTCCACTTTTTGAATAATTTTGGACATCTCCAAAACATGTGTATCAAATCCCCGACATCACCGCTACAATTGGGGTCATAAGGGGAAATCCCTCCTGTCCTAGCTGAACAATTGAGCTGGAGTCCTGAAAGCTCTATGCAAAAGAAATGACTGAGTTTTTGTGAAGAGGACAGAGAGATGAGAGGTATGGAGGTCACAATCACCTCCCACCACTCGCTCTTATCTTCTCTGTTTCCCATTTCTTTCTATAACTCTTCAGAAAGAGTCAAAAGACTGGAATAAATATATGAGAGATCATGCCTTTCCCACTGGTGCCATCTGAAGCCCATTAACAAGTGTGAGAGTGATGTGAAATCTGTATCTGATGGAAGTAACAACCGATGGATGGGATCTAATGTGTCTACTAAGTCCCACCTGGTAAGATGTTGAAGTTGGGCAGCTATAATATAAAGTCTAACATTTGGTATTGCTAGGCCTCCTTGGTCTTCACCATACTGTAGAGTAGTGAGTTTGATTCTAGCTGACGGCTTCTTCTAAATGAGTTCCCCAAACTGGGAGTCTATACTGGAGAACCACTTACGAGGTGTCCACATGGGAGAATTGTGGAGTATATAGAGGAATTGTGGGGTCCATATCTTCTCTTGTTCATAGATTTTATTGGAAAGAGAGAATAGTTTTACAAGGAGCTGATAACAATGTGATTGCAGGACTCACCAACAGTAAGTCAGAAGGGGTACAACCCTTAGAGGTAACGTACAGGTTGTAATTTGTACAGTACAAATAATATCTTCATACATTAAAGTGGAGTTCCAGTGAAAATAAAAAAAAATAAAAGTCAGCAGCTGCAAAAACAGTAGCTGCTGACTTTTAAAAGACAGATCTTACCTGTCCCTCGATCTCGTGGTGTCCTCTCCACAGCCCGTTTCACCGGCCGCCCTGTGTTTCCAGTGCCGGCATCTTCAGTGTGGGCACCCAGCTGTGACCGCTTGCGGCTTCATAGCCGGGTGCCCACTGAGCATGTGTGAGTATCTCTGTGCTTTGTGAATGGTCCTGTAGTCTTCTAGGACCTTTCATGTGTCCCAGAAGACTACAGGGAGGGAGGGGGGAGGACAACTTCCGCTTCTGATCACCTAGGTGATTGCAGCAGAAGTGGGAGCGGGTACCTGTCAATTTCGGTTATCCCCCCAAAAAGGTGCCAGTGGGGTCCTTAACCACTTGCCTACCCGGCACTTATACCCCCTTCCTTACCGGGCCAATTTTCAGCTTTCAGAGTTGTCGCACTTTAAATGACAATTGCGCGGTCATGCAATATTGTACTCATATGAAATATTTTTCATTTTTTTCACACAAATAGAGCTTTCTTTTGGTGGTATTTACTCCCCGATGGCTGTTTTATTTTTAGTGCTATAAACAAAAAAAGAGCAAAACATTTGAAAAAAAAGTTCTTTGTTTCTATTATAAAATTTTGCAAACAGGTAATTTTTCTCCTTCAGTGATGTGCGTTGATGAGGCTGCACTGATGGGCACTGATAGGCGGCACTGATTACACGGATTAGAGACTAACCGTTTTTATATTTCATGTATGCACTTTGAAACGCCAACTTGGGACATTTATCACATCTATACTCCACCATACGCCTCAGTGCGTGTATTTATTTATGTCACTATAATTGATATGGAGATCATAGTTGGTCACTTTTATATTATCCATTGTATCTACATACATTTCATTCATGATATTTATGATTTTACATTTTTTTCATACCTTTAGCGCTGCGTGTGTTTTATTTATTATTGATTAGAGGGTTTTGAGGTTCTTACCTTTCATGCCAGCTGCTCCATTTCTATGTTTATCCAGCGCTCATTTTATCTTATTGGATGAGGCAGCACTGATGAGCTGGCACTGTTAGGCGGCACTGATGATGGGTACTGATGATGGGTACTGATGATGGGTACTGATAGTCACTGATAGGCAGCACTGTTAGGCAGCACTGATGATGGGTACTGATGATGGGTACTGATAGTCACTGATAGGCAGCACTGTTAGGCAGCACTGATGATGGGTACTGATGATGGGTACTGATAGTCACTGATAGGCAGCACTGGTGGGCACTGACTGGTGGCACTGTTAGGCGGCACTGATGATGGGTACTGATGATGGGTACCACATGTGAAGGTGGGTAACTGCTTCAGAGCAGCCATGGAAACAAGTCAGGGATTAGTATGGAATGAATGCAGTAATCTGGGCAGGGACCAGGTACCTGAGGGGAGAGGTCTTTGCTATAGGCAGCACTGGTCACACATATATATATTAGGGCATCAACTCTTGTCGGCTTCAGCTCTGAGGAAAGGGACACGTCCCCGAAATGCATCAGCAGGCTGACCGCACCACCAGTCGGACACTCTGACATCAGGTTTGGGCCATCACTGTGGCTTTTTAGGCTTTTTCATGTACATATTCTGTGAGTAGGTTTTTTGTCTTTTTTATTTTTTTTTAAATAAAGCTTGGATAATGTGCTAGGTGTTTGCACCGCCTGTGTGACTTTTTTCTTTTTTACCAGGACATGAGAGTTTTTCCCTTAGTCTGATATGAATGCTGGCACATTTTGTCCCCTGATATTAGACATTAGCCGGGTGATTGTATACACACAGCGGGCAGATCTCAATCAATGTCACCCACTAGTCTATACTGTCACGGGGTTGGCCAGCCAATCATGTGGCTCCTATTCTGTCCTTCCAATGACCATTCCTAGTACATAGGACTCATCTTCCATACTACATTCATGATACAACAAGATGGAAACTCCCAATATACAGAGAAAATCTCCTATAAAATACATAGAAATCACATCTGTCCTAAAGGGCCATAAACATAAGAAGATTGCCCCCGACGCCCCCAGATTCATCTACAATACTAGCCAAGGTGTCATTGGTCCCCCTAATACACGGATAGTACCCCAATCCTGCATTCATACATGTGACAATACACCATGGATTCCTCCCGCTCTATATTATGTCTCCATACAAATCAGTCGCCATCCAATCCATCCATCTCACAAAAGCTCCAATACCCAGCAAATGTTTCCGTCTCCTCCTAGTAATAACCATGTGATCTCCATGAGAATAAAGCGCCCATTTGTGTCCTTATCCCCTCCCCCTACGCAGGATGTACACCCCTTCATGGCCACGCCTCTTTATGTAACTGACAATTGCGCGGTCGTGCAACGCTGCACCCAAACTAAATATCCGTCCTTTCTTCACACAAATAGAGCTTTCTGTCGGTGGGATGTCATCACCTGCGCGCTTTTTATTTTTCACGCTATAAACAAAGGAAGACCGAAAATTTTGAAGAAAAACAATATTTTGTACTTTCAGCTATAAAATATATAAAGTAACCTCAAAGTTAGTTATAAATTTCACCAAAATGTCTCCCGCTCCATGTTTATGGGAAAAGGACCCCAATAAGTGGATATTGATTGCTTTGTGTGACCATTATATCGTCTGCAGACTATGGGGAGATCATGGAATTTATGACTTTTTTTTGCTATACAGCACTGCACTAGTTTAACTGACAATTGCGCGGTCGTGCAATACGATACATAAATGAAATATATGCACTTTTTTCACACAAATAGAGCTTTTTTTGTTATTTGATCTCCTGTGCGCTTCTTATTTTTGGTGCTATAAACAAAAACAGTTTTGAAATTAAAAAAACAAAACAATTTGTGATGGGAGTCACTTTGGGTGGGGGGCCCACGGAGAGGTGGGGAGACCCCTGTCTCAGCTCCCCATATCCCTTTTATGTGTAAGTCACCCTGTGCCTGTTAGGGGTGCAGGGTGATCTGTCCTAATATTGGGGTGGGGGGTTTTTTGATTGTTTAATGCCATGTAGTTGCATCCCATTGTTCTATTGTGTGTCTTGCTTGGGAGCAAACTATTATGGGATGTATGTGTTTGTGTATTGGCTTGGTGGGGGGGGGGTTCCTCCAGCAGCCCTCCCTCCTCCTGAGTAATACAGTACAGTTGGAGGGATAATACAATATACAGTGAAGGAAATGTGTATTTGCTCCCCGGCTGATGGTGAATGTTCGCCCCTCGCACAGAAATGATCGGTCTAACAATGGAATGTTCGGTGTAACACTGAGAGACAGAATACAACAACAAATTCAGCAGAAATGCGTCTAACAAATGATGACGGATCTGCATGTTCATGAGGGAAAGAAGGATTTGATCCCCTTAACAAAACATGACTTAGTACTTGGTGGCAAATCCCTTGTTGGCCATCACAGAGGTCAGACGTTTCCTGGAGTTGGCCCCCAGGTTCGCACACATCTCAGGAGGGATTTTGGCCCACTCCTCTTGGCAGATCCTCTCCAAGTCGTTAAGGTTTGGTGGCTGACGTTTGGCAACTCGAACTTTCAGCTTCCTCCACAGATTTTCAATTGGATGAATGTCTGGAAACTGGCTAGGCCACGCCAGGACCTTAGTGTGCTTCTTCTTGAGCCGCTCCTTTGTTGCCTTGGCCGTGTGTTTTGGGTCATTGTCATGCTGGAACACCCATCCACCACCCATTTTCAATGCCCTGGCTGAGGGAAGAAGGTTCTCACCCAAGATTTGATGGTACATTGCCCCGTCTATCATCCCTTTGATGCGGTGTAGTTGTCCTGTCCCTTTAGGAGAAAAACACCCCCAAAGCAGAATGTTTCCACCACCATGTTTCACAGTTGGGATGGTGTTCTTGGGGTCATAGGCAGCATTCCTCCTCCTCCAAACACGGCGAGTTGAGTTGATGCCAAAGAGCTGGATTTTGGTCTCATCTGACCACAACACTTCCCACCAGTCCTCCTCTGCATCATTCAGATGTTCAGTGGCTGACTTCAGATGGGCCTGGACATGTGCTTTCTTGAGCAGAGGGACCTTGTGGGCACTGTAGGGTTTCAGTCCTTGTCGGCGTAGTGTGTTACCAATTGTTTTCTTGGTGACTGTGGTCCCAGCTGCCTGGAGATCATTGACAAGATCCTCACGTGTAGTTCTGGGATGATTCCTCACTGTTCTCATGATCATTGACACTCCACGAGGTGAGATCTTGCATGGTGCACCAGACCTAGGGAGACTGACACTTGTTTTGTGTTTCTTCCATTTGTGAATGATTGCACCAACTGTTGTCACCTTCTCACCAAGCTGCTTGGCCATAGTTTGGTAGCTCAGTCCAGCCTTGTGTAGGTCTACCATCTTGTCCCTGACATCCTTGGACAGCTCTTTGGTCTTTGCCATGGTGGAGAGTTTGGAATCTGATGGTTTGATGGCTCCTGTGGACAGGTGTCTTTTATACAGGTAACACAATGAGATTAGCAGCACTCCCTTTAAGAGACTGCTTCTAATCTCAGCTTGTTACCTGTATGAAAGACACCTGGGAGCCAGAAATCCTGCTGAATGATAGGGGATCAAATCCTTCTTTCCCTCATGAACATGCAGATCCGTCATCATTTGTTAGACTCATTTCTGCTGAATTTGTTGTTGTATTCTGTCTCTCAGTGTTACACCGAACATTCCATTGTTAGACCGATCATTTCTGTGTGAGGGGGAACATTCCATTGTTAGACCGATCATTTCTGTGTGAGGGGCGAACATTCCATTGTTAGACCGATCATTTCTGTGTGAGGGGCGAACGTTCTGCATCAGCCGGGGAGCAAATACGCATTTCCTTCACTGTATGGGGGATTATAATGTTTCTCTCTTAGGATGTCCTGTGTGAAAAGTTCTCCATCAGCTGATTGGTTTTTGATCTTCCCTATACTGCCCCTCCCCCCATAGTGACACCACATTGCCCCCCCATGGTTCCTTTACTCCCACCCCAGTGTCCCCCCTGTACCCCCCTCCATGGCCCCCCTTCTTTCCTGATCTCTCCAGAAGTTTCTCATTCAGCTTCTTGTCTGTGTCTGTTCTTGTAGCTCAGAGAGGGGGCTGGGTGTCCTTCATGTTCTTGTAGCTCAGAGAGGGGGAGGGGGTGTCCTTCATGTTCTTGTAGCTCAGAGAGGGGGAGGGGTGTCCTCCATATTCTTGTAGCTCAGAGAGGGGGAGGGGTGTCCTCCATATTCTGGTAGCTCAGAGAGGGGGAGGGGTGTAACATAAATGTAGGAGTAGGGTAGTTGAGCTGTGATCCCAGTGGAAGCCATGGTTGTCACACGGGGTGGAGGAGCCATCCCTACTGTGCCTATGGTTTGTGTTTCTTTGATCCAAAAATCTGAAAGTCAAGTGACAAAAGTGGGCGGAGCAGATCCCACCAATGAAGGAGGCCGTGTGGATAGCATGCAGCCTGTTACAGCAGGTAACAATGTTTCAGCTGGACTCTGAGATACGGGACCTGAGGATGTCCTAGCTCTTCCAGGATTGGGGAGATGTGAGGATGTGGTCACAAAGGAAGCCACAGTTATCACAGGGGTGGGGTTGGAGGAGTCACCTCTGTGCTACCTACAGCTTGTGTTGCTTTGCCCCAAGGATCCAAAAACAAAGTGAGAGAAGTAGGTGGAGCAGATGCCACTAACATACTGTCGGGTACTGACCTGGGGGAGTTGGTAGCCCAAAACAAGCCAAAGTCATCCCCTCTGAGGTCTACATCTCCACCTGAGGCCCCGGATTCATGTAACGTACTGTTGGGTGATTCAGTGCACATTGAGAATTCTGGGGAGGGTCAGGGGGTGAATGACCATGTACCAGGTCCTGGCCCTAGTGGCTCTCTGGAGTCAAGGCCTGGGGAAGAACTTAAAACCACAACAGACTCTTAAACTGACAATGTTTTGTGTGATGTAAAATATCAAGACGTGTGCAGTGCAGACCCTCCCTCTGTTGCAGTGAGGACCCTCAGCACCCACCAGTCATCCTCACCCTGGCCCCTGCCCACTGCTACAGAGGAACTGTCTGAAGAGGGAGCTGATCAGTTAAGGTCAGACCCCTCTGAACCTGGCCCAGAGAGCCTGAGGTCTCCTCAGAATGTTGTCCACCTGGCACCTGTGGCAGATAGCTCTGAGTCCCTTGAGGCTATAAAAATTGATGGCAGGAGAGAAGGATCACGGGGTTCTGGCTGAAGGACCACCAGCAGTGGATGGCAGGATAAGGGTGTACAGGCAACAGGAATTTGTTTTTTTACCCATTTGTAAAGAAACAGAATGTTCTTCTGAAGTACCTGGTGAAGAGGCACATTGTGTTTCAGTAAGTCCTGGTATAGACCCATATTGTGTGCCTCTATCCCCTTGTGGGAGGAAGTTTTCTTTTGTCTGCTCCCCTGTCACCACAGATACCAGTACTGCCATTTTGGATCCTGGATGTGGAGCACAGAGGAGGGACCACACGGTGAGGGTTTAAATCTGACTCTACTCCCTCAGCAGCTGCGGCTGACGGCACTGAGTTTCTAGAGGTGGATATATTTGATGCCAGCCCAGAGGAGCTCAGGTGTTGTGCCAACAGAAGGTCGGCTAAGGACGGGGTAGAAGTGTGTGACGTGGGTCAGAGGACAAGCCCTGGTGTGTGACGTGGGTCAGAGGACAACCCCTGGTGTGTGACGTGGGTCAGAGGACAACCCCTGGTGTGTGACGTGGGTCAGAGGACAAGCCCTGGTGTGTGACGTGGGTCAGAGGACAACCCCTGGTGTGTGACGTGGGTCAGAGGACAACCCCTGGTGTGTGACGTGGGTCAGAGGACAACCCCTGGTGTGTTACGTGGGTCACAGGACAACCCCTGGTGTGTGACGTGGGTCGGAGGACAACCCCTGGTGCTTGACGTGGGTCAGAGGACAACCCCTGGTGTGTGATGTGGGTCAGAGGACATCCCTTAGTGTGTGACGTGGGTCAGAGGGCATCCCCTGGTGTGTGACGTGGGTCAGAGGGCATCCCCTGGTGTGTGACGTGGGTCAGAGGACAACCCCTGGTGTGTGACGTGGGTCAGAGGACAACCCCTGGTGTGTGACGTGGATAAGAGGACAACCCCTGGTGTGTGATGTGGGTCAGAGGACATCCCTTAGTGTGTGACGTGGGTCAGAGGGCATCCCCTGGTGTGTGACCTGGGTCAGAGGACAATCCCTGGTGGAATCCTTTCTCCTGTCTCTTTCCCCTTTGTCACCACAGTCGCAGGTGCTGCCAGTGCAGACTCATTTCTGTGTGTTGCAGAGGGAAGTCTGCAGGATGTTGGGACAAATTCAGCCCAATCAGTGTCTTCCACCTCAGGAGCTGCAGATGACATCACCGGGGACTTCCAGGCTGATAGGTTTGAGGTTGGCCCGGAGGAGCTCAGGGGTTGTGCTGACAGACGTCCTGCTGAGGAGGACAGAGTAGAAGGGTGTGGCACGGGTCAGAGGATGACTTCTGGTGGAATAAAGTCTTCTGTGGATTTATCCTTTGTCCCCACAGCTATGAGTATCATGATTGAGGATTCATTGCTGTGCACAGCAGAGGAAGGTCTGCAGGATGATGGGGGAACATTGACCGATCACTCAGGAACGACCTTATGCCAGGCTCAAACATCTGGGTGCGGTAACTAATAGAGACCCACCAGGTGACCATGGCCAGGGGATGAAGATGATGACAGAACACAATGACAGGTTTGCCTGTACCCTTCCAGTAGGTAGTCGGTGGCCAGTGGATGAAGTGGATCTGCAGGGCGATCTGCTGGCCAGTTCTGATCCAGACCCTTTAGGATCACTCAGAGATAGCTAGTCGCCGTGGGCGTGTGTTGTATCCGGGACACAGCGCAGCTCACCTCGTCACTAATAGCAACAACCCGCTCACCGCTCTGTCGTCTCATTGATTTTTCTTTATTTTCATTTTCATCGTTTTACTGTTTTGGTTCCCCAACAGTTCAGTGCGGACAGCATGGAGTCCCAGCGGGGTTTGTGCTTTGTCCTTTTTCTGTGTTCCTTTCACACATTTCCCCTGTTTTCTCTTCTTTTATCAATTTTTGTTTTTATATTTTGTTTATCTAATTGGACCAGCACCATCTAGTGTCTGCTCTTCATACTGCCCCCTCTGTATTATCAGTCTGGAGTCACTTCTTGTTCATGTCACTTCCTGCTTTCACTTCCTATCTGTGTCACTTCCTGTCTGTGTCACTTCCTGTACGAGTCACTTCCTGTCTCTGTCACTTCCTGTCCCGGGAACACTTTCCTCCTCTCAGCCATTTTAGATCCTGTGATTGTCGGTCTCCATCCTGAACATACGGCCACCATAGGGCCAGCATGGGATCTTCTCCATGTCAGAGCACACGGGTAAGTCAGGTGGATCTCCTATTCCTGGTCCCGGCTATAGACGATCTGCGTGTATACATGTATATATATATCTCAGCATCTACTTCTCAGTGTTGGTTTCCTCCTCATTGCCGGCCATTAAATGGGCCTCAGAATGGCTCCGGTATTCCCTCCTAGGAAGGACATTCAGGCCGATCTCCCACCATGTTATTATTATTATACAGGATGGCGCCAACAGTCTGTGCAGCGCTGTACAATATAAGGGGGGCGGTACAATTACAATACATTTCAGTACAGAAGGGATAGGAGGGCCTGGCCCGTGGAGCTTACAATCTAAAGGAAGGGGGAGGTGGTACAGAAGGTGATGGCTGCGGGGGATGGTCTGGTGGAGGTGACCCAAGTACAGTTCTTAGGTGGGGGTGGGGTGAGCTTCCCTGAATAAATGAGTTTTCAAAGATCACCTAAAGGCAGACAGGGTGGGGGCTGACCGGACATACTGGGGTAGGGAGTTCCAGAGGATGGGAGAGGCTCTGGAGGTGAGCGAGGGAGGAGGTGACGAGGGAACCAGAGAGGAAGATGCCTTGGGAGGAGCGGGCGATGTGGGCAATATCTGCAGATGAGGTTGGTGATGTAGCCGGGGGCGGGGTTGTGGATGGCTTTGTAAGGTGTGGTTAGTATTCTGAATTTTATACATTGGGTTAGTGGAGGCCAATGAAGGGATTGGCAGAGAGGGGTGGAGGTCAGTGAATGGAGGCCAGTGGAGGGATTGGCAGAGGGGGGTGGAGGACACTGAATGGAGGCCAGTGGAGGGATTGGCAGAGGGGGGTGGAGGACACTGAATGGAGGCCAATGGAGGGAATGGCAGAGAGGGGTGGAGGACACTGAGTGGAGGCCAATGAAGGGATTGGCAGAGAGGGGTGGAGGACACTAAGTGGAGGCCAATGAAGGGATTGGCAGAGAGGGGTGGAGGACACTGAGTGGAGGCCAGTGGAGGGATTGGCAGAGAGGGGTGGAGGGTGTATATGGGGGAGGTAGGTGATCTGGGTGTATATGGGGGAGGTAGGTGATCTGTGGGATCTGGGTGTATATAGGGGAGGTAGGTGATCTGTGGGATCTGGGTGTATATAGGGGAGGTAGGTGATCTGTGGGATCTGGGTGTATATGGGGGAGGTAGGTGATCTGTGGGATCTGGGTGTATATGGGGGAGGTAGGTGATCTGTGGGATCTGGGTGTATATGGGGGAGGTAGGTGATCTGTGGGATCTGGGTGTATATGGGGGAGGTAGGTGATCTGTGGGATCTGGGTGTATATGGGGGAGGTAGGTGATCTGTGGGATCTGGGTGTATATGGGGAGGTAGGTGATCTGTGAGTGCAGGGGAGGTAGGTAGTCTGGGAACTCTCTGGTTGTTGAGGAGTTGGATCATCTGTGTCCCGGGAGGTAGGTAGTCTTTTGGATCTGTTTGTGGAGGAGGTAGGTGATATTTGGGTCATTTTTTGGAGGGAGGATGGTGAGCTCTGGGAACTGAATGTCAGATATGTATGGGGGAGGGGTGAGAAGCTGGGAGCGGTGTGTATGGGGGAGGGGTGAGAAGCTGGGAGGGGTGTGTATGGGGGAGGGGTGAGAAGCTAGGAGGGGTGTGTATGGGGGAGGGGTGAGAAGCTGGGAGGGGTGTGTATGGGGGAGGGGTGAGAAGCTGGGAGGGGTATGTATGGGGGAGGGGTGAGAAGCTGGGGAGGGATGTGTATGGGGGAGGGGTGAGAAGCTGGGGAGGGATGTGTATGGGGGAGGGGTGAGAAGCTGAGGAGGTGTGTGTATGGGGGAGGGGTGAGAAGCTGAGGAGGGATTTGTATGGGGGAAGGGTGTGTATGGGGGAGGGGTGAGAAGCTGAGGAGGGGATGTGTATGGGGGAGGGGTGAGAAGCTGAGGAGGGGATGTGTATGGGGGAGGGGTGAGAAGCTGAGGAGGGGATGTGTATGGGGGAGGGGTGAGAAGCGGAGGAGGGGATGTGTATGGGGGAGGGGTGAGAAGCTGAAGAGGGATGTGTATGGGGGAGGGGTGAGAAGCTGGGGAGGGATGTGTATGGGGGAGGGGTGAGAAGCTGGGGAGGGATGTGTATGGGGGAGGGGTGAGAAGCTGGGGAGGGATATGTATGGGGGAGGGGTGAGAAGCTGAGGAGGGATGTGTATGGGGGAGGGGTGAGAAGCTGGGAGGGGTGTGTATGGGGGAGGGGTGAGAAGCTGGGAGGGGTGTGTATGGGGGAGGGGTGAGAAGCTGGGAAGGATGTGTATGGGGGAGGGGTGAGAAGCTGGGGAGGGATGTGTATGGGGGAGGGGTGAGAAGCTGGGAGGGGTGTGTATGGGGGGGGGGGGGGTGAGAAGCTGGGAGGGGTGTGTATGGGGGAGGGGTGAGAAGCTGGGAAGGATGTGTATGGGGGAGGGGTGAGAAGCTGGGGAGGGATGTGTATGGGGGAGGGGTGAGAAGCTGGGAGGGGTGTGTATGGGGGGGGGGTGAGAAGCTGGGAGGGATGTGTATGGGGGAGGGGCGAGAGGCTGGGAGGGATGTGTATGGGGGAGGGGTGAGAAGCCGGGGACGGGTATGTATGGGGGAGGGGTGAGAAGCCGGGGACGGGTATGTATGGGGGAGGGGTGAGAAGCTGAGGAGGGATGTGTATGGGGGAGGGGTGAGAAGCTGGGAGGGGATGTGTATGGGGGAGGGGATGTGTATGGGGGAGGGGTGAGAAGCTGGGGAGGGATGTGTATGGGGGAGGGGTGAGAAGCTGAGGAGGGATGTGTATGGGGGAGGGGTGAGAAGCTGGGAGGGATGTGTATGGGGGAGGGGTGAGAAGCTGGGAGGGGTGAGAAGCTGGGAGGGGTGAGAAGCTGAGGAGGGATGTGTATGGGGGAGGGGTGAGAAGCTGAGGAGGGATGTGTATGGGGGAGGGGTGAGAAGCTGAGGAGGGATGTGTATGGGGGAGGGGTGAGAAGCTGGGAGGGGATGTGTATGGGGGAGGGGATGTGTATGGGGGAGGGGTGAGAAGCTGGGGAGGGATGTGTATGGGGGAGGGATGTGTATGGGGGAGGGGTGAGAAGCCGGGGAGGGATGTGTATGGGGGAGGGGCGAGAAGCCGGGGAGGGATGTGTATGGGGGAGGGGTGAGAAGCCGGGGACGGGTATGTATGGGGGAGGGGTGAGAAGCCGGGGACGGGTATGTATGGGGGAGGGGTGAGAAGCTGAGGAGGGATGTGTATGGGGGAGGGGTGAGAAGCTGGGAGGGGATGTGTATGGGGGAGGGGATGTGTATGGGGGAGGGATGTGTATGGGGGAGGGGTGAGAAGCTGGGAGGGGTGTGTGTGGGGGAGGGGTGAGAAGCTGAGGAGGGATGTGTATGGGGGAGGGGTGAGAAGCTGGGAGGGATGTGTATGGGGGAGGGGTGAGAAGCTGGGAGGGATGTGTATGGGGGAGGGGTGAGAAGCTGAGGAGGGATGTGTATGGGGGAGGGGTGAGAAGCTGGGAGGGATGTGTATGGGGGAGGGGTGAGAAGCTGAGGAGGGATGTGTATGGGGGAGGGGTGAGAAGCTGGGGAGGGATGTGTATGGGGGAGGGATGTGTATGGGGGAGGGGTGAGAAGCCGGGGAGGGATGTGTATGGGGGAGGGGCGAGAAGCCGGGGAGGGATGTGTATGGGGGAGGGGTGAGAAGCCGGGGACGGGTATGTATGGGGGAGGGGTGAGAAGCCGGGGACGGGTATGTATGGGGGAGGGGTGAGAAGCTGAGGAGGGATGTGTATGGGGGAGGGGTGAGAAGCTGGGAGGGGATGTGTATGGGGGAGGGGATGTGTATGGGGGAGGGATGTGTATGGGGGAGGGGTGAGAAGCTGGGAGGGGTGTGTGTGGGGGAGGGGTGTGTGTGGGGGAGGGATGAGAAGCTGAGGAGGGGTGTGTGTGGGGGAGGGGTGAGAAGCTGAGGAGGGGTGTGTGTGGGGGAGGGGTGAGAAGCTGAGGAGGGGTGTGTGTGGGGGAGGGGTGAGAAGCTGAGGAGGGATGTGTGTGGGGGAGGGGTGAGATGCTGGGAGGGGTGTGTATGGTGGAGGGTTGAGCAGCTGGGGAGGGGTGTGTATGGGGGAGGGGTGAGAAGCTGGGAGGGGTGAGAAGCTGGGAGGGGTGTGTATGGGGGAGGGGTGAGAAGCTGGGAGGGATGAGAAGCTGGGAGGGGTGTGTATGGGGGAGGGGTGAGAAGCTAGGGAGGGGTGAGAAGCTGGGGAGGGATGTGTATGGGGGAGGGGTGAGAAGCTGGGAGGGGTGTGTATGGGGGAGGGGTGAGAAGCTGGGAGGGGTGTGTATGGGGGGGGGGGGTGAGAAGCTGGGAGGGATGTGTATGGGGGAGGGGCGAGAAGCTGGGAGGGATGTGTATGGGGGAGGGGTGAGAAGCCGGGGACGGGTATGTATGGGGGAGGGGTGAGAAGCTGGGAGGGGTGTGTATGGGGGAGGGGTGAGAAGCTGGGAGGGATGTGTATGGGGGAGGGGCGAGAAGCCGGGGACGGGTATGTATGGGGGAGGGGTGAGAAGCCGGGGACGGGTATGTATGGGGGAGGGGTGAGAAGCCGGGGACGGGTATGTATGGGGGAGGGGTGAGAAGCTGAGGAGGGATGTGTATGGGGGAGGGGTGAGAAGCTGGGAGGGGATGTGTATGGGGGAGGGGATGTGTATGGGGGGAGGGGTGTGTATGGGGGAGGGATGTGTATGGGGGAGGGGTGAGAAGCTGAGGAGGGGTGTGTGGGTGGGAGGGGTGAGAAGCTGGGAGGGGTGTGTATGGGGGAGGGGTGAGAAGCTGGGAGGGGTGTGTATGGGGGAGGGGTGAGAAGCTAGGGAGGGATGTGTATGGGGGAGGGGTGAGAAGCTGGGAGGGGTGAGAAGCTGGGGAGGGATGTGTATGGGGGAGGGGTGTGTATGGGGGAGGGGTGAGAAGCTGGGAAGGGTGTGTATGGGGGAGGGGTGAGAAGCTGGGAGGGGTGTGTATGGGGGAGGGGTGAGAAGCTGGGAGGGGTGTGTATGGGGGAGGGGTGAGAAGTTGGGGACGGTATGTATGGGGGAGGGGTGAGAAGCCAAGGATGGGTATGTATGGGGGGGGGGGGGTAAGAAGCCAAGGACGGGTATGTATGGGGGAGGGGGTAAGAAGCCAAGGACGGGTATGTATGGGGGAGGGGTAAGAAGCCAAGGACGGGTATGTATGTGGGAGGGGTGAGAAGCCAAGGACGGGTATGTCGGAGGGGTAAGAAGCCAAGGACGGGTATGTATGGGGGAGGGGTGAGAAGCCAAGGATGGGTATGTATGGGGGAGGGGGTGTAAGGACTCAGTGGGCTCATTCCCAGCACACAGCCCATGGTATTGTGTGTAGAATGCGTGTTCTCCGGTGTGCAGTGGGGGGGCGCTGTTGTGCGGTGTAATGAGGTGTTAGGACACAGGGCGGAGCTTGCTTTCTTCTATAGAATGCTGTGGGCGGGGCTCTGTGTCATATCATACAAGGTGTGGGGACGCTCTGCACACACAATACAACCTCACATTGGTTTCTTGGATGGGGATGGAAGTCAGAGAACATCGGGAACATGGCCTTGTTCAGCTCCCATACACTAGGACAATCTCCTGCCAACATTCTCCCTGGAAGATCCTTCCATCCATTCTCCAATCATTCGTGACATCCAATAGAAGGGGACTTCTGACAGCAGTGAGAAGATGATGGAAGACGTTTCCGGAATGAAGACGTTTCCAGCAGTGAGATGATGATGGAAGACGTTTCCGGAATGAAGACGTTTCCAGCAGTGAGAAGATGATGGAAGAAGTTTCCGGAATGAAGACGTTTCCAGCAGTGAGAAGATGATGGAAGACATTTTTGGAATGAAGACGTTTCCAGCAGTGAGAAGATGATGGAAGACGTTTCCGGAATGAAGACGTTTCCAGCAGTGAGAAGATGATGGAAGACATTTTTGGAATGAAGACGTTTCCAGCAGTGAGTAGATGATGGAAGACGTTTCCGGAATGAAGACGTTTCCAGCAGTGAGAAGATGATGGAAGACGTTTCTGGAATGAAGACGTTTCTAGCAGTGAATGAGGTTTCATTCAGGAAAGTCCATTCATTCCAAAACAAAGGTTTTCCCCAGGAAATGAGAAGGACATTGGTCATGTCATCCGAGGTACAGATGACAATTGTCACATGAATGTTTGTACGGACGGTCATTGGAAAACCTACTAGTGTATGGCCAGATGGACTGTTGGTGTGAATGAGCCCTAAAGGTGACCATACACGATACAATCTGATTGTACAATCTCCTTTACATCCGCCATCACCTCCATAGTACAAGGATCTGCCCCATTCCATACAGACTGATGGGGTGTCTGGGGGTCCTCCTATTACATCGTTTGGGGAAAGTAAAAATAAATAGTTTTCTGTTCCAGAACCCCCCAAATATGTACCTTGTCACCCCTCCTATGTTCCCTGCATTGCCCCTCCCCCCATAGTGACCCCAAATTGTTTTCATTGGTTTTCCTCTCCTTTTCCAGTAATGATCCAACATTGTCCTCCATAGTTCCTCCCCTCCATTATGATGACCCCCCTATTGTCCTCCATAGTTCCTCCCCTCCATTATGATGACCCCACATTGTCCTCCATAGTTCCTCCCCTTCATTATGATGACCCCACATTGTCCTCCATAGTTCCTCCCCTCCATTATGATGACCCCATATTGTCCTCCATAGTTCCTCCCCTCCATTATGATGACCCCACATTGTACTCCATAGTTCCTCCCCTCCATTATGATGACCCCACATCGTCCTCCATAGTTCCTCCCCTCCATTATGATGACCCCACATCGTCCTCCATAGTTCCTCCCCTCCATTATGATGACCCTCCCATTTTCCTCCATAGTTCCTCCCCTCCATTATGATGATCCACTATTGTCCTCCATAGTTCCTCCCCTCCACTAAGATGACCCCCCCATTTTCCTCCATAGTTCCTTCCCTCCATTATGATGACCTCATTGTCCTCCATAGTTCCTCCTCTCCATTATGATGACCCCACATTGTCCTCCATAGTTCCTCCCCTCCATTATGATGACCCCACATTGTCCCCCATAGTTCCTCCTCTCCATTATGATGACCCCACATCGTCCTCCATAGTTCCTCCCCTCCATTATGATGACCCTCCCATTTTCCTCCATAGTTCCTCCCCTCCATTATGATGATCCACTATTGTCCTCCATAGTTCCTTCCCCCCATTATGATGACCCCACACTGTCCTACATAGTTCCTCCCCTCCATTAAGATGACCCCCCCATTTTCCTCCATAGTTCCTTCCCTCCATTATGATGACCCCATTGTCCTCCATAGTTCCTCCCCTCCATTATGATCACCTCATGTTGTCCTCCATAGTTCCTCCCCTCCATTATGATGATCCAACATTGTCCTCCATAGTTCCTCCCCTCCATTATGATGATCCAACATTGTCCTCCATAGTTCCTCCCCTCCATTATGATGACCCCACATTGTCTTCCATTGTTCCTTCCCTCCATTATGATGACCCCACGTTGTCCTCCATAGTTCTCCCCTCCATTATGATGACCCCACGTTGTCCTCCATAGTTCTCCCCTCCATTATGATGACCCCACGTTGTCTTCCATAGTTCTCCCCTCCATTATGATGACCCCACGGAATCCTCCATAGTTCCTTCCCTCCATTATGATGACCCCACATCTTCCTCCATAGTTCCTCCCCTTCATTATGATGACCCCACATCGTCCTCCATAGTTCCTCCCCCCCCATTATGATGACCATATATTGTCCTCCATAGTTCCCCCCCCCCCCATTATGATGACCCCACATTGTCCTCCATAGTTCCTCCCCCCCCCATTATGATGACCATATATTGTCCTCCATAGTTCCTCCCCTCCATTATGATGACCTCCTGTTGTCCTCCATAGTTCCTCCCCTCCATTATGATGATCCAACATTGTCCTCCATAGTTCCTCCCCTCCATTATGATGACCCCCCTATTGTCCTCCATAGTTTCTCCCCACCATTATGATGATCCCCCCATTGTCCTCCATAGTTCCCCCCCCCCCCCATTATGATGACCATTAGAGATGATCGAATTTTTCAAAAATTCGATTCGGCTGATTCGGCGAATTCCAGGAAGAAATTCGATTCGATGCGAATTAATTCGCTACGAAGTTAACTTATAAAAAGGGTTTCTAGGCTTCAGAGAGCCTTTATATTAGTGCAGAACACTGTACCTTTAATTTAAATGCCCTTGGAGATGAGGAAGGAGAAGGAGAAGGATGAGAAGAAGGAGAAGGATGAGAAGAAGGAGAAGGAGGAGAAGAAGGATGAGAAGAAGGATGAGAAGAAGGATGAGAAGAAGGATGAGAAGAAGGGTGAGAAGGACAGTTCTGTGACAGTTTCTGTCTATTTCTGACAGTTCTGTGACATTCACTCCATACAGCGGTTGAAACATTGTATCTATTTGTTTCCATAAATGACATTCTGCAGATACACTTAGAGGAGCTCTGCAGATACACTTTTTGCCGGCTTGGAATTATTCTTATTTTCATCCTACTTCTTCTTCTTCTTCTTCTTCATCATCCTCATCCTCAGAAGAAGAGGATGAGGATGAAGAAGAAGAAGAAGAAGAAGAAGTAGGATGAAAAGAAGAATAATTCCATGCCGGCAAAAAGTGTATGTGCAGAGTTCCTCTATTTCTGACAGTTCTCTGACAGCTCCTTCACATGTACAGCGGTTGAAACATCTGTATCCTAAATGGAAACTAATAGATACAATGTTTCAACCGCTGTACATGTGTTCCTTCTGTCAGAGAACTGTCAGAAATAGCGGAGCTCACTGCAGGGACACTTTTGCCGGCTGATCGGGAAATATTCGATTCGCGCACCCGAAGTAGGCAAAATTTCGGATTCGACGCGAATCGAATATTTCCTGAAATTCGTATCGAATTCCGGTTCGCCTGGTTCGATTCGCTCATCTCTAATGACCATATATTGTCCTCCATAGTTCTTCCCCTCCATTATGATGATCCATTCATTCCAAAACAAAGGATTTCCCCAGGAAATGAGAAGGACATTGGTCATGTCATCCGAGGTACAGATGACAATTGTCACATGAATGTTTGTACGGACGGTCATTGGAAAATCTACTAGTGTATGGCCAGATGGACTGTTGGTGTGAATGAGCCCTAAAGGTGACCATACACGATACAATCTGATTGTACAATCTCCTTTACATCCGCCATCACCTCCATAGTACAAGGATCTGCCTCATTCCATACAGACTGATGGGGTGTCTGGGGGTCCTCCTATTACATCGTTTGGGGAAAGTAAAAAGAAATAGTTTTCTGTTCCAGAACCCCCCAATATGTACCTTGTCCCCCCTCCTATGTTCCCTGCATTGCCCCTCCCCCCATAGTGACCCCACATTGTCCTCCATAGTTCCTCCCCTCCATTATGATGACCCCACATTGTCCTCCATAGTTCCTCCCCTCCATTATGATGACCCCACATTGTCCTCCATAGTTCCTCCCCTCCATTATGATGACCCCACATTGTCCTCCATAGTTCCTCCCCTTCATTATGATGACCCCACATTGTCCTCCACAGTTCCTCTCCTCCATTATGATGACCCGCCTTGTCCTCCATAGTTCCTTCCCCCCATTATGATGACCCCACATTGTCCTCCATAGTTCCTCCCCTTCATTATGATGACCCCACATTGTCCTCCACAGTTCCTCTCCTCCATTATGATGACCCGCCTTGTCCTCCATAGTTCCTTCCCCCCATTATGATGACCCCACATTGTCCTACATAGTTCCTCCCCTCCATTAAGATGACCCCCCCATTTTCCTCCATAGTTCCTTCCCTCCATTATGATGACCCCATTGTCCTCCATAGTTCCTTCCCCCCATTATGATGACCCCACATCATCCTCCATAGTTCCTCCCCTCCATTATGATGACCCCACATTGTCCTCCATAGTTCTCCCCTCCATTATGATGACCCTCCCATTTTCCTCCATAGTTCCTCCCCTCCATTATGATGATCCACTATTGTACTCCATAGTTCCTTCCCCCCATTATGAAGGTCCCCCCATTGTCCTCCATAGTTCTCCCCTCCATTATGATGACCCCACATCGTCCTCCATAGTTCCTCCCCTCCATTATGATGACCCCACATTGTCCTCCATAGTTCCTCCCCTCCATTATGATGACCCCACATTGTCTTCCATAGTTCCTTCCCTCCATTATGATGACCCCACGTTGTCCTCCATAGTTCTCCCCTCCATTCTGATGACCCCACGTTGTCCTTCATAGTTCCTTCCCTCCATTATGATGACCCCACATCGTCCTCCATAGTTCCTCCCCTTCATTATGATGACCCCACATCGTCCTCCATAGTTCCTCCCCTCCATTATGATGACCCCACATTCTCCATCAACTCTGTAATACAAGGATCTGCCCCATTCCATACAGACTGATAGGGTGTCTGGGGGTTCTCCTATTACATTGTTTGGGGAAAGTAAAAAGAAATCGTTTTCTATTCCAGAACCCCCCAGTATGTACCTTGTCACCCCCTCCTATGTTCCCTGCATTGCCCCTCCCCCCATAGTGACCCCACATTGTCCTCCATAGTTCCTCCCCTCCATTATTATGACCCCACATTGTCCTCCATAGTTCCTCCCCTCCATTATGATGACCCCACGTTGTCTTCCATAGTTCCTCTCTTCCATTATGATGACCCTCCCATTTTCCTCCATAGTTCCTTCCCTCCATTATGATGACCCCACGTTGTCCTCCATAGTTCCTCCCCTCCATTATGATGACCCCACGTTTCCTCCACAGTTCCTCCCCTCCATTATGATGACCCCACGTTGTCCTCCATAGTTCCTCCCCTCCATTATGATGACCCCACGTTTCCTCCACAGTTCCTTCCCTCCATTATGGTGACCCCACGTTGTCCTCCATAGTTCCTCCCCTCCATTATGATGACCCCACGTTTCCTCCACAGTTCCTCCCCTCCATTATGATGACCCCCACATTGTCCTCCATAGTTCCTTCCCTCCATTATGATGACCCTACTTTGCCCTCCATAGTTCCTCTCTCCTTTTCTTTTAGTGACACCACATTGCCCCCCCCATGGTACCCCCCCACTTAGTGACACCACATTGCCCCCCATGGTTCCCCTCTCTCCCTTCAATAGCTGCTGTGACCCCAGTAGTCTCCCTCTATGGCTTCTTCCATCCTGATCTCTCCAGACATTTCTTCTTCAGCTTCTTGTCTGTCTCCGACTGCAGCTCCATGTAAGAGGGGGAGGGGTGTCCTCTAGTGCAGGAAAGGATGGGTAAGAGGTGATCTCAGTGTAGAGTAGTGGTTCTTAACCTTGTTGGAGGTACTGAACCCCACCAGTTTCATACGCGCATTCACCGAACCCTTCTTAATTGGAAAAATAAAATATGATTTTAAAATTCAAAACATAGGTATATATTTAAGTATATATTTATACATAGGTGCACAAAATGAACAAAACCGTTAAGAACAAATTAAAACATGATTTTCACACAAAAACAAAAACATAATAATGAATATTTACTGCACGAATCATATGAGTCGGGTGTGGGTCTTCACCTCTGCCGAACCCGCGAGACTGACTCACCGAACCCCTGGGGTTCGATCGAACCCAGGTTAAGAACCACTGGTGTAGAGGGTGTCTTTAGTGGGGGAGGGGTGTCTTCTGTGGGGGGGGAGAGAGGGTGTCTTTAGTGGAGGAGATGGAGGTTTTCTTGGGGGGAAATAACACCAGATCTAAATCCTCCTGAGAAGACAAGGGTCATTGGGGTGACATGGCAGAACTTTAGCTGAACATTAGACAGCACCGCGTATGCCAAGGGGGCTGGGAGGCCAACTGAACCCAGCTTTGTTTGCGGACAGGGAGGAGTCCAATGGTCTGTTTGCACAAGTCCTAAACAAAAGCTCCATTGTTCTCATTTCCCAAGAAGGAAGAAGCTGCTCTGGCTGTACAGATCACACAGGTGGAGTCTACACTGCAGTCTGCATTGTCAGCCGAACAGCTGAAGGAGTCCAACATCTAAACGTCTACTAATCAGGCGTACTCTTGGAGCACCACCTACACAAGACTCACCTCGTCCATCTAGACTGCTCACTAGACCTTCTTCTACAGCCTCTGAGCCATCACTTCCCTCCTCTGCTGGTGGAGCTTTATTAGAATCTATAGAGGGACAACACCGGCCTCGTTTTGTCCATCAGAATCAAGGAAACGGCAGAGATCCGGCCATAGGGGAGGTAGGAAATATCAACGCTGCAACAAGGGATCTCCCACTCATCCAACCATCCCAACAGATGATTCATCATCAACAGAAATAGACGGAATTGTCACCTTCACCTCCGCTGGACTGACATTGGGTAAGATGGACCTTCTGGGGAAAGGTTGGGGCTTTAGCCCTAAAGGTATCATGAAGGTTTGTTGGCACAGGACTTGTATAGATGTTTCAGGAATATTAGATTGAAGGGACATTATTCCTGGAGAGGCCATATTGAGGGACCACCTGTAGTCACACCACTGAGTAGGTCTGTCTGAGGTTTACACACAAAATGGAAGTTTCCACCACCCACTACATATGCAGCAGCAGAAATGTTCCTTCATTTGGATGGTAAAGTATGACAGTCTATAATCGGGAACTATGGGGTCATGTCCTAATCATGGGACCATTGAGGAGAAAGGTGCATTGTCATCATTAGCAGCAAGGGGAGATATAACAATGAAGCCAGCTGATAAGGGGGATGGGTTGTCATTCTGGACACAGCATATGATGACAATGAGGTCATGTGACAATCATCTGATTTACATGTATATGAGAAATTGTCAGGTGACCCTGTATTAGGTCTACAGAGAACATTGAGATCTATATTAGATGGAGGGCTGAGGAAGGGGGGGCATATCAAAGGATATTTCAGAGGATTTATGGACACAACATCCCATTACACTGCTATTATATACATGACCTAAGATACAGAAACCTCCACCCTGCCCACCAGGTAGGTCAGTAGTGGGGGGAGGGGGATCTTTATATTTTCCAGCAGATACTTTACCTGATAAGGTGCCGTCACCTCTGGTACAGAAAACTAAAGCCTATGTCAGGGTGCAGCAGATTTGTTTAGTAAAATGAGATCTCTATTCCTGGGAGATTTGGACATTTATGGAAGGATTTGTTTGTATCTTTCTGTAGGATGCCATGGGCCCTCCTTAGGTCGGTGTCGTCGGGGTCCCGGTGTTTGTATCTTTCTGTAGGATGCCATGGGCTCTCCTTAGGTTGGTGTCGTCGGGGTCTCGGTGTTTGTATCTTTCTGTAGGATGCCATGGGCTCTCCTTAGGTTGGTGTCGTCGGGGTCTCGGTGTTTGTATCCTCCTGTAGGATGCCATGGGCTCTCCTTAGGTCGGTGTCGCGGGGGTCCCGGTGTTTGTATCCTCCTGTAGGATGCCATGGGCTCTCCTTAGGTCGGTGTCGTCGGGGTCTCGGTGTTTGTATCCTCCTGTAGGATGCCATGGGCCCTCCTTAGGTCGGTGTCGTCGGGGTCCCGGTGTTTGTATCTTTCTGTAGGATGCCATGGACCCTCCTTAGGTCGGTGTCGTCGGGGTCCCGGTGTTTGTATCTTTCTGTAGGATGCCATGGGCTCTCCTTAGGTCGTTGTTGTCGGGGTCCCGGTGTTTGTATCTTTCTGTAGGATGCCATGGGCCCTCCTTAGGTCGGTGTCGTCGGGGTCCCGGTGTTTGTATCTTTCTGTAGGATGCCATGGGCTCTCCTTAGGTCGGTGTCGCCGGGGTCCCGGTGTTTGTATCCTCCTGTAGGATGCCATGGGCTCTCCTTAGGTCGGTGTCGTCGGGGTCTCGGTGTTTGTATCCTCCTGTAGGATGCCATGGGCTCTCCTTAGGTCGTTGTTGTCGGGGTCCCGGTGTTTGTATCTTTCTGTAGGGTGCCATGGGCCCTCCTTAGGTCGGTGTCGTCGGGGTCCCGGTGTTTGTATCTTTCTGTAGGATGCCATGGGCCCTCCTTAGGTCGGTGTCGTCGGGGTCCCGGTGTTTGTATCTTTCTGTAGGATGCCATGGGCTCTCCTTAGGTCGGTGTCGTCGGGGTCCCGGTGTTTGTATCTTTCTGTAGGATGCCATGGGCCCTCCTTAGGTCGTTGTCGTCGGGGTCCCGGTGTTTGTATCTTTCTGTAGGATGCCATGGGTCCTCCTTAGGTCGGTGTCGTCGGGGTCCCGGTGTTTGTATCTTTCTGTAGGATGCCATGGGCCCTCCTTAGGTCGGTGTCGTCGGGGTCCCGGTGTTTGTATCTTTCTGTAGGATGCCATGGGCCCTCCTTAGGTCGGTGTCGTCGGGGTCCCGGTGTTTGTATCTTTCTGTAGGGTGCCATGGGCCCTCCTTAGGTTGGTGTCGTCGGGGTCTCAGTGTTTGTTATTGGAGACAGTCTGTAAGGTGTTCCTTAATGCTTTGTATTCTCTGTTGATCCATTTATTGGGTTGTTTGTTGGATGGTTTCTTGTGGATAACTTTTCTCAGCTGGGATGTTTCTACAATGGTGTGTGATATTTTATGGAGGTTCTTTGCTGCCGGGTTCACACCTCGTGCACTTACCTCATAGGTGTAGTTTTCTGGCAGTTTTTTGATTTTCAGTTTCAGTTACCTCTCCGTATTTTGTGGTAGACTGAATAGTGGCAGGTTGCAGAGATAAGTCTGGAGGTTTAGAGATGGTTTGTTTGAAGATTTATTTTATATAGAAGTAGTTGGTTGTGGTCTGATAGATGTTTGTGGATTAACTGTAAGGACATTGATGAGTGAAGGGTTCATATCTGTGTTGGCATAGTCTACCACTGTAAGGACATTGACTAGTGAAGGGTTTGTATCTGTGATGGCATAGTCTACCACTGTAAGGACTAGAGATGAGCGAATTATTCAAAAATTCGGTTCGGCTGATTCGCCGAATAAATTCGCTTCGAGCCGAATATATTCGCTGCGAATTTAACTTATAAAAAGGGTGTTTCTAGGCTTCAGAGAGCCTTTATATTAGTGCAGAACACTGTACCTTTAATTTAAATGCCCTTGGAGTCTGCTGGGGAAGAGAAATAATACTGTCAGTCAGTATGACATGCAGATGAGTGCCGTCGATCTTAGAATCACCGCACACTTCACTCATTTGGGCAGTCACGGGGCCAAAACCAGTGTGGAGCCACAGTGTGGCGGTGGAGGCAGCAGCAATGGGAGGCCATACAGCAACCTATGACAAAATGGAACCCACCAGCAGTGTGAGGAGACCTGAAAGTGGCACATGGCAGAGTGTGGCGAGGGAGACAGCAGCAATGGGAGGCCGTACAGGGACCCATGACACACTCTGGACCTGGCAGCAGCATGAGGAGGCGGTACAGGGGCCCATGACAGATTACGGGCCTGGCAGCAGCATGAGGAGTCGGTACGGGGGCCCATGGCAGATTACGGGCCTGGCAGCAGCATGAGGAGGCGGTACAGGGGCCCATGGCAGAGTGGCGGAGCGTAAGCAGCTAAAATTGAAGGCCATACAGAGGCCTATGTTAAAAAGTCCCCCCAGCAGCAGCGTGGGGAGACGACTATCAAGAGTCCAATGGCAGAGTGGCGGAGCAGAAGCAGCTTCAATTGAAGGCCATACACAGGCCTAGGTTTAAAAGTCCCTCACAGTTAATTCCAATAACGAACTCTACTCCTCCGTGCAATCTACTTACGAGACCCTGGGCAGGTCTGGGTCCAATTTGTGGTAGAGACTGGTTTTGTTCAGCCATGCTTGAGCGAGTAATAACAGGTCTGTGCTGCCCTTTGGTGTCTGGCTTAATGCGCACAACACTGAACGTCCCAGCGTTTGTCAACGATTTGCCGTTAAGTGATGCAAACCCGCTGAACCGCGTTCATGAGGAGCCGGTACAGGGGGCCATGAATCAGTATGGACCTGGCAGCAGCGTGAGCAGACGACAGAGGCACATGGCGCAGGGTGGCGGTGGAGGCAGCATTATTCTGAAGCCATACACAGGCCTAGGTTAAAAAGCGGAAGCCGTCAGCAGCGTGAGCAGACGACAGACACATGGCGCAGGGTGGCGGTGGAGGCAGCAGCAATGGAAGGCCATACAGCACCCTATCACAAAATGGAACCCACCAACAGTGTAAGGAGACCTGAAAGTGGCACATGGCAGAGTCTGGCGATGAAGTCAGCAGCAATGGGAGGCCATACAGGGACCCATGAGACACTCTGGACCTGGCAGCAGCAAGAGGAGGCGGTACAGGGGCCCATGGCAGAGTGGCGAAGCGTAAGCAGCTTAAATTGAAGGCCATACAGAGGCCTATGTTAAAAAGTCCCCCCAGCAGCAGTGTGGGGAGACGACTATCAAGAGTCCAATGGCAGAGTGGCGGAGCAGAAGCAGCTTCAATTGAAGGCCATACACAGGCCTAGGTTAAAAAGTCCCCCCAGCAGCAGTGTGGGGAGACGACTATCAAGAGTCCAATGGCTGAGTGGCGATCCGGGAAGTCAGCGTTGTGATTGCAGATGCAATGCAGAAATTTTATGAGGTAATGCCGTGGGTGCGAAGAAGATCATATACCGTCGTACTTCCATCCATAAGACGGAACAACCTGCGATCCGGGAGTATTATTGCCCTGACCCGCTGAGCAGCTTCTGGGATACCCAAGAGTTTGGCTTCTGTGGGGAATATGGTTGAAAACTGAAACTTAAAGGCATGTTGACGGAAGGGCACCAGTGTCAGTGCTCCGGAGGGAATATAGCTTCAAAGCTGACACTTAAAGGTATATCGACGGTCAGAGACCACAGGAAGTGGAGCTTGCGTCTTAAATCGACTGAATGTGGCAGACGTGAAACGTCTACGGGCCGTATATGAAACGGGTTGTTCCTCTTTCTGGAATAAGTGTTGGAAATGGCCACTCTTTTTGGTGTGGCGTTTTGTCTAATTAATTCCGATAACGGACTCTACTCCTCCGTGCAATTTAGTTACGAGACCCTGGGCAGGTCTGGGTCCAATTTGTGGTAGAGACTGGTTTTATTCAGCCATGCTTGAGCGAGTAATAACAGGTCTGTGCTGCCCTTTGGTGTCTGGCTTAATGCGGACAACACTGAACGTCCCAGCGTTTGTCAACGATTTGCCGTTAAGTGATGCAAACCCGCTGAACCACGTTCATGAGGAGCCGGTACAGGGGGCCATGAATCAGTATGGACCTGGCAGCAGTGTGAGGAGACCCGAAAGTGGCACATGGCGCAGGGTGGTGGTGGAGGCAGCATTATTCGGAAGACATACACAGGACTAGTTTAAAAAGCGGAAGCCGTCAGCAGCGTGAGCAGACGACAGAGGCACATGGCGCAGGGTGGTGGTGGAGGCAGCAGTATTCGGAAGACATACACAGGACTAGTTTAAAAAGCGGAAGCCGTCAGCAGCGTGAGCAGACGACAGAGGCACATGGCGCAGGGTGGCGGTGGAGGCAGCAGTATTCGGAAGCCATACACAGGCCTAGGTTTAAAACTGGAACCCAGCAGCGTGAGCAGACGACAAAGACGCACATGGCAGAGGATGGATCTGGCAGCAGTATGAGAAGGCGGTACAGGGGCCCGTGGCACAGTGTGGTGATGGGGGCTACAGCAACTGGATGCCAGAAAGTGGCCGATAGGGCTATATACTGCATGGAATTATAAAGTTGGAAAGACAGCGGCCTATAAGGCTATACACACTATAACAATCATGACTTGATTGACCATTGGCCTATAAGGCTATACACAGCATGAATATCATGACTTATTCTGAGAGTGGTTTGGAAGGCTATATACAAAAAGTAATTCATGAGCTGTCCGGACAGCGGACAATAAGTACATATATACAAATCAATTCATCAGCTGTCCAGCCAGCGGCCTCAAAGGCGACACATATAGAAAGCAATTCATGAGCTGTTCAGACAGCGGCCTCTAAGGCGACAGATATACAAAGCAATTCCCGAGGTGTTCAGGGAGCGGCCTGAACGGCTGGGTTATTACTAAATATATTTTTGTGGCCAAACATCGGCCTATAAATAGATGTCTACACAGTGACAAAAAATTATGTCGCCAGACAGCGGCCCCTAAGGCGACAGATATACAAAGCAATTCCCGAGGTGTTCAGTGAGCGGCTTGAACGGCTAGGTTATTACTAAATATATCTTTCTGGCCAAACATCGGCCTATAAATAGATGTCTACACAGTGACAAAAAAGTAGGTCGCCTTACAGCGGCGTATCCTACAAATTGACATTATAAGAAATGGTTTAGACCAAAAAAAAAAAAAAAACCTTTGATGCGATGCTATACCTTAGTAGATTGTGGAAAGTCGACAAGTCAAGCGTAACTGTGTACATTGCAGAAAATCTTAACAAGACAACTAAACATGTGGCCAAACCGTGACCGATACAACAAGTTAACAATGTAAGAAACAGGAGGGGGCCAAACCGTGGCCAATAAATAAACAGTCCACCTCATTGATGAGATGGACAACACGTGTCAAATAAATATTTAAAAAAATTGCTATTCCATCGGTCTGGAACTGGTCGACTATAAATAATTAAAAAGTTTAAATTCATGTGACAGTCGTCCAGCGACGTATAAATAATTTAAAAACACCAATTCATGAGGGGCCCGACCAGCAGAGTATAAGTCATTAAAAAGGTTCAATTCATGTGACGGTCGTCCAGCGAAGTATAAATAATTTAAAAACCCCAATTCATGAGGGGCCCGACCTGCAGAGTATAAGTCATTAAAAATGTGCAAAACATGAGTCGGCCGACCAGCAGCCTCTCAATAAAATATATATACAAATGTACGGATCAGGTGGAGGTCTTCCATTTGTCCCTAATAACATGTTTGGGGCATGATTCATGGCGGATTTAGTCAGTTGTGTCAGGAACTGGTGGTTTGAAATCCAGACTAATCCACGCCTGATTCATTTTCACAAACGTGAGTCTCTCCACACTTTGGGTGGACAGTCGTGTCCTCCGCGGAGTTACAATACCTCCTGCCGCACTAAACATGCGCTCCGATGCCACGCTACTAGCCGGGCATGACAGCCTTTCAAGGGCAAATTCAGCTAGTTGGGGCCAAAGGTCAAGTTTCGTTGCCCAGTAGTCAAGGGGATTGTCTACCTCGGTTGGCAGGGTTCTGTCCAAGTAGGCCCAAGCCTGTTGTTTGAGGTCCTGCTCCAGGTCCACCTGATGCTGCTGCTGCTGCGGCTGGTTAGTAGTTTCCTCACTGCGCTGGTGAAGAAAGCTACTCATCATCGACTGCAGACTGAGGCAGCCGCTGCTGGTGGAGCTGCCACTGCTCCTACCACCCCACCCCTCCCCTGCTGCCATGGCAGCGGAACGTGAGCGCACAGGGCCCACAGTGTCTGAGGATGGACGTTGGCGCAGAAAGGCAGAGACCAACTGACTACATAGGTGGTTTTTATAGTACTTTATTTTGGCCTCCCTCTCAGCAGGTGTGAAAAAGGCCACCATTTTTGAACGGTAGCGAGGGTCCAACAAGGTGGACAGCCAAAAGTCATCCCTCTGTCTGATGGTTATTATTCGGCTGTCGCTACGCAAGCAACCGAGCATGCTATGGGCCATTTGTGCCAAGGAATGTGAGGGACTCCCTGCCTCCATCTCCACAGCATACTGCCACGGTGCGTCTGGGTCCTCTGTCTCCTCCTCCTCCTCTACCAGATGCTCCTGCTCCTCCACTCCTGTCCGCTGAGTGGAAAAACCACCCATTTCACTCAATAATTCCTGAGCACCAATGTCCTCCTCTACCTCCTCCTCTTCTTCCTGTCCTGCCCCCACAGGGGTCATGTGGCGTTGAGATCTGTGCGCCACGTCTACCGCACCCTGACCAGCCATTGTTAACAGCATTTGTTCCAGGACGTGCAACAGAGGAATGATGTCGTTCATCCCATAGTCCTGCCGACTCACGAATAGCGTGGCCTCCTCAAAGGGCCTGAGCAAGCGGCAGGTGTCACGCATGAGCTGCCAATGGCTGACATCTAAGTTACACAGGGGAGTACCTTTATCCGCTTGTAACATCAGGAAATCGGTGATGGCCTTTCGCTGTTCGTAAAGGCGGTCTAACATGTGTAGGGTTGAATTCCACCTTGTTGCAACGTCGCAGATCAGGCGATGCTGTGGAATTCCGTTCTGCCGCTGCAGCTCAAGGAGGGTGTGCTTTGCGGTGTAGGAATGGCTGAAATGCATGCAAAGTTTACGTGACATTTTAAGGATGTCTTGCAGTGGGATGGTGGATTTTAGGAACCGCTTGACAACCAGATTGAACACGTGAGCCATGCATGGCGCATGGCACAACCTTCCTTGACGCAGAGCAGACACCATGTTCTTTCCGTTGTCGGTCAACATGGTTCCGATTTTCAGTTTGCGCGGAGACAGCCATCTGTCGATTTCTCTGTTCATTACACTCAGAAGTTCCTCCCCTGTGTGACTACGTTCGCCAAGGCATACCAGGTGCAGCACAGCGTGACACCGTCGCGCCCTGCACATGTGATATGCCGGTCGGGTAATGGGACTTGGCACGGGGGTGGCGGCTGAGGACACGGCGGAAGAAGAGGTGGTAGAGGCGGACATCTTTGCTGGACCAAGGACGTGCAAACGTGGAGGCAAAAGCGGCGTGACCTGTCCAAGTTGCTGGTGCGGCTGTGCCGGCACCACGTTCACCCAGTGGGCCGTAAATGACATGTACTGTCCCTGACCGTAGTTACAGCTCCACACGTCAGCACTGCCGTGCACTTTGGCAGAGACCGACATGCTCAAAGACTGGCCCACCATCTCTTCTACATGTGAATGCAGGGCTGGCACTGCCTTTTTGGCGAAGAAATGCCGGCTTGGCACTCTCCACCGCGGCTCGGCACAAGCCATCATTTCTCGGAAAGGTGCTGAGTCCACCACTTGGAAAGGGAGGGACTGCAGCACCAGCAACTTGGACAGGAGGACGTTCAGCTTCTGCACCGTCGGGTGCGTGCTCGCAAACTGTTGTCTCTTGGAAACGGATTCCAAGAAAGACTGCTGACGGAATCCGTGAAGAGGAGTAGCAGGAGAAGGAGCATCTGAACGAGCGGAAGATGCCAACGAGCGACAACTCCCCTCAGCAGAGGTGTTGGAGCCTTGACTGGCTGATAGAGGGCGATTGAAGTCGGGTGACGGAGCAAGTAACAGAGCGGGTGATGGAGCGGGGGCTGGGGCAGGCAGAACCGCCGTATCTTTATCACGGTTTTCCCAGGCCACCGAATGGCGATGCTGCATATGCTGACGCAACGCTGTAGTCCCAACATTGGCCCCCTGGCCACGCTTGACTTTCTGGCCACATAGTCGACATACGGCTACGTTTACTTCCTCGGGCGGATTGACGAAAAATTGCCACACCGCCGAGTAGGAAACTTTGCCACCTCTACTCCTCACTGGCTGACTGCTACTTCCTCCGTGCACACCGGCACCACTACTGGCCGTGGTGGTAGGCTGCAGTGGAGCTGGTGCTCTACTCCGTAGCCGTTTGCCTCCACTGACACTGCTGCGACCCTGCTGCCTCCTGGGCAACCCACCGACTGTTTTGCTCGCTGGCAAGCTGGCACCCTCTTCTCCTGATGATGCGGAAGCAATAGCCTGATGACGACGAGGCTGCCAAGTGCGATCAACCTCCTCATCATCAATTAGGGTCTCCGCCTCACTACTAGCCCCCTCGGCTGCGTGTGGGTCAGGAGACAGACCTGTCTCTAGACCGGCTACCGAGCCACTCTCCTCGCCAGTACTTCTTCGCCTGGCTGCTGAAGAGGCGGATGTCTCCCCCCGTTCCTGACCGCCCTCTGTTAGCTCTTCCTCACTGTACAGTGGGGCTGAGCCCACAGCATGCGATACTTCGCTTGGTGAGGGAACACCAAAGGACAGGGGCAGGTAGAGGACACGTGATTTCAGTGGGCTTGCTCCCGGGCCATGCCAACTAACGGTTGTGTCTGACGTACCCACCGACCGTTGGCTGTAGGTGTCAGAGGTGACCTGGGAAGAGGAAGACGACCGAGTCAACCAATCGATGACGGCAGGGTTGTCGGTGGAGACACGACCGCTGGATGACACCGGGAGCACTGGCCTCTGGCTGCGACTAGTGCTGCCTCGACCCCTTCCTCTGCTGCCATGTCTGCTCGCTCCTGAAACATTGCCTCCTCTGCCACTCCTCTGCGTGTTGTCTGACATACTCTTTAATTCAATAAGCACCCCAATAATAAAACCGGATTTAACTCTTTGAACGTACAATAGTGGTTGTGAAGCAGAAAGTCAGTTTATTTAGCACAATCGGTCAATTGCAGCTTGCCGTTGGCTGGAAACTGTACATTTAGGTCACTGGAATGCACTAATCACCCAAAAAATATTACCGCCACCCGGCGTGTATATGGATTTAACTCTTTGAACGTACAATAGTGGTTGTGAAGCAGAAAGTCAGTTTATTTTGCACAATCGGTCAATTGCAGCTTGCCGTTGGCTGGAAACTGTACGTTTCTGTCACTGGAATGCACTAATCACCCAAAAAATATTACCGCCAGCCGGCGTGTAAATGGATTTAACTCTTTGAACGTACAATAGTGGTTGTGAAGCAGAAAGTCAGTTTATTTTGCACAATCGGCAAACTGCAGCACCAACTGTGCATGACAGCCACCAAAAAAAAAAAGGGTGTATGTCACTTTAAATTTTCGATTCTTTGATAGCTGTGGCCCTAAGTAACGATTGTGTGTCCCTGAGTAACGATTGTGTGTCCCTGAGTAACGATTCTGTGTTCCTGAGTAACGATTCTGTGGCCCTAAAGTCTCTGTGGCCCTAACTCTGTCCCTTAATACACACAGGTCTGTCTCTCTTGAATGACCGGAGGCTAATGGAGAATTCTAAGATGGCCGCGATTTATAGCTCCACCATTACACAGTGCTGGCTGGCTGCTGATTGGCTAATGCGATCACATGTCATGAATGCATTATGGGTCAGCGCGCCTTGTCTGCGCGCCTTCCCAGAGATCCCCGCCCCATCTTCTCTGTCCATTTTCTCCGTCGCCACACATGTCGCCGCCATTTTTGGGAAAATTCGATTCGTGCATCCGAAGTTTGCTAATCTTCGGATTCGTCGCGAATCAAATTTTTCCAAATCTTCGGAATGAATTCCACTTCGTCATGTTCGATTCGCTCATCTCTAATGATAACGACCCCAAACACACCTCCAAGACCACCACTGCCTTGCTGAAGAAGCTGAGGGGAAAGGTGATGGACTGGCCAAGCATGTCTCCAGACCTAAACCCTATTGAGCATCTGTGGGGCATCCTCAAATGGAAGGTGGAGGACCGCAAGGTCTCTAACATCCACCAGCTCCGTGATATCATGGAGGAGTGGAAGAGGACTCCAGTACAACCTGTGAAGCTCTAGTGAACTCCATGCCCAAGAGGGTTAAGGCAGTGCTGGAAAACAAAGGCGGCCACACAAAATATTGGTACTTTGGGCCCAAATTTGGACATTTTCACTTAGGGGTGGATTCACTTTTGTTGCCTTCGGCTTAGACTTTAATGGCGGTGTGTTGAGTTATTTTGAGGGGACAGAAAATTTCCATGTTATACAAGCTGTACACTGACTACGTCACATTGTAACAAAGTGTCATTTCTTCAGTGTTGTCACATGAAAAGAGAGAATCAAATATTTACAAAAATGTGAGGGGTGGATTCTTTTCTGTGAGATACTGTATGTCTCTCTGGCAGATCTGGCTGGATATTTTGGGTCTTGCTCTCCCCCCCAGGTAATTCTTCAGAGACCTTTACAGGTTTAACTTTTTTAGCCGCAAAAAAAAAAGACCGAGCCAGTTCCATCCTACTAAATGGTAACTACTTTACAGACCAATACTTGGGGTAGACACGGGCCTCATTGATTGGTGTCTGCTATCTATGTATGTACTGGGGGGGGGGAGTTACTTGCCGTGTACAGCTGAATTGTTCTAGGTTGTTTCTTCTTTTCTCTGTTCATTTGTTTATAAAAGGTAAAAGTGACACCATAGACAAAGCAAGTTATTGTTCTGTATGATCTGTAACAGTGCCACAACCACCTATACGTGAGAATGTATGACTCCATTGTCTGGGCTGAATGTTGGGAATACTGTGCGCACTTATAAACTTTCTTGATAAAATATATTTGATTAAAAAATGATATCTTGCTGTACATATGCTTTCTATGCATAAGATACATTTTTAATAATTAACAGAACCTTTATTTAGTCCTTTATATAGAATTCTGATATTTATTTATATTTTATGCAGGTGGATGGATGAACCAAGTTTTCAGTCATGTTGGTCTTCCTAAATACAACAAAGTCACATGGAAACAAGACATATGGTTGTCCTAATTGACTGAAAGTCTTTATTGCAGTTCACTGGAGGATTCACACGGGATACAAGTCATATCCACGTTCTAAAAGTCATAAAGGTTTTGGATCCTCTTCAACATTGATCCAGCCTCAGAGGACAAGAGAGAAGTAATTTCAGTGTTCTGGAAGTGACAATGGCTTTACAATAAAGTCCAACCCAAGTATACATAAGAGAAATCATTTCAAACAATTTCTTGCTTGAACGTTTCACAATGGAGGCAAAACATATCACTGGAGAGAAGTCATATCAATGTTCTGAATGTGGCAAAGAGTTTACACAGAAGTCATATCTTATCACACACCAGAGGATTCACACTGGAGGGAAGCCACATCAGTGTTCTGAATGTGACAAAGCTTTTACAAGGAAGTCACAACTTATCAGACACCAGAGGGTTCACACTGGAGAGAAGCCATATCTGTGTTCTGAATGTGATAAAGCTTTTACACAGAATTCAAGTCTTATTAAACACCAGATGATTCACATTAGAGAGAAGCCATATCAGTGTTCTGAATATAATACAGCTTTTACACAGAAATCACATCTTCTCATACACCAGAGGATTCTCACTGGAGAGATTCCATATCCATGTTCTGAATGTGACAAAGCTTTTACAAAGAAGTCACATCTTATCACACACCAGAGGGTTCACACTGGAGGGAAGCCATATCAATGTTTTGAATGTCACAAAGCTTTTACAAAGAAGTCACATCTTATCGCACACCAGAGGATTCACACTGGAGAGAAGCCATATCAGTGTTCAGAATGTGACAAAGCATTTACACAGAAGTCAGATATTATCAAACACCAGAGGGTTCACTTTGGAGGGAAACCATATCAGTGTTCTGAATGTGACAAAGCTTTTACACAGAAGTCAAATCTTATCACACACCAGAGGATTCACACTGGAGAGAAGCCACATCAGTGTCTTGTATGTGGCAAAGCTTTTACAGAGAAGTCACATCTTATCAGACACCAGAGGATTCACACTGGAGAGAAGCCATATCAGTGTTCAGAATGTAGCAAAGCTTTTACAGTGAAGTCAAACCTTGTCACACACCAGAGGATTCACACTAGAAAGAAGCCATTTTAATGCTGACATGCTGAATGGGACAAAGCTTTTACAGTTAATGCTGGGCTAATATATCATCAGAGGATTCACAAATTTCAGCTGCACAGAAGAAGAAAAGGGATATTAAAGTAGTGTCCAGTGTCCCATTAGTTTCACAGCCCCAATTTCATCCCACAAGCTAGAGAAGCAGTGAAAAGTTGAAATGCTACTCTAAAAAACAAACTGGAATGTAATGACTGAGTGCATTGTGTTTAGTGATTATGTCCATCAGAAACACAACTAGAAGGTCTGTGAATATTTTACCTTTTGACATTGTTTTAGATAAGCACCAATGACTGAACTGTTTCCCTCTTGGTTCTCATCTTTATTTTATAAGGAGCTTTGACTAAACATGTACTGCATTTTCATCATTCACCAACTGAGATGTGTTCCCAAGTGTTTTCTTTATTGCCAGATCCTGAGCTACTACATGACCAACACTGCCTCAGTACCTGAGACTAGGATGGGGTCCAATTGTATCTTACCAAGCCTCTGAAGCCTCAGTGGGAGAGTCCATTCCAGGCTCTTCTGACTATTGATATATCATCAGCCAGGGTTAAGGGCTCCAGCTAAGTCCACCTTCTCCACACCTCTCATTACATATTCCACCTCCTCTCCCATGATCAATGCTTCCTTTCCATGTTTCATCTCCTCTCATAGATGACAGTTTTGCAGGTAGGTCTGTAGCTTGAACACCCAAGATGAAGTCTCTGGTCAGTGAAAAAGAAACTCCCTAAGCAGCCAGAAGGCTTCCAACACTGATTTTCTGCTGTTTATGGGATGCATTCAACAGTACCATTTAAGTTCAGCTGCCCACTTGTGTTCCATCTGGTTTTGCTGAAAGTCTCAGGGATACCATCAGGTGAAGAATGAATTTTATTGTTGTCTTCTTCCTCTGTCCAGATATTACTCATCTCCTTAGAATATTCACACAGCACAACTGCAAGAGATCTGAACTTACAAAGTTCTACCTGTGCGGTCATATTCCTGACACTTCTGGGGACTGAAACTCCTCCAGTTGCGGTTCAATTTCATGTCTATGACAGGACAGGTCTCTCTTTAAGGTAAAGTTTTCAAAGAGCACTTCTTGTCTCTGGAAACGTTAGGACATTGGCACTACCATGGACAAAATCAATCATTACATTTCCCGCTCCCTCAACCTCCTAGCGATCACAGAAACCTGGATCCAGCCCACTGACTCTACCTCCCCTGCTGCACTCTCCTACGGAGGTCTCACCTGGACCCACTCACCCAGACCTAACGGTCGTAAAGGTGGTGGGGTTGGTCTGCTCCTGTCACCGCAGAGCACCTTCCGAGTCCTCCCAAACCCCCTCCCAATCCTTCCCCTCCTTCGAGGCCCACTACGTCTGACTATTCTCCCCAACCCCCCTGAAGATTGCTGTGATATACCGGCCTCCTGGATCCATATCCCGCTTCCTGGTAGACTTTTCCTCCTGGCTACCCTTCTTCCTCTCCTGTGAGCTACCCACCATCATCCTTGGGGATTTTAACATCCCTGTCTACCTCGACAACCTGGACACATCCCATCTCCTCCACTTAACCTCCTCCTTTGCACTTGCGCAGTGCATACAATCCACCACCCACTCCAACGGGAACATCCTGGACCTTGTCTTCCCCAACTGCTGCGCTCCCCACAACCTCACTAACACCCCCTTCCCTCTCTCTGACCACAACCTGATTACCTTCTCTATCTCCTCGTCCTCCAATGCCTACCCCTCCAAATGTCACACTACTACCAGCCGTAACCTCCGCAACCTTAACCCTGCCCCCCTCCACTCTGCAGCTGATCAACTCCATGACAGCATCCTCCCCCTGTCTTGCCCCGACTTGGCTATGACTGCCTACAACAACGCGCTGGCAACAGCCCTTGACTCACTAGCGCCTTTAACCACACGCAACATCAGACCCCGACCGCTCCAGCCCTGGCAGACTGATCACACCAAAACCCTCAAACGACACAGTCGTGCCCTGGAGCAACTATGGCGCAAAACCAAATCCCAACAAGCCTTCACCCGCTACAAATCTTCCTTCCACACCTACACCTCCTCCCTCCACGCAGCCAAACAAGCCTACTTCCTGACCCTCATCAAGGCCCTCTCCTCCAATCCTTGCCGACTCTTCTCCACCTTTAACTCTCTACTCTCGCCACCTCCACCCAACACCTCACTCACTGCCCTTGAGATTGCCAATCACTTCAAAAACAAGATTGACACAATTCGCAAGGACATCGCCGCAACTCACACGCCCTCTCAATCTGTCCCCTCTCACACAGCTACCCCCTCATCCCCCCTCCCCCTCGACATAACCAGCAGGGACTTTGTCGCTTGCTCATACTCCCTCCAACCCCGTTCCTTCTCACTCAACTACCCCCTCATAACCCCTCTCCCACGGCCCCACCACTGCTCTGACCTCCACTTCCAACCCCATCCTACATTCCTCATACTGAAGCCCCCCCAAAACTCTGCACCTTTGACCTTACTACCATCGAGGAAGTCTCCAAGATCCTCTCTGATGCCCGCCTCACCACCTGCCCCCTCGACCCTATCCCCTCACAACTCCTACGACCTCCCTCCCCCTCCATCCTACGCTCCCTCACCCACATTTTTAATCTCTTCCTCTCCTCCAGCACTTTCCCATCCACTCTGAAACATGCACACATCACCCCCATACTTAAAAAGCCCTCCCTGGACCCCAATGACCCGAACAACCTCAAACCCATCTCCGTGCTCCCATTTACATCTAAACTCCTCGAGCGCCTCATCTACACCCGCCTAAGCTCTCACCTCAATGACAACAACCTCCTCGATCCCCTACAGTCCAGCTTCCATCCCCTACACTCCACCGAAACTGCCTTACTCAAACTATCCAACGACCTGCTAACCGCCAAAGCTAATGGCCATTATTCAGTGCTCCTACTCCTTGACCTCTCTGCCGCCTTCAACACAGTCGACCACCCCATCCTCCTCAAAAAACTACATTCCTCAGAGATTCTGCTCTCTCCTGGCTCTCATCCTACCTGTCACAACGCTCTTTCAGCATTACCTATAATGCTACCACCTCCCCCTCACTCCCCCTCTCTGTTGGGGTCCCTCAAGGCTCTGTCCTCGGCCCCAGCTCTTCTCCATCTACACCTCCTCCCTTGGCCAACTCATACACTCTCATGGCTTCAACTACCACCTCTATGCCGACGACACACAAATCTATCTCTCAACCCCCCACCTCACCCCCTCGGTCTCCGTCCGAATCACTAGGCTACTGAGCGACATATCAGACTGGATGTCACTCCACTTCCTTAAACTGAACCTCTCCAAAACCGAGTTTCTTGTCTTCCCCCCAAGCCCGGACACCACCCCCCATTGACTTCTCCGTCACATCCAACAAAGCCACCATCAAACCCACCCCGCAGGCCAGAGTACTTGGTGTCATTCTGGACTCCAACCTATCTTTCCAGCCCCAAGTCCAATCACTAACAAACTCATGCAGACTCCACCTCCCAACATCTCCAAAATACGCACGTTCCTAACCCCAGAAACCACTAAACAGCTCATCCACTCCCTCATCATATCACGACTCGACTACTGCAACTCCCTCCTCACTGGCCTGCCTCGCCGCTGGCTATCCCCGCTTCAGTCCATCCTGAATACGGCTGCCAGACTCATTCACCTTTCCAACCGCTCCCTCTCTGCCACCCCCCTCTGCCAATCCCTCCACTGGCTTCCGATTACGCAACGGATGAAATTCAAAATCCTAACACTGATGTACAAAGCTGTCCACCATACTGCCCCGTACTACATCACTGACCTAATATCAAAGTACCGCCCAGCACGCACACTCCGCTCCTCACAAGACCTCCTTATCTCTAGTTCCCTGGTCTCCTCCTCCCATGCCCGCCTCCAGGACTTCTCCAAGGTGTCACCCATCCTCTGGAACTCCCTGCCCCAACCCATCAGATTATCACCTACTCTCCTCTCCTTTAGGCGCACCCTGAAAACCCATCTCTTCAGGGAAGCCTACCACACACCCCGCTAACCTCCTCCACTCTTCCTACCACTCCATCCCCCACAGCTATTTCCTCCTGTACCACTATCCCCTCCCTCCTAGATTGTAAGCTCGAAAGAGCAGGGCCCTCGATCCCCTCATGTTTTGCATTGTATTGGTATTGTTCTGTCACATGTTCTGTCCCCCTTTGTAATGTACAGCGCTGAGCCAACTATTGGCGCTTTATAAATACTGTATAATAATAATAATTACATAAATGGTGCAATCTGTCATTAGCACAGCAGTTTTTGTTTTTCCGAGTCTCCCCTTGTAACATTTTTAGTTGACTTTCCCAGTAGATCATTTTTTTTCTACTTCCTGTAGAAGGCCAAGCATTTTGGCAAAAATGGCAGTTGGAGGGATTGGGGCAAATCCTATAACACTGCTGGGGGTGCTCACAACTGTCAGTTGTCATTCATATGGGGGTTGGACCTTTTAGAGAACCTGTTGCTGTAACTGCTGTAGAAGTGTTAGCTGAAGTTGGGCTTTACTTGTTGTGTGTCTTACTTATAATCTATCTAAGACTTCCCTGTACAGGGTGACAACGCTGCTGTGTAATGTTCCTGCAGAATGATCAGGGTTGTCACCCTGTTACAGAAGGCGGGAAAATAACAGATCTACAGACAGGACCAACAGCTGATACAACTATGTTGCAGAGGGAACTCTGGGAATGCTAATGACAGATTGCATTACACATTCAGTTAGCAGACTTCCTGCTGTTGGTCTGATGTTTGAATTGTGTTCTGATATTTACTGTCCTGCTGTAAAAGGTGTAAATGATCGCCCGCATGTTTCCTGTAGTAGCAGGGACTACAAACTCATATCAGGAATAGTAGGATGGGTACCTACCCAAGGGGGTCACGTTTTTGAATTTGGAAGAAAGATTTCACATGGTTTCTTAACTTCCATTAATGACACCGACAAGGGGAGTCTCACTTCACTAACAATAGGAGAGCCAATCACAGGCCAGTAACATTTCATGGTGTCTCAATGTATTGCAGAATGTTTAATCCCCATTGGTCCAATTGCCTAGTCCTTCCAGATGATATTGCTTCATGTGTAGAAGGAGCACCCTAAAATGTCTTCCCTTCAATTCCACCTAGTTGTACTTTAGGTTATGTTGCCCCTCCCCCATATCTGTAAGGGAAAGCCTCAATTTCTCCCAATACTCCCCTGGCCTTCCAGTGAGAAGAAACATTTTCTCTGGAGTGGAGATGTTTTATGCAGTGAGCCCTTCATAGACGGGATGGGGAATCTAAGTAATCTAAGATGAGTAAGATGAACCGGTGTACTGGAGTCATGGATCAGATAACCAATGACACCATTGATGGTATAGCAGAGCTGACAGCAGAAGTGGCTCCATCACCTAAGGTGGTGTCACAGAACTGCATGGTGGCTGACTATCTCTCGGAAGATCAAGGTGGAATCTACAAACTGGTGTCAGAGAGTGTTGTACATTTATATTAGATCATGAGGATCTCAGAAGGAGATATCTACACAAGGTAAAGGAGTTCCAACAGTCACCTGGGTGGGGGAAGTGGGATCCATTTTCTTGGATGGGGTTAGTTGGAACTTGGTTGAGTAATATGGTGGCTTTGATTTTTTATGCACATGATTAAATGCACATTTTAGAACAGAAGATTACTTTAAACCCACAAACATGCTTTATTTTCTAAAGACTATAATGGTGGTAGTTTCCATTTTCTATCTCACAGGATATTAGCACATTTGTTTATCAAATGCATATTTTCTGTAAAAAAAACCCACTAAAGATCATTTTAATACACAAAAAAAACAATATATGACACAATTTGTTTGGTGAAATGTAAAATATTGTTTACATCAAGTATATAGATACCAAACATATCAAACGTGCCAAAATTGTGCGTATTTGTGAAATGGTGACAAACTTCAGTACCAGAATTTGTCCATAGGTGACGCTTTAAAAGCCTTTACAGGTCATCAGTTTATATAGTGAACCATGAATGTTGGCCCTAGAGTTATTCCTCTCCCTTTGGTGTGTGCAGAGATATGTACAATGTGTAGTGTGATTGATGTTTTCCTACATAACCGCACCCAACCCTTGCAATTGCTCATGTATACGGGAACTGGGGGCTTTAAAATGTGTTTTGTGTGTTTTTTCATTTACAGTGTGTTACTTTACACTTTTCTTTCTCTGAACTTTATTATTGCCATATAGGGGGTTAATAGCCTCGCATGTGATAACATACTGCTGGTCACAGATCCTCTTTAAAGAAACACAAGAGGTCTATTAGACCCCTAATGTCACCTCTGGACCCCAAAATAGATGGTCAAGCACAGATCATGTTTGATCAGCTCCTTGAAGACACGAATGTACATCTGCCAAATCTGTATCTGAGTAGACCATAGAAGCAGCATTAGGAAGAAATGTGAGCATGGCTTCAGTCAGGCGATGGTCCTGGTGGTCATGGACTTGTTCTCCTTCAGGTCCTCTCACCTTGTAGATGGTGACATGGACTTGTTGTGTGGGAATGAGCAGGAGGGGCTCGGGGTTCTCTTGTACCCAATCAGCTTGTTATGGATAAAAGATGAAAGTGTCTTCTGGGAAGTTATAGGGATTTGGATGTTTAGAGGGTTACATAGGTGGGTGGGGCTGGTTTTAACGAGGGGCGTGTCATATGTTAATCAGTTTCTTAGCATAGATGATATAAATGGTATAAATAGATCCTTGAAATGTAAACAATCTATGTCTTTCCTTCTGTTGTTAAAGTGTCACATATATATGATGAATAAAGTTGGATGATATTTTCACCGCACAATACCGTGGTCTGGGTTCTTCTACAACACATCCCCCCAAAAATGTCCTCTTCCAGTTCTAGGAGTCTGGTGGAATGGGACACAAGCTGATGGTATCTCTTAGGCCCCTTGTATATGGGATGTGGGTGTTTGCAGAGAGGCATGTTGAGTGCATGCAAGATTTTATTTTTTTACACAAAGTTGTCAGAGACGAGATATTTCTCACACAAGACATGGATATATGTGGAATTACACCCCCAACACACATTCTGCTACTTCTGGGGATACCACATATGAGAGCATTTTTGGAAGCCTAGCCATGTACAGGGGTCCAAAATCTAATGACCACGTTCAGGCTTTCAAAGGTCATATTTAGCTTCCTTACTACCTATTCCAGTTTCAGAGGTCCTGAATTGCCAGGAAAGTGCAAACACCTCCCAAATGACCCGTTTTCAGAAAGTAGACACCCCAAAGTATTTGATCAGAGGCACGGTATTTTGCAGATCTAATTTTTATCAAAAGATTTTGAAAAATGCAAAAATGAAATAAAAAATCCATGCGTCGGCCTGCCTGGGTTATATAGCTGCAGCTGCTGCTCCTCCAATTATATATTCTCCAATATACCCCTGGTTACCCAGTTATGGAAGGGCATCATATGACGTCCTTCCAGAACATGCACTGCAGCGCACCCCCAGGGGTGAGCACCTGGCGACATCCGTGATCACTGAGCCCTACGGACACAACTGATCATGTGATGATGTGGCCTTTTATCACGTGATCAGCTGTATCCAATGACAGAGCAGATCAAGCAGTAAATACAGTTGCTGGTTATCGGTAACCAGCAGCTATCAAAGCATAGATCAGCACTGATCATCAGTGCCTTCATGATCAGTGCCTTGCAGTGCTGCCCAGCAGTGCCTCCCACCAGGATCCAGCAGTGCCACCCATCAGTGCCATCCATCAGTGCCCCCTGCAAGTGCCACCCAGCAGTGCCGCCTATCAGTGACTATCATTGCATATCAGTGCTTCCTCATCAATGCCCCCCAGTGTCGCCTCATCAGTGCAGCCTATCAGCGCCCATCAGTGCTGCCAGTCATTGCCATCTCATCCGTGATGGCTATCAGTGCGTCCTGTCAGTGGTGCCTCATCAATGCACATCAGTGAAGGAGAAAAATTACCTGTTTGCAAAATTTTATAATAGAAACAAAGCAAAGCTTTTTTTTTCAAATGTTTTGCTCTTTTTTTTGTTTATAACTCCCCTCCCCCCCAGCGGTGATTAAATACCACCAAAGAAAGCTCTTTTTGTGTGAAAAAATGATAAACATTTCATATGGCTACAATGTTACATGACCGCGCAATTGTCATTCAAAGTGCGAGAGCGCTGAAAGCTGAAAATTGGTCCGGACAGGAAGGGGGTGACAGTGCCCGGTAGGCGAGGGGTTAAAGGGGGAGTATCTAGAGGTTGAAGGTTTTTTACCTTCAGTGTGATGCTCCTCCCCCTTATACTTATCTGATCCCGATCCAGCACTGTGCACAAAAATAGAAGCTCTCCAGGGTCTCTGACTCCTCATTGGCTGAGATACAGCAGCCAGTGAGGAGGGAGTGGGGGTGGGTCAGACCATGCTCTGTGTTTCTCATAGTTATATAGAGGCGGTTCGGGAGTGAGCACACATGAGTGCCCCAAAGTAAGCATCTTGCCTGGAATGCTGGTGTGGGGACCCGAGAAGAGGAGGATCCTGGTGGATCTGTGCAAACCCATTACACAGAGCTGGTAAGTTTGACATGTTTGTTATTTAAAAATTCTGAACCTTGACAACCACTTTAATCTTCTGATTTTGTGAGCGCATAAACGCATGTAAATGTGAGTAAACGCAATGCAATGCACATAAATGTGACTCTGGGAGCAAAATACAAGTCTGGCCCCTCTGATCACCTGTGCTTCCCGATGATAAAAACGTCCTGCGAACGCATGTAACCTCACATGTGGGGAGTCATGAGAAACGTGCAGTTCCTGGTGTGACCGGAGCCTGACCAGGAAAACGTTTATCTGGGGTGACGTTTGGGGACAATGTGATCAGTGACACCCACTTATGTCTGATCTCACTATTACTTTTCTTTTCTATCCGAGTTTTCACTTCAATACGGGAAATAATGTGAAATCTGAGGGAAATCTGAGAGCCGTATGAAGACTTTGGGCCGTTCTATTGTCTGTTCATATGTCTGTGTGTACATCACACCGAAAAGAGGGACATTTACAGGGCAAAGAGGGACAGAGAAATATGGTGTCACACAAGGGAGAGTGATGGGAGATATGATCAAATACAATCTCATTACCTCCTCTGCTCACACTTCCAGCAACGTCTCCTCTATAATTCCTCCCACATGGAGCTTCCTGTCTGTGCCTGACATCACTTCCTGACTGTGCCTGACATCACTTCCTGTCTGTGCCCGACATCACTTTGTCTTTGCCTGACTTCACTTCTTGTCTGTGCCTGACATCACTTTCTGTCTTTACCTGACATCACTTCCTGTCTGTGCCTGACCTCACTTCCCGTCTGTGCCTGACATCACTTCCCATCTGTACCTGACCTCCCTTCCCGTCTGTTTCTGACATCAGTTGCTGTCTGTTCCTGACATCACTTCCTGTCTGTGCCTGACATCACTTCCCATCTGTACCTGACCTCCCTTCCCGTTCGTTTTCTGACATCAGTTCCTGTCTGTTCCTGACATCACTTCCTGTCTGTAACTTACCTCACTTCCTGAATATACCTGACCTCACTTTCTGTCTGAGCCCGACATCACTTCCTGTCTGTGCCTGACATCACTATCTGTCTGTGCCCGACATCACTTCCCATCTGTGCCCGACATTGCTTTATATCTTTGCCTGAAACACTTCCTGTCTATGCCTGATATCACTTCCTGTCTGTAACTTACCTCACTTCCTGAATATACCTGACCTCACTTCCTGTCTGAGCTTGACATCACTTCCTGTCTGTGCCTGACATAATTTCCTGTCTGAGCCTGACCTCACTTCCCGTCTGTGCCTGACATCACTTCCCATCTGTACCTGACCTCCCTTCCCATCTGTTTCTGACATCAGTTGCTGTCTGTTCCTGACATCACTTCCTGTCTGTGCCTGACATCACTTCCCATCTGTACCTGACCTCCCTTCCCATTCGTTTTCTGACATCAGTTCCTGTCTGTTCCTGACATCACTTCCTGTCTGTAACTTACCTCACTTCCTGAATATACCTGACCTCACTTTCTGTCTGAGCCCGACATCACTTCCTGTCTGTGCCTGACATCACTATCTGTCTGTGCCCGACATCACTTCCCATCTGTGCCCGACATTGCTTTATATCTTTGCCTGAAACACTTCCTGTCTATGCCTGATATCACTTCCTGTCTGTAACTTACCTCACTTCCTGAATATACCTGACCTCACTTCCTGTCTGAGCTTGACATCACTTCCTGTCTGTGCCTGACATAATTTCCTGTCTGAGCCCGACCTCACTTCCCATCTGTGCCCGACATCGCTTTATGTCTTTACCTGACCTCACTTCCTTCCTGTTCTCGACCTCACTTCCCATCTGTGCCCAACATTGCTTTATGTCTTTACCTGACCTCACTTCATGTCTGTGCCCAACCTCACTTCCCGCCTGTTCCCGATATTGCTTTATGTCTTTGCCTGACCTCACTTCCTATCTGTGCCTAACATCACTTCCTGTCTGTGCCTGACCTCACTTCCCGTTTGTTCCTGACCTCAATTCCTGTCTGTACCTGACCTCACTTCCTGTCTGTGCCTGACATCACTTCTTTTCTTTACCTTACATCACTTTATGCCTTAACTGACCTCACTTCCTGAATATACCTGACCCCATTTCCTGTCTGTGCCTGATATTACTTCCTGTCTGTACCTGACATCTTCTTGTCTGTAACTTAAATCATTTCCTGTCTGTAACTTCCCTCACTTTCTGAATATACCTGACCTCACTTCCTGTCTGAGCCCGAAATCACTTCCTGTCTGTGCCCGACATCACTTCCTGTATGTTCCCGACATCACTTCCTGTCTGAGCCAGATATCTCTTCCTGTCTTTGCTTGACCTCTCTTCCTGTCTGTGCCTGACATCACTTCCTGTCTGTGCCCGACCTCACTTCCTGTCTGTGTCCGACATAACTTCCCCTCTGTGCCTGGCATCACTTCCCGTTTGTTCCTGACATCACTTCCTGTCTGTACCTGACCTCATTTCCTGTCTGTGCCTGACATCACTTCCTGTCTATACCTGACATCACTTGTCTGTAACTTACCTCACTTCCTGAATATACCTGACCTCATTTAATGTCTGTGCCTGAAATCACCTCTCTGTACCTGACATTACTTCCATTCTGTACATGACATCACTTCCCATCTGTGCTCAACATCAATTCCTGCCTTTGCCTGACCTCACTTCCTGACTGTACCTGACATCACTCCCTGTCTGTGCCTGACATCACTTCTTGTCTGTACCTTACCTCACTTCCTGAATAAACCTGACCTCACTTCCCGTCTGTGCCTGACATCACTTCCTGTCTGACATCCCTGACATCTGTACCTGACATAATTTCCTGTCTGTACCTGACATCACTTCCTGTCTGTGCCTGACATCACTTCTTGTCTGTACCTTACCTCACTTCCTGTCTGTAACTTATCTCACTTCCTGAATAAACCTGACCTCACTTCCCGTCTGTGCCTGACATCACTTCCTGTCTGACATCCCTGACATCTGTACCTGACATCATTTCCTGTCTGTACCTGACATCACTTCCTGTCTCCGTATATGTGTGATCACCACCTTGTGGAACTCAGAAGAATGGCAGCCTGTGAAATGTAAGAAAATGAAACCAAACTGCGTACGATGACAGCAAGATTTATAACCTCCTTCAGCTTTGGAAAGTTTTACCCCCTTCATGATCAGGGCATTTTTTTTGCTGTTCAGCACTGCACTACTTTAACTGGCAATTGTGTGGTCATGCTACACTGTACACAAATTAAATTGACATAAGAGCTTTCTTTTGGTGGTATTTAAACACCACGGGGGGGTTTTATTTTTTAATTCTGAAAACAAATGATATTTTCTACTTTGTTATAAAACATATCCCATATGTAACGTGCATGTAAGGCTTGAGTAGCTGAGATGTGATCTGTAGAAAATATGACAATGTAGATTTAGCATTCCATGTTATAATAATATAAGATGTGTTCAGAATTGATGTGACATAAATGTACAGATGTGAGTAGCTGAGATGTGATCAGTAGCAATATGTAATTATAAATTTAGTTTCATTCCTTGTTTTTAAAGATGTATTCAGTCATATATTCAGTCATAGGTACTCAGAGACATGTGCCCACCCATTAGTATCTGAAAAGACAGAGCAGCTTCTAGGCTGAAAGTGACACCTAAGTGCCAATAAGATTTGTCACCTCCTGGGAAACCTGGAAGGAAAGGGCTCTAGACAGGTTGGCTTCATGACACAGCGGGAGACCAGAGCTTTGAAGTATATCAGTAGATCAAAGGAATATATTTCATCTCTCATAAAAGCTAAAATAGTTGCAGAGAGATGAAAATACTTCCTTCTGATTGGACACTCTGTGGGCGACATCTGCATGTAAAACTGTATTTGTGGCCTATGTGGGGTCCCAGAGAAATGCAGGAAATGGTTATATGGTGCCTGATTGTGACAGCTAAACAGTGATTGGTACTGTCATGATCGGACTGATGCGCTGGTGTCGGAAATTCAATCCCCGACTTGGTGATTCAAACCGTTCCTGGTCCAATCGACTTTGGGCATTTCAGTACCCAGAATGTCCTGTGGTCTGGTACAGGAACACCCCCCAAAGTTGACTGGCCAAGGAGTAATGTCCAGCCTACATCCATATTCCCATAAATTGAGGACCCTGAGATATGGACGTGGTGATTCGTATGAAGTCCGTTCTATTGACTAATGGATTGCTGACTTTCTCTGACTTGCTCCAGTCGCAGGATGACTCTGGGTAAAAGTTTTATTTCTGTTTTATTCCCGTTTATTTTATAGTCAATAGCCTATTGTGTGTCTTCTTGTATTTTTTGTAACGTTTTATACTTTGTACATATTTTATGCACTGCCCACTTTCGGGATATTAAATCATAAAATGAATAAGTGACTTCTGGGTATTTAAGCTCGGGCTCATATCTCCGGAGAGATTAGATTGTATTGTATTGAAGTGTCTTTATATACTCGGCCAAGTTCCTTGCCAATCTGGATGCAATTGCACTGCGTGTTAGCATATTGTAAGGGTGAAAGGTCTGCCAGACGGAGATCTGTGTGTGTGTGGTGGCCCAGCAGGCCAGTCAAAATCTGTTGGGTGGTGGCAAGCTACCGTTTGTTGTGTGTCTGGTGTGGGGGTATGTGGACAGTGGAAGAGGGACTAACACCGGGGTTCTAGCTTGTAGGATAGCTGGAGGAATCCTAGAAGGGTGTTAATTGCTAGGCTGCTCCTCAACCCTTATTGTGCACCAGATTGTCTGTCTGCCCGTGTGTGTGGTCAGCCAGCTGGATTGGAGTGGAGTCTCCCTCCAGTGGTGGCCAGAGGTAGTGCGGGCTGTGATAGTATATCACGGCCGGTCTTATATATGTATATATATTTAGATTAACTCCCCCTTATTCCCTCTTACCCCAAGTCATGGCCGCACGTGCGTGCCTCGGTTAGCTAGTCGCTGTGGGCGTGTGCGTCTGGGTTGGATCCGTGACACCATAAAATCAGATTTCTTCATACATGTAGTACAACGTGTATTCTGCTCCGTGACTTTGGTAGAAGCATAGCTGAATCCGTGGATATTGATTGGTTTGTGTGAAGTTATGGCGTCTACAAACTATGGGATATAGAATGGAATTTATGCAGCTTTTACGTCGCTGTTACTTTCTGACTGCCGATCACATTTCTTGAGGCAGTAAAATGCCCGGACCTTACAAACATCCCCAAATGTCCTTTTTATGGGAAGGATACATCCCAAGGTATGTGCTGAGAGGCATGTTGTGTCCATGGAACATTTACAGTTTTTGCCATAAGTTATTGGAAAATGAAAAACAAAATCAATTTTTTTACACCAAGTTGTAATTCAATGAGCTATTTCTGGCACATGCCATGGGAATATGTGGAATTACACCCCAAAACACATTCTGCTACTGCTCCCCAGTATGAGGACACCCCAAGTGACAGACTTTCTGGCAGCCTTGCCACATACAGGTCCCAAAATCCAATGACCACCTTAAAGAGGCTTTGTCAATCATCTTACAGTGACAGGATGGGGGGGGGGTAAAATATGAACCTGCAGCCACTTGCTGGGGATTCAGATTTTTAACAATGCTGCAGACGTGTTATTTCCCCCCACACTGCCCACCGCTATACAGCCGGGAGTGTGTGGAATTTAGTAAACCCGAATGTCGGCTGTCATGTGGAAGTGATACAAGTGGCTGTGAAGCTGCCTATCATTCCCATACCCACCACTGAGATGTGCCCCTCCCCCTGACACCATGTGGGATAGCAGAGCCTGGTGCTGTCATGGTGGGTGTCACTGGGAAGGACAGAGAGGCTCCTACATAGGAACACAGTGATCCCCACACATGTTACATATCAGCGCACACGCCGGAGGGAGAGCAATGATTGGAGCACCAGTGCTCCTGTGTAACTCTATACTGATGACCTGGAGGGGCTATTAAAGCGTTCCAAGTGCACACAGTGTTACGGCTTGACATGTTGGGAATCCCATTTCCTCGGCACAACCTCATCTTTTATATTTCACCAGAAAATAGGTCATGAATTGCATTTATGTGCTCAGAAATAAACGTTACTATATTGTTCCTGAAATGTTGCCTTTCATAAACTGTTGTGCTAATATCATGTAACATAGAAAATGACAACTCCCAACATTGTATTATATAGGGTGTCTGCTATCAAAGAATACATCAGATTTGGGGTTTAGTGATCTTCAGGAATAAAATGATTTTTAAAAAGTGTAAACAAAAAATAAAAAAAAATCTCTAGGACTCCATGGACCCCTTCATTCCACACCGTCTCCAGGAAACGGGAACCCATAGAGAAGCCAAGTGTCCCCCGACTTCCTCTCCAGGCTGGGATGTCACTCTGGTCGGACGCCACCTACAGGGGAAGAAGCAGACTGCACCGGCCTACATCTGCTCTATGCTTTGTGTGATCAGGATGGCGGCTATTTCTCCATAAACACAGAGCGCCCTAAACACGAGGTAAACGTGGTGCAGCATTGAGCCCCGTCCAGCTGTAATGTAGACTTTGACAGGCTGCAGGCAGCGGGGCTGGACGCTGTACCTGTGCCTACCAGGTGTATTATAGTGCCAGCATTGCACCCACAGGGGCTGGACCCCCCATGTACAATGGGCCTAAGAGATACCATCAGCTTGTGTCCCATTCCACCAGACTCCTAGAACTGGAAGAGGACATTTTTTTTTTGGGGGGGGGGGGTGTTGTAGAAGAACCCAGACCACGGTATTGTGCGGTGAAAATATCATCTAACTTTATTCATCATATATATGTGACACTTTAACAACAGAAGAAAAGAGATAGATTGTTTACATTTCAAGGATCTATTTATACCATTTAAATCATCTATGCTAAGAAACTGATTAACATGTGACACGCCCCTCATTAATACCAGCCCCACCCACTTATGTAACCCTCTAAACATCCGAATCCCTGTAACTTCCCAGAAGACACTTTCATCTTTTATCCATAACAAGCTGATTGGGTACAAGAGAACCCCGAGCCCCTCCTGCTCATTCCCACACAACAAGTCCATGTCACCATCTACAAGGTGAGAGGACCTGAAGGAGAACAAGACCATGACCACCAGGACCATCGCCTGACTGAAGCCATGCTCACATTTCTTTCTAATGCTGCTTCTATGGTCTACTCAGATACAGATTTGGCAGATGTACATTCGTGTCTTCAAGGAGCTGATCAAACATGACCTGTGCTTGACCATCTTTTTTGGGGTCCAGAGGTGACATTAGGGGTCTGATAGACCTCTTGTGTTTCTTTAAAAAGGACCTGTGACCAGCAATATGTTATCACATGCGAGGCTATTAACCCCCTATATGGCAATAATAAAGTTCACACAAAGAAAAGTGTAAAGTAACACACTGTAAATGAAAAAACACACAAAACAGATTTTAAAGCCCCCAGTTCCCGTATACATGAGCAATTGCAAGGGTTGGGTGCGGTTATGTAGGAAAACATCAATCACACTACACATTGTACATATCTCTGCACACACCAGAGGGAGAGGAATAACTCTAGGGCCATCATTCATGGTTCACTATATAAACTGATGACTGTAAAGGCTTTTAAAGCGTCCCCTATGGACAATTTCAGGTACTTTGTCACCATTTCACAAATACGCACAATTTTTAAAGTTTGACATGTTTCTGATCTATATACTTGATGCCAACACAATATTTTATATTTCACCAAACAAATTGGGTCATATATTGAGTTTTTTGTGTATTAAAATGATCTTTAGTATGTTTTTTTACAGAAAATATGCATTTGAGAAACAACTGTGCTAATATCCTGTGACATAGAAAATGGCAACTATCACATTTATATTCTCCAGGGTCTCTGCTTCAGAAAATAAAATATGTTTGCAGGGTTCAAGTAATCTTCTGTTCTAAAATGTGAATTTAATCATGTACATAAAAAAGCAAAGCCACCATATTACTAAACCCATCCAAGAAAATGGATCCCACTTCCCCCCACCCAGGTGACTGTTGGAACTCCTTTACCTTGTGTAGATATCTCCTTCTGAGATCTTCATGATCTAATATAAACGTACAACACTCTCTGACACCAGTTTGTAGGCTCCGCCTTGATCTTCTGAGGTAGTCAGCCACCATGCAGTTCTGTGACACCACCTTAGGTGATGGAGCCACTTCTGCTGTCAGCTCTGCTATACCATCAATGGTGTCATTGGTTATCTGATCCATGACTCCAGTACACCGGTTCATCTTACTTATCTTAGATTACTTAGATTCCCCATCCCGTCTATGAAGGGCTCACTGCATAAAACATCTCCACTCCAGAGAAAATGTTTCTTCTCACTGGAAGGCCAGGGGAGTATTGGGAGAAATTGAGGCTTTCCCTTACAGATATGGGGGAGGGGCAACACCACCTAAAGTACAGCTATGGGTGGAATTGAAGGGAAGACATTTTAGAACGCCCCTTCCACAAAAGAAGCAATATCATCTTGAAGGACTAGGAATCCATTGGATTAATGGGGATTAAACATTCTGCAATTACATTGAGGCACCATGAAATTTTACTGGCCTGTGATTGGCTCTCCTATTGTTAGTGAAGTGAGACTCCCCTTGTTGGTTTCATTAATGGAAAAAAACCATGTGAAATGTTTCTCCCAAATCCAATACACCTTTTACAGCAGGACAGTAAATATCAGAACACAATTCAAACATCAGACCAACAGCAGGAAGTCTGCTAACTGAATGTGTAATGCAATCTGTCATTAGCATTCCCAGAGTTCCCTCTGCAACATAGTTGTATCAGCTGTTGGTCCTGTCTGTAGATCTGTTATTTTCCCACCTTCTGTAACAGGGTGACAACCCTGATCATTCTGCAGGAACATTACACAGCAGCGTTGTCACCCTGTACAGGGAAGTCTTAGATAGATTATAAGTAAGACACACAACAAGTAAAGCCCAACTTCAGCTAACGCTTCTACAGCAGTTACAGCAACAGGTTCTCTATAAGGTCCAACCCCCCATATGAATGACAACTGACAGTTGTGAGCACCCCCAGCAGTGTTATAGGATTTGCCCCAACCCCTCCAACTGTTTTTTTTTCCCAAAAGACTTGGCCTTCTACAGGAAGTAGAGAAAAAAATCTACTGGGAGGGACAACAAAAAAATAAAACAATAGGAGACTCGGAAAAACAAAACCTGCTCTGCTAATGACAGATTTCATTATTAATGTCATTAGTGATTTTGCCCATAGTTACACTTTGGTGCCAACGTTGTAATATTTCCAGGGAGAAGAAGTTTTCTTTACAAACTTTCCACCAAAAAGAGATGTGTGCACTCAGAGTGATTATTGTGAACCCCAATCAGAGGAATGTCAGTCCCCCGGAAGAAGTGGTAGGAATATGACCGCACACTCAGCACTTTGTAAGTTCAGATCTCTGGCAGTTGTATTGTGTGATTAGTCTATGGAGAGGAGTAATAGCTGGAAAGAGAAAACATGGAACAAGGATTTCTGATCTTCACCTGATGGAATCCCATTTGGCAGAACCACATGGAACACAAGTGGCCAGCTGGGCTTACGTTTTACTGCTGAATACATCCCCTAAATCAGCAGTAACTCAGTATTGGAAGGCCTGCATCAGCTTGGGAAGTTGTTTTCTCACTGAACAGAGACTTCTTTCTAGGTGGTGTCACAGACACAGACCTGCCTGAAAGGTTGTCATCCATGAGAGGAGATGAGATGTGGAAAGGAAGCATTGATAACGGGAGAGGAGATGGAACATTTAATGGGAGGAATGGACAAGGTGGGCTTAGATGGAGATCTCAAGCCTGGCTGATCATGTATCAATAGTCAGAAGAACCTGGAATGGACTCTCCCACTGAGGCTTCAGAGACTTGGTAAGATGACAATAGACCCCATCCTAGTCTCTGGTACTGAGGCAGTGTTGGTCATGTATTACCTCAGGATCCAGAAATGAAGAAAATGCTTGGAAACACAACTCAGTTGGTGAATCATGAAAATGCATTACATGTTCATTCAAAGCTCCATAAAAAAGATAAAGATGAGAATCATGAGGGAAGCTGTTCAGTTATTGATGCTAATCTTAAAAAAAATTGTCAAAGATAAAATATTCAAATCCCTTCTAGTTGTGTATTGATGGACATAAGCACTAAACTCAGTTCATCCGATGATTACATTCCAGTTTGCTCAGATTTTAGTTTGTTCCTTTAAAGTAGCATTTTATTGTTTCCCTTCTTCTCTAGCTTGTGGGATGACATTGGGGATGTGAAACTAGCCTGTGACACCTGAAACTTCTTTAACCTCCCTAGCGGTCTGATTATGTACATATTTCTGTGCTCAAAGTGGTACTTTTTTGCATGGAAATATGTATTTTTTTTTATTGTCGGCCTGTAATTTTTAGGAATAATTCACTGAAATCTATCTGAACACGAGTCTAGTAAATATCCCGGGTAGGATAAAATTTGAAACACAAAATCATTTAATAAATAATAATTTATTATTATTATTCATTAAATAATAAACAAAATAATTTAATAAAATAATCATAAAAAATAATAATATAATAATAAATTTAATTAAATAATATAATCAAACCAAAAACACTGAAATGTGAAATAGAGCGCCAAGTTCGCACATCGCTGAGCTCAGTCGCAAAATTGTTTTCAGTGTCTGATGATGAATTTCCCCAACAAATCATTATCACTCAATTCTGCAAGTGGTTCTGATTTACTATCGCTGTTCTCTAGCCAGTCTAAAACCGATTTTGACCTAAAGGGACACTTTTTGGACGCCATGGACGTTTCTCAGTTTCCAAGCAGAAAGAACAGTAAAAATGCAGGCAGGGTGCCAGACAAAGCACTCGGGACAAAATATATGTGAAATGGTTTGATACAGTAATGTTTTATTATGTGATTTTAGTGTATTTAGTGAATGTCACTTTTTTTCATTTTCAAATTTCCCGCCATTCCATCCCCCGTACGTCCTGACGCTCGCAGGGGACGGAACCCAGATGACAGATGCCGGCATCCGCCGCAGGACATTACAGGGGACACTGCAGGAGGGACATTGTGGGAGCGAAGGACAAGGTAAGTGATTGAGGGATCCCGGAGCAACGCTGCAGGGTATTCCCGAGTGTAGCTCAGGGTTACAGCTTGTGGTACTGAAACTTTACCCCAAGCTACACTCAGGAATACCACCAGGGGGTTTAATATCTCTTTTCTTCCAGAATTTAATCTATGCTGAAATTTGTGAATCCTCTGGTGATAGATTAGCCCAGCATTGACTGTAAAAGTTTTATCACATTGAGAGCATTAAAATGGCTTCTCTCCAGTGTGAACCCTCTGGTGTCTGATAAGATCTGACTTCTCTGTAAAAGATTTATTACATTCAGAACACTGATATGGCTTCTCTCCAGTGTGAATCCTCTGGTGTCTGATGAGATTGGACTTCACTGTAAAAGATTTATCACATTTAGAACACTGATATGGCTTCTCTCCAGTGTGAATCCTCTGGTGTATGATAAGATGTGACTTATGTTTAAAAGCTTTATCACAGTTAGAACACTTATATGGCTTCTCTCCAGTGTGAATCATCTGGTGTGTGATAAGTTCTGACTTCTGAGTAAAGGCTTTTACACATTCAGAACACTGATATGACTTCTCTCCAGTGTGAACAATCTGGTGTATGATAAGATGTGACTTCCTTTTAAAAGCTTTATCACATTCAGAACACGGATATGGCTTCTCTCCAGTGTGAATCATCTGGTGTGTGATAAGATCTGACTTCTGTTTAAAAGCTTTATCACATTCAGAACACTGATATGGCTTCTCTCCAGTGTGAATCCTCTGGTGTCTGATAAGATTTGACTTCTGAGTAAAAGCTTTATCACATTTAGAACACTGATATGGCTTCTCTCCAGTGTGAATTCTCAGGTGTATTTTAACCTTCCTCTTGGTTGTAAAGGTTTTGCCACATTCAGAACAATGATATGGCTTCTCTCCAGTGTGAATCATCTGGTGTCTGATAAGATCTGACTTCTGAGTAAAAGCTTTGTCACATTCAGAACACTGATATGACTTCTCTCCAGTGTGAATCATCTGATGTCTGATAAGATCTGACTTCTGTGTAAAAGCTTTATCACATTCAGAACACTGAGATGACTTCTCTCCAGTGTGAACAATCTGGTGTCTGATAAGATTTGACTTCACTGTAAAAGCTTTATCACATTCAGAACACTGATATGGCTTCTCTCCAGTGTGAACAATCTGGTGTACGATAAGATATGACTTCTGTTTAAAAGCTTTATCACATTTAAAACACTTATATGGCTTCTCTCCAGTGTGAACTCTTTGGTGTACTATAAGGTGTCCCTTGCGTGTAAAAGTTTTGTCACATTTAGAACAATGATATGACTTCCCTCCATTGTGAACCTTCTGGTGTCTGATATATTTTCTCTCCATTGTAAAATCTCCAAACAAGTAGTTTGAAATGACTCCTCTTATGTATACTGGGGTTGGACTTTATTGTAAAGCCATTGTCACTTCCAGAACACTGAAATTACTTTTCTCCTGCTGGATCAATGTGGAAGAGGATCCAAACCATGACTTTTAGAACACAGATATGACTTGTATCCCGTGTGAATCCTCCAGTGAACTGCAAAAATGAACTTCAGTCAATTAAGACACTCATATGTCTTGTTTTCCATGTGACTCAGCTGTATTCATGAAAACCAACATGACCGAAAACTTGGTTCATCAATCCACCTGTACAAAAAAAAAATTAAAATGCTACATAAAGTATTTTTCTATTTTTAATGTTCATTACTAAATATATCTTATGAATAGAAAGAATATGTACAGCATTATCTACAGTATTTTTTAATCAAATAGATTTTATTAATAAAGTTTCTAAGTGCGCACAGTATTCCCAACATTCAGCCCAGACAATGGAGTCATACATTCTCACGTATAGGCAGTTGTGGCACTGTTACAGATCATACAGAACAATAACTTGCTTTGTCTACTGTGGTTTCTGCGGTGTCTGTTGTCGGTGTTTGGACAGGGAAGCGGTATTCTAATGGAAGTAGTCAAGCGCAGTCTGGGGTCGGTTCCGTTACATCCCCAAAAAGACTTGCAGCTGGAATTGCAGCCAAAGGGGGTCCTACAAAGTATTGACTCCGGGGGGCCGAATACAAATGCTGCCACACTTTTCACAGATTTATTGGTCACAAATGTTGGAAACCATTTCTCATTTTCCTTCCACTTCACAATTATGTGCCACTTTGTGTCGGTCTATCACATCCAATCCCAATAAATACATTGTAACATGACAACATGGGGGGGCATTTCAAGGCACTGTAATGTGTATTGCTATCATGTAAAGGACCAATAGCCTCCTATATGATGGCATATAGGTGACAGGTTCTCTTTATGGAGACCCCCGGGGTCTATTAGACTCTGGATGTCTCCTGTCTGTTCCACTGCAGATGATGGAACACAGACCGCCTTCCATCAGCTGCTTCCCCGGCACTGATCCCGGAGAATGACAGCTCTAGTCCAGGAAGTGATGTCATCCACGTCATACATGTCACTTCCTGGTCTGTGTACAGGAGGTCCGCTGAGCTCCCGCCACCCTTCCCAGTGACACCCACCATGACAGCACCGGGCTCCACTGTCCCACATGGTGTAATAGGGGGAGGGGCACATCTCAGTGGTGGGTGTGGGAATGATAGGCGGCTTCACAACAACTTGTATCACTTCCACATGACAGCCGACATTCGGATTTACTAAAGTCCACACACTCCCGGCTGTATAGCGGTGGGCAGTGTGGGGGGAAATAACACGTCTGCAGCGTTGTTAACAATCCAAATCTCCAGCAAATGGCTGCAGATTCAAATATAACCGCCCCCAATCCTGACATCCTAGGATGGTTGCCTGAGCTGCCTTATGCTGGGCGTGGAGCCAGGTGCACAGTCATTGGTAATTGAGTGGTATGTGGGTGGAGCCAGGTGCACAGTCATTGATAATAAAGTGGTATGTGGGTGGAGTCAGGTGCACAGTCAATGGTAATAAAGTGGTATGTGGGTGGAGCCAGGTGCACAGTCATTGGTAATAAAGTGGTATGTGGGTGGAGCCAGGTGCACAGTCATTGGTAATTGAGTGGTATGTGGGTGGAGCCATGTGCACAGTCATTGGTAATAAATCGGTATGTGGGTGGAGCCAGGTGCACAGTCATTGATAATAAAGTGGTATGTGGGTGGAGCCAGGTGCACAGTCATTGGTAATTGAGTGGTATGTGGGTGGAGCCAGGTGCACAGTCATTGATAATAAAGTGGTATGTGGGTGGAGACAGGTGCACAGTCATTGGTAATAAAGTGGTATGTGGGTGGAGCCAGGTGCAGTCATTAGTAATAAAGTGGTATGTGGGTGAAGCCAGGCGCACAGTCATTGATAATAAAGTGGTATGTGGGTGGAGCCAGGTGCACAGTCATTAAGTGGTATGTGGGTGGAGCCAGGTGCTTGGTCATTGGTAGTTGAGCGGTATGTGGGTGGAGCCAGGTACACGGTCATTGGTAGTTGAGCGGTATGTGGGTGGAGCCAGGTGCACAGTCATTAAGTGGTATGTGGGTGGAGCCAGGTACATGGTCATTGGTAGTTGAGCGGTATGTGGGTGGAGCCAGGTACACGGTCATTGGTAGTTGAGCGGTATGTGGGTGGAGCCAGGTGCATGGTCATTTTCAAAGGAAAGTTGTGTCAGTTGCTTTTTCAAAAGTTATTGGAGCCCCAAAAACATTATTTGATAGCCCTCCTCCCCCAACCAATACTAATAAGCCTTTACCCCCCCACCTTGTGACACCAGATATACTCACCCACGTCCCCCATACAGGTCCCTCACCTCCGGGTCCTGGTGGGGGAACTTCTGATCCAGCTCTGCAATTCCCCCCCTGAGATCACCTCTCCTCTGCCGTCCCCCCGTGATGACATCATCCTGTTCTCTATTTTGAGAGGACCCCACTGGAGCCCATCCAATAGGAAGTGTCCATGTCAGGCAGGCACCAATGTGGTCACCCAAAGAAGGACCCAAACCAGGAAGTAAACAATAGCAGACTTGGGGTGGTCATGTGATCACAGATACAGGAAAGTATAAAAGGACTTTTACATTAGAGGGGTATTGTTTTCTTTAATAGAATGGTCAGATAGAGGGGGAGGAGTTTATCATGGGGGAGGAGTTTATCATGGGGAGGGGCTGTAAAAGATTACTTTACTTGGAAGATGATGTTTATTAACCACTTCCTGACCGTGCTCTAAATGAAAGATGGCTGCAGTGCGGCTCTCTCATTCTGGGAGGATATCCGTGGACGTTACCCCAGAACAACGCCCCCCACATGGCCCCCTGGGGTTCTTCTGACACAGCTGATCACAGATTGTGGGGAAAAGCCAATCACAGCTCATCACTTGCCAGTTATTGACATTCCTTTCCTTCTGTGCTGGCACAGCTGCCTATCAGTGACACCTCATCAATGCTCATCAGTGACACCGAGAAATGACCTATTTGCAACATTTCATGACACAAACTAAGAAAACCTTTTTTCCCAACATTTTCAGTTTGAGTCCCACTCCATGTACCTTTTTAATATGTCTCCTCTACTCCTCCTCTTCATATTACTATCCTGCGTTCCCAAAATCTCACTTCTTTACCCCTCTGCTCCACCCCAAAACTTGTACATCTCACCCTCACTGCTACCATCTCCCTACTACTGCTCTCATCACCTTCTGCTGATACTTCACTCTCCTGCTGACCCAAACACCAGGACTGGAAGGCATGTGCGCTCATGTACATCCCGCTCCCATCTTACTTTCCTCACCCATCTTCTTCTCTTCACCTCTGGGGATATCTCCTCAAACCATGGTCCTCCACTACTTCACCCCCGCACCAGGCACCCTCCTTCTCCTAACCTCTGGGGATATCTCCCCAAACCCTGGTCCTCCACTATTTCACCCCCACACCAGGCACCCTCCTTCTCCTTACCTCTGGGGATATCTCCCCAAACCCTGGTCCTCCACTATTTCACCCCCACACCAGGCACCCTCCTTCTCCTAACCTCTGGGGATATCTCCCCAAACCCTGGTCCTCCACTATTTCACCCCCACACCAGGCACCATCCTTCTCCTAACCTCTGGGGATATCTCCTCAAACCCTTGTCCTCCAGTATCTCACCCCCACACCAGGTGTCCTCTTTCCTCTGGGAATAGCTGCAATCCCCCCAATTTAATATCAATCCCCGTGCTCCCAAAACCACACTCCATTTTTCATGTGCGCTCTGGAATGCCCGCTCTGCCTGTAATAAGCTCACCTCTGTCCATGACCTTTTTGTCTCCCGCTCCCTTAACCTACTAGTAATTACAAAAACCTGGCTTCAAGCAGCAGATTCTACTTCCCCCGCAGCACTTTCCTATGGAGGCCTCTTCTGGACCCACTCACCCAGACCCAGTGGTTGGAAAGGTGGTGGAGTTGGTTTGTTTCTATCCCCACTGAGCACCTTTCAAGTCCTCCCTAACCCTCTCTCTCTATTCTTCTCTTCTTTCGAGACTCACTGCATCCGGTTGTTTTCTCCCATTTCTCTGAGGATTGCAGTGATCTATCGGCCTCCTGGACCCGTGTCCCACTTTCTTGATGATTTCTCCACCTGGCTCCCCTACTTTCTCTCCTCTGAAATATCCACCATCATTCTCGGAAATTTTAACATCCCTATTAATGTGAACAACCCGGCTACATCCCAACTCTTCAACCTAACCTCATCTTCTGCATTAGCACAATGTATACCGTCCTCCACTCACTCTGATGGGAATACATTAGACCTTGTTTTCTCCCATCTTTGCACTCCCTACAACCTCACAAACACCCCCTTTCCTCTCTCTGATCACAATCTCATCACCTTCACAGTGTCCTCGTCTTCAAACACTTATCCCTCCAAGCAGCCAACAATTACCCGCAGAAACCTTCACAACTTGAACCCGGCTCCTTTCCACTCTGCAACTGACCGCCTCTGTGACAGAATCTCTCCCCTGTCCTGCCCTGACCTGGCCACTGCTGTCTACAACAGTTCACTTTCATCCACATTAGACTCACTTGTTCCTCTAACCACACGAAGCATCAGGCCCCGACCATTACAACCTTGGCAGACCGACGACACCAGAAATCTTAAACTACATAGTCGTGCGCTGGAACGAATGTGGCATAAAACCAAATCCCAGCAAGCATTCACCCGATATAAATCTGCTTTCTTAACATACAATTCCTCCCTCCATGCTGCAAGACAAGCCTACTTTGTCACTCTTATTAATACCTTGTCATCCAGTCCTCGTCGTCTCTTCTCTACTTTTAACCCTCTACTTTCTCCACCTCCACCCAGTACCTCACTCACTGCTCACGAGATTGCAAATCATTTCAAAAACAAGATTCAGACAATTTGTAGGGGCATCTCCACTGCACAGACATCCATCCTACTTAGCATACCTTATACTAAACCTCCCTCAACACTTTCCTCTTTTGACCTTGCTACTACCGAAGAGGTCACTAAGGTTTCTCAGAAGCCCGTCTCACTACCTGCCCCCTTGGATCCTGTCCCCTCACAACTACTACGGTCACCTTCTTCTTCCATTATATGCTCCCTCACTCACATCTTCAATCTCTCCCTCTCTACTGGTGCCTTCCCCTTCCCTCTAACGCATGTGTACATCACTCCCATACTTAACAAGCCCTCCCTGGATCCCACCAACCTGAACAACTTAAGACCTATCTCCCTACTCTCATTTACATCTATACTCTTAGAACTCTTAGTCTACAATCACCTGAGCTCCCACCTCACCGAAAACAACCTTCTTGACCCTTTACAGTCTGGCTTTCGCTCACTACACTCCACTGAAATTGCCCTACTAAAACGCCCTAATGATCTACTAACTGCTAAAACCAATGGCCACTACTCTGTACTCATCCCAACCAATGGCCACTACTCTGTACTCATCCCAACCAATGGCCACTACTCTGTACTCATCCCAACCAATGGCCACTACTCCGTACTCATCCCAACCAATGGCCACTACTCCGTACTCATCCCAACCAATGGCCACTACTCCGTACTCATCCCAACCAATGGCCACTACTCCGTACTCATCCCAACCAATGGCCACCACTACTGCGTACTCATCCCAACCAATGGCCACTTCTCTGTACTCATCCCAACCAATGTCCACTACTCCGTACTCTTACTACTTGACCTCTCTGCGGCTTCTGATATGATTGACCATCCCCTCCTCCTCCTCAAAAAAACTCCACTCTCTTGGCCTCCGAGACGCTGCTCTTTCCTGGTTCTCCTCCTACAGCGCTCCTTCAGCATTACCTATAATGCTTCCTCCTCCTCTCCACTCCCTCTCTCTGTAGGGGTCCCTCAAGGTTCTGTCCTTGGACCCCTTCTCTTCTCCATCTACACCACCTCCCTTGGTCACTTGATAAACTCCCATGGCTTTAAGTACTATCTCTATGCTGATGACACACAAATCTATCTTTCTACCCCTCACCTCACTCCTGCAGTCTCCTCCTCACCTCACCCCTTCAGTCTCCTCTCGCATTACTAACCTACTAAGTGACATATCGGCATAGATGTCACCCCACTTCCTCAAACTCAATCTTTCCAAAACTGAGCTTTTAGTATTCCCCCTAGCCCGTGCCCCCTCCCCTGACTTCTCCATCAAGATCAATAACAGGATTACTAGGTGTAATCCTAGACACCCATCTGTCCTTTCAGTCCCAAATCCAATCACTGTCCAAATCTTGTAGACTTCACTTCCACAACATCTCCAAGATATGGCCGTTCCAAACCACGGAAACCACTAAGCAACTTATTCACTCCCTTGTTATGTCTCACCTTGACTATTGTAACTCCCTCCTCATTGGCCGACCTCATTGCAGGCTATCCCCTCTTCAGTCTATCATGAATGCAGCTACCAGACTTATCCACCTTACTAACCGTTCTGTATCTGCCACCCCTCTCTGCCAATCCCTCCAGTGGCCTCCATTCAGTGTCCTCCACCCCTCTCTGCCAATCCCTCCACTGGCTTCCCATTGCCCAACGGATAAAATTCAAAACATTAACAATAACATATAAAGCCATTTATAACTCCACCCCAAATTACATCACCAATCTTGTCTCTAAATATCACCCAAACCGTACTCTCCACTCCTCTCACGACCTCCTGCTCTCTAGCTCCCTTGTCTCCTCCTCCCATGCTCATCTCCAGGACTTCTCCAGAGCTTCTCCTATTCTCTGGAACTCTCTACACCAATTTATCAGACTATCGCCTACTCTGCTCACTTTTAGGCGATCTCTGAAAAACGATCACATGACAGGTCCGAGAAGACTACGGGGCCATTCACAAAGCGCAGCGCTTCTCGCACATGTGCAGTGGGCAGCCGGCTGTGAAGCCACATGATGTCACATCCGGGTGTCCACACTAAGGATGCTGGCGCCGGGGAGAGTGCGCATGCGCGGCCGGCGGGACGGACCTGTCCCGATGAGGCTCCGTCTCCCCGTCAGGTGACAGTGCCGAGGAGCAGCGCAATACAGCCTGGGGGGGATCAGATCCCCAAAGCAACCCTCCCAGGGTCTGATCCACCCTGGTCTACGGCGGATCCTCCGCAGCAGGTCGGAGAAATCCAACAGGGGACTCTGTCCCCATTGTGAGCCATACACAGGCCTGCCCACCGCTGTCTACACAGCACCGAGGCTGAGGAGAGAGAGCAGGGGGGCTGAGATCAACATAACAGCCCCCCTGACAAGCAGCAAAATGGTTAAGGGGGCACCCCAGCACCAGGTCCCCCCTTCAACCAAAACAATCAAAGAGGCCCTGGCAAAGGCCTCCACAAAGATGGCCACCCCCCAGCTCGTGGAAGCAAGCAGGCGGCAGAGGCATATGCAGCCCTTCAGGATCCACAGCCCAGCCATCCCTGCACATCTGAGGGTGAGTCTGACACTGAGACAGATGTCCCTGGAAAAGCCCTGACGCCTGACCTTACACCCCCTGACCTATTGTCATGGTTTGAAAAAATGCTACACAAAGCTTTGAAGCAAACCTTGGACCGCATCACTGCCACGCTATCTAGGGAAATCCGTGAACTAGGACAACGCACTCTAGAACAGAGAGTAGACGGTCTTGACACCTCGCTTCAGACACATACGGATGACCTTGATCTCCTGCGTGATGAAAACGCAACATTATTAACACGACTGGAGGACTTTGAAAACAGAGCATGGTGCTCATACCTACGTATCCATGGCCTTCCGGAAACGATCGTCGATGTCCAATCAATAGTAACAGCTCTGTTCCAAGAGCTTGCCCCAGCTATCCCAATCGAAAGATTAGAATTGGATAGAGTTCACAGGGCGTTAGCATCACGACGCACTGATGGTCTGCCACGTGACATTATAGCCAAGCTCCACTTTTTAAGTACCAAGGAGCAACTCCTACAAGCTGCAGTAACGCAGAATCTCTACAGTTCCAGGGTCATACCTACCAATTATTCCAAGACCTATGCCCCACAACTATCTCCAAGCGCAGGGCTATGAAACCTCACCTACAAGTACTTCAACAACACGCTATACCATATAGGTGAAGCTTCCCCTTTGCAGTGCGATTCCGATACCAGACCCGAGATTACACCTGCAAGACTCCAGAGGACCTTTTAGACACCTTGCAGATCCTACAACTACATCCCCCAGCGACGCCTTCAGAAAGCGCCAAGCAGAGGTCCACATCCTGCTCGCCGCGGAAGTCCTTCCCCGCACGTACAACTGAAGGTCAACTCAGCCTCCACAAAAGAGGGCGTCTTTCGTCTCTGGGCCTATCTTCACAAGATACCATGGACTGAACGCTTATCTTTTTTTTTCCTTTTTTTGCCACACACACCAAACGGTGTTCTTTTTTGACTATCATTGCGGTTAACACCATTGATATCCTTTCTCCCTCTACCTGTTAAATTTTGCTTGCCCCGCAACCTGGGGATTGTTCTGCACCCCCCCTCCTGGGCTCCATTTTAGCTTGTATTTGGGAGCCTAGGCTTTGGTGGCATGCGATGCCACACCCCTACACCCAAGATGTCTCACTAGTACTGCTAGTGCCATCTGATTCTGGGACACCCTGATTTTCTCAGATTCTTTATTTTTATTTTTATATATACACCTGTTTTTTCTACTGGGACCTCGCCACCATTTATTAATCACATTGCTGTCATCCTCACGGTCCGCGTACCTGCACACTCCACCCCTGCCCCTGTGTTATTAGTTATTTAATAACACTTGGGCTACTATTTCTCCCTAGACCACCCTGATCCAGGGTGTCCTTGGGAACCCACCTTTTAGGCCTCAAATGGCCTCCTACACCCCTTCTTTCATGTTACCTCTCTCATACCGTACCCCTCCTCCCTCCCCCCAACATGACTCCATGACTTTGTGCAACATACTCCGCAACGTTCCCATCCCCCACAGTAAATCGTCAGGCTCCATCCCGGGCAGTAGTGCCATGCTCTCCAAACCACTATGCACTTTCCACATGGGCTTGTTAAATATTCTTACCCTGAATGTACAGGGCCTTAATGTTCCACAGAAACGTAATAAGGCTTTCCGAACCTTTGCTACACTTAAAGCTCACGTGGTCTGTCTACAGGAAACACACTTCACTCCCAACTCCACCCCTAAGTTTTTTGGCCCTCGATATCCTCAGGTCTATACAGCCTCTGCCACCACCAAACGCAGGGGGGTACTGATTGCCTTCCATTGCACAACACCTTTCACGCTATGCACCGAAATCAAAGACCTGGAGGGTCGTTACCTCCTGTTAGTAGGGCAACTCCTTGACGTAGATGTTACCATTGTTGCATACTATGCCCCAAACCAAAACCCCTTACCATTCCTTTCCCACATACTCTCGGTTATAGACCACCATAAACGCGGAACTCTAATTGTTAACGGAGACTCTAACAGTGTAATATATCCCTTTCTCGACAAATCTCCTCAACCATCCCCTGTCCCTGCCTCTAAACAAACCTTCCAAGCCATACTTCAACGTTATTCTTTGATAGATACATGGCGGGAACTCAACCCGAGTAAACGCCAATACACCTTCTATTCTCACCCCCACCAGTCATTCTCCAGGATAGATCATATTTTCATTACCACCGCCTCTTCCCCCCGGCTCCTGACTTCTGAAATAATTCCAATCCCTTGGTCTGACCATTGCGCCGTATTCACGACTATGACCTCGTTAGCCCCATCCCCCGCTGAATCCTCTTGGATCATTAACGATAACCTGCTTGCAAATCCAGCTCACTGTCTAGAAATCGAAGCAGCCCTTAAAGACTATTTTTCTCTTAACCAATTGCCTGATATTTCCCCTCTCCTGTTATGGGAAGCGCATAAACCGATATTGCGAGGGTTTTGCATTAGCAAAGCATCCTTCTTAAATAAAACCAAAAGACAACAACGTCTCTCACTGGAGCAAACATATGATCGTTACCATCAAGCCTTCCAGGCGGCTCCTACGCCTACCAACCTTGAGGCCCTGGAGCGATCTAGATTGGCTCTAGATCTCTTTCTCACAGATCAAGCGGAACTCTCACTCCGTAGATCTAGGCACAAATATTATACTAGGGCAAATAAACCCAATACATTCCTGGCCCTCTCACTTTGCAGGCTCGACCAGCTCACTAGACCTATCCGGATACGCACCTCTTCTGGCAACCTCACTAGTAACCCAGAACACATTTTACAGACTTTCCATAAACACCTGTCACAGCTTTATTCTTCTTCCACACCTTTTAACCCCGCACAAGCTGATACCCTTCTAACTTCCATTTCTTTCCCGAAACTCTCAGAGTGCCAATTAGCGACACTTGAGCGACTCATTTCCCCAGCCGAAACCTTAGATGCTATTAAAAGTCTAAAACTACGTAAACGCCCAGGACCAGATGGCTTCTCAGCCACTTATTATAAAAAATTTGCTCATCTCCTCACACCTATCCTCACTAATGCTTTTAACACTTTACTATCTGGCCAAACCTTCAACCATGAAACAGTGCAAGTGAACATATCAATGATCCCAAAGCCGAATTCTGACGATACGCAGTGGTCCAATTATAGGCCAATCTCTCTCCGCAACATTGACATCAAACTGTTAGCAAAAATCCTCTCTTCACGTCTTAACCTGTGTATTGGCTCTCTAATTCATAACGACCAAGTGGGCTTTATCCCAACTAGACAAGCGGGAGAGAACATCATGCGTGCATCCCTTTTGGCAAATTTAGCCAGGTCTCGCAATATTCCTGCCTGTTTCCTGTCCTTAGATATCGAGAGCCCTCGGCCAGAATTAGGTATCTGGGGCACAGGTCAGCTCAGTTTCCAATCTCTAGAGGCACGAGACAGGGCTGTCCTCTGTCCCCCTTGCTCTTTGCCCTGGTTATAGAGCCTCTGGCCCTCTTAATCAGAGCTAACCCAGATGTTAGGGGACTCGAGATAGGGGGCACACATCATAAGTTATGTCTCTTTGCGGATGACGTCTTGCTCTTTCTCACATCTCCATTGACTTCCTCTCCTTCCCTACTCCGGCTTCTCGAGGCGTTTGGCTCGCTCTCTGGTTTAATAATAAATCCCAATAAATCAACAGCACTCAACATTTCTCTCCCCCCTATAGAGCTGATGCATCTGAAGCAGATTTTACCATTTCCTTGGTCACAGTGTCATATCCCCTTCTTAGGAATCAAACTGACTCCTAAGTTATCAGACCTTTACACAGCTAACTATCTTCCGATGCTAAACCATCTTTCTGCCCTTCTGACCAAATGGTCTTCCCTTCCCCTCGTATGGCTAGGCAGAATATCAGTTATCAAGATGTCAATCCTCCCAAAAATCCTATATCTATTTAGAGTCCTCCCAGTCCCCCCCCCCCCCCCCACTACCTCCGCACACTGCAGTGTCGCATCTTTTCCTATGTATGGGGCAATACTCGTCCTCGTATACCTCGCTCCACCCTCTATCGCCCTAAGCTCAATGGAGGTCTAGGCCTACCTGACATCAGCAAATATTATCAAGCAGCGCATTTAGCCCAGTTACCTAAATATCATGCAACCTTTATAAACCCTCAATGGGTTGTGCTTGAATCGATAGAATGTGACCCCTTATCTACAGCTAACTTACTCTGGTTGAGGCCAATAGACCGCCGTTCTATAACCAATCCCATCACTTCTCACTTTTTTATGCTTATGGGACAAACTGAAAACTTGTTTTCTCCTCCAATCACTACATAATCCTATGCTCTCGTTTCTCCGAAACCCAGTTTTTCCCCCGGCCTGGCAGACACCCCTATTATTCAAAGCCTTGTCCTCTGCTAATTTGCTCCGTACACATCATTTCCTACAGAGGAATAAGTTTAAATCCTTTGCCTCGCTGCGGGAAACGCATAGCCTCCCAGCTTCCGAGATATTCAGATACTTGCAGCTACAACACTTTTACGCCCCCTACGCTACAATAACCAATCGGCCAGATGCCATGTCTCTCTTTGAACGAGCGTGTTGCAAAGACCCTCATAGACGTGGGCTTATCTCCTGCTTATACTCACTCGTCACTACTTTGATTACCACGTCCCCCCCTCTGTTTACCCATAGGTGGGAAATGGATTTAGGTAAGAGATTTGACCCATCTGATTGGGACCACATTTGGGCTAACACAAAATCATCCTCGCAGAACATTGTAGCATTGGAAACAAATTATAAAGTTTTAACCCGCTGGTACTTGGTCCCAGCAAGAATCGCAAAATTTACCCCTAATTACTCGCCCAACTGTTTTAGAGGCTGTACGGACCCAGGAACACATTACCATATGTGGTGGGACTGCCCAGTAGCCCGAATGTTTTGGGATGAAATTTTCACCATGATATCTACACTTAGCACTATCACTCTACGACCCGACCCAACAACAGCCCTACTCATTCAATGCCCCCCTGGCATCTCCAATTCGCAATTCAAGCTCCTTATGCAAGTTATGACGGCAGCTAAGCAGGTTATAGCGAAATCCTGGAAATCCCCCACCCTAAGTATCGCGGCCGTCAAAACCAGAATAACACAAGCCATGATACATGCAAAGGTGGAAGCCACAATTCTTGACAGGATCCCTAAATTCTTGCGCATATAGAGCCCCTTGGTAGAGCGTTTCCTCCCGCCTAACTTTGACGAATCACTCCTTCTCCCCTGATTTGTGTATTGTGCTCCATGGGTATTGTCAATAGCCCTTTGTACGCAGCACGTAGGGGCTGTTGTAAACTTGATGAATGCTCATGGAGTCATCGTTGTTGTTCCTCTTCCCCTTCCCCCCCTTACACCCCTGCCTGACCCCCCTCCAAACTTCCCCCTATTTCTTTAATGCCCTTGCAAGACACTACTCTGATTGACCAAAACAATAACGTCATTTGCTATTAACTTTTAACTACTGTCAGAAATGTATAGACATTTGCACTGTGACCTTCATTCATTTTTTATGTCCTACTGCCACTTCAATGTCCAGTGTACATTAGTAATGTCTCCTTGTTTGTGTCATTCTGGTTTATTGTTAATAAAATTGTTTGAACAAGGATGCCGGCACCGGGGAGAGAAGACGGAAAGTGAAACCAGCGATGATGAGGACACCGCTGGACCGAGGAGCAGCATCTGCTGCAGAGAGGAACCAAGCGGCCGGCCTGGTATCCTAACGCTGCGACGGGAGGAATACAGGGCCGGCCGCTCCATATTCCCTCAATAAGTGAAAACTATGGAACTTACAATTTATAAACAAATGTATTTCTTAGTTTCTGGGATAAAACTTAGTAAATAAATAATCTTTCTTCATAAATTTAGGCCAAAACAGATTCTGCGATATTTGGTAAAATCACCCAAATCAGTGTATTTATTCTGTGTGAAAGTCATAGAGACTACAGACCATGGGATGGATCTGGGAATGGATCAGTCCTGATGTACTGATGGTCCATCTCATTTCTTGGGGCCCTAAAATGTCGGAACGGCACAAATCCCCCCCAAATGTCAGGACGGTACAAATCCCCCCCAAATGTCAGGACGGCACAAATCCCACCCAAATGTCAGGACGGCACAAATCCCCCCAAATGTCAGGATGGCACAAATCCCCCCAAATGTCAGGACGGTACAAATCCCCCCCAATGTAAGGACGGTACAAATCCCCCCCAAATGTCAGGACGGTACAAATCCCCCCCAATGTAAGGACGGCACAAATCCCCCCAAATGTCAGGATGGCACAAATCCCCCCAAATTTCAGGATGGTACAAATCCCCCCAAATATTAGGACAGTACAAATTCCCTCAAATGACCCCTTTTTGGAGGTTGTAATTTTTGTCTCAATTATTTGGAAAATGAAGAAATTAAAGGATAAAAAATAAATGCACATCTTTTGAAGGCAGAAAAATGTGCAATTATGATTATTTTTCCCTGGGATCCTGGAAAGCATTGCACCCCCGATCAGCAGGTGGCAGATGCCATGCAGGACTCCTGCATACTGTCAGTGTAAACCGTCTGCTAATACCTGGTACTGGCAGGCAGTTACACACTGACAGGAGAGACAATGAACTTCCTAGAGCACTCAGCAGCTCCCTGCTAGTTCATTGAGAACTAGAAGTCATCAGCCACAAGGGCTGTCAGTAATTGTAGTTCTCCCATTCACAGGATGATGTCAGAACCCTGCATGGAGGCCGTTTTCTTAGACCAGTGACAGCGATTTCGGGGAGAAGATACCCGGTTTGCCATTATTAGAGGCAGCAGAACGGGGAGCAGCTGCAGGAGTGGGAACATGTTACACCCTAAAAACGGGTGGAACATGCAACAGGCTCTCAAATGTGAACTTATCCTTTAAATACAAATTTTCTTTTCACAAAGGTATCATTTTCGCAAGTTATTTCTGACACACAGCATAGACATACTTACACTGACACCCCAAAACACATTCTGCTATGTCTCCTGAGTATGGGGATATCACCTGTGTGAGACTTTTCACAGCCTAGATACATAGAGGGGTCCAAAATCCAAGGAACACATTGCGGTTTTCAAGGAATTTCCTGACCACCAATCACATTTTTGGTTGCCCAGAGCACCAGGACAGTGGAAACTCTCACAAAATGACCCCATTTTGGAAAGCAAAAACTCCAATGTATTTTCTGAAGCACGTAATAAGTTTTTTTGGTCATTTTTCATCAAAAGTTTTTTTGAAAATGCAGAAAAGAAAAAAGAAAAAGAAAATATATATTTTTACACAAAGTTCTCAATTATTATGATATTTCTAACAAACGTTGTAGGTGTACTTAGAAATATATTCCACAACACATTCTGCTACTCCTCTAGAGTATGGGGACACCACATGTGGGGACATCGGAACCGGTGTGGGGGTGATCGGGGACACCGGAACCGGTGTGATGGTGATCGGGGACACCGGAACCGGTGTGGAGATGATCGGGGAAACTGTAACCGGTGTGGGGGTGATCGGGGACACTGTAACCGGTGTGGGGGTGATCGGGGACACCGGAACCGGTGTGGGGGTGATCGGGGACACCGGAATCGGTGTGGTGATGGTTATGTACAGGAGAGGAGTACGGAGGTATGACAGTGATGGGTGTGTACAGGAGAGGAGTACGGAGGTATGACAGTGATGGGTGTGTACAGGAGAGGAGTACGGAGGTATGACAGTGATGGGTATGTACAGGAGAGGAGTACGGAGGTATGACAGTGATGGGTATGTACAGGAGAGGAGTACGGAGGTATGACAGTGATGGGTATGTACAGGAGAGGAGTACGGAGGTATGACAGTGATGGGTATGTACAGGAGAGGAGTACGGAGGTATGACAGTGATGGGTATGTACAGGAGAGGAGTGTGGAGGTATGACAGTGATGGGTATGTACAGGAGAGGAGTGTGGAGGTATGACAGTGATGGGTATGTACAGGAGAGGAGTGCGGGGGGTGTGAAAGTGATCGGTATGTACAGGAGAGGAGTACGGAGGTATGACAGTTATGGGTATGTACAGGAGAGGAGTACGGAGGTATGACAGTGATGGGTATGTACAGGAGAGGAGTACGGAGGTATGACAGTGATGGGTATGTACAGGAGAGGAGTGTGGAGGTGTGACAGTGATGGGTGTGTACAGGAGAGGAGTACGGAGGTATGACAGTGATCGGTATGTACAGGAGAGGAGTACGGAGGTATGACAGTGATGGGTATGTACAGGAGAGGAGTACGGAGGTGTGACAGTGATGGGTATGTACAGGAGAGGAGTGTGGAGGTATGACAGTGATGGGTATGTACAGGAGAGGAGTACGGAGGTATGACAGTGATGGGTATGTACAGGAGAGGAGTACGGAGGTGTGACAGTGATGGGTATGTACAGGAGAGGAGTGTGGAGGTATGACAGTGATGGGTATGTACAGGAGAGGAGTACGGAGGTATGACAGTGATGGGTATGTACAGGAGAGGAGTACGGAGGTATGACAGTGATGGGTATGTACAGGAGAGGAGTACGGAGGTATGACAGTGATGGGTATGTACAGGAGAGGAGTACGGAGGTATGACAGTGATGGGTATATACAGGAGAGGAGTACGGAGGTATGACAGTGATGGGTATGTACAGGAGAGGAGTACGGAGGTATGACAGTGATGGGTATGTACAGGAGAGGAGTACGGAGGTATGACCGTTCCCAGGGAGGAGTATCTCAGGAAGGGTCTATACTCCACCATAACTCTGGTTCTCGGAGTGTCAGGTCCCAGCGGGTTCTCCTGGTGTCTCTCCTGTTATTCTGTCTCGGACACATCAGAGGAACATGGTGGGAGATCGGCCTGAATGTCCTTCCTAGGAGGGAATACCGGAGCCATTCTGAGGCCCATTTAATGGCCGGCAATGAGGAGGAAACCAACACTGAGAAGTAGATGCTGAGATATATACAGCACGGGGCAGCACAGTGGCTGAGTGGTTAGCACTTCCACCTGGCAGTACTCGGGTTGTTGGTTCAAATCCCAACCATGGCTCCACCGGCCTGGAGTTTGCATGTTCTCCCTGTGCCTGTGTGGGTGTCCTCCCACACTACAAAGACATGCTGGGAGGTGAATTGTCTCCTAAGTTGTCCCTAGTATGTGTATGTATGAATGTGAGTTAGGGCCCTTAGATTATACGCTCCTCGGGGGCGGGGACTGATGGGAATGTACAATATAGATGTAAACTGACGGCGCTATATAAGTACCTGGAATAAATAATAATAATACACCCAGATCATCGATGACGAGGAGGAAGGTTCAGTCACAGATGATTGGTCCATCTATAGCAGGGACAGGAGCCAGGACCAGGAATAGGAGATCCACCTGACTTACCCGTGTGCTCTGACATGGAGAAGATCCCATGCTGGCCCTATGGTGGCCGTGTGTTCAGGATGGAGACCGACAATCACAGGACCTTCTGGAAGCCAATCTAAAATGGCTGACAGGAGGAAAGTGTTCCCGAGACAGGAAGTGACACCGGACAGGAAGTGACACAGACAGGAAGTGACTCCAGACAGATTTATACAGAGGCTGCAGTATGGAGAGCAGACACTAGATGGTGCTGGTCGAAAAAAGCTTTATAGCATAAAACAACAGGGAAAAAACCTGAAAAGCAAAAGACGATGGCGGCTCCTAAACTTCCTATTTAGCAGCTTGAAGTCATTGTCTCACTCTACGCATTACATCACATCACGTGACTTCCTCAGGAATTGGCCATCGGACGTACAGCTGCCTATATATACCATTATAATCCTTAATAGACTAATCGGGCGCCATTATGTTGTAGCCTGTCTGTCCCTTATTCGGTGGCCATTTTCCCTTGGTCTAATTTCAATTATATCTCATTACAACGCAGTAGATTAGATCTCCCTCCTCCATTTTTTGTAGACCACCTGTACCTCCTTTGGTGGCCATTTTTCCTTGGTCTATTATCAATGAAACACAGTTATCACATTACAGTGCAGTGGAATAAATCTCCCTTCTCCATTTTTTTGTAGCCCACATGTCCCTCCTCTAGTGGCCATTTTCCCTTAGTCTGATATGAATGCTGGCACATTTTGTCCCCTGATATTAGACATTAGCCGGGTGATTGTATACACACAGCGGGCAGATCTCAATCAATGTCACTGACCCGAACACTTCCACTGGTAGACTTACACGCTCCTGCACATCCCGCTCCCATGCCACCTTTCTCACCCTTCTCCTCCTCCTAACCGCGGGGGACATCTCCATGAACCCTGGCCCTACACCACCTCGCTCGCCCACACGGCACCCTCCCACTTTCACGTCCTGCCGCAACCCCCTCAACCTAGTATCTGTCCCCCCTGCTCCCTAACCCCCCCCGCTTTTGTGTGCACTCCTGAACGCCCGATCAGTGTGCAACAAGCTCACCGCCATCTATGACCTCTTTGTTTCCCGCTCCCTTAACCTCCTAGCAATTACAGAAACCTGGATCGAAGCCACTGACTCCGCCTTCTCTGCAGCACTCTCCTATGGAGGTCTCATCTGGACCCATTCACCCAGACCCAACGGTCATAAAGGTGGTGGGGTTGGTTTGCTCCTGTCACCACTGAGCACCTTCCGAGTCCTCCCAAACCCCCCCTCCCTATCCTTCTCCTCCTTTGAGGCCCACTGTGTCCGATTATTCTCCCCAACCCCCCTTAAGTTTGCTGTAATCTAAAAGCCTCCTGGACCCGTATCCCACTTCCTTGATGACTTTTCCGCCTGGGTACCCTTCTTTCTCTACTCCGAGATACCCACCATCATCCTTGGGGATTTCAACATCCCTGTCAATACCAACAACCCGGACACATCCCAACTCCTCCACTTAACCTCCTCCTTTGCACTCACACAGTGCATACAATCCACCACCCACTCCGACGGGAACATCCTGGACCTTGTCTTCTCCCATCTCTGCGCTCCCCACAACCTCACTAACACCCCCTTCCCTCTCTCTGACTACAACCTTATTACCTTCTCCATCTCCTCATCCCCAAACACCTACCCCTCCAAATGTCATACTATTACCAGCCGAAACCTCTGCAACCCGAACCCTGCCCCCCTCCACTCTGCAGCTGATCAACTTTATGACAGCATCCTCCCCCTGTCCTGCCCCGACCTGGCCATGACTGCCTATAACGACTCACTATCAACTAGCGCCTTTAACCACGCGAAACCTCAGACCCCAACCGCTCCAACTTTGGCAGACTGATCACACCAAAACTCTCAAACGTCGTGCGCTGGAGCGACTATGGCGCAAAACCAAATCCCCTTGTACGTTCACCCGCTATAAATTTGCCTTCCACACCTACACCTTCTCCCTCCACGCTGCCAAACAAGCCTACTTCCTGATCCTCTTCAATACCCTCTCCTCCAATCCTCGCCAGCTCTTCTCTACCTACAACTCTCTACTCTCTCCGCCTCCACCCAGCACCGCACTCACCGCCCACGAGATTGCCAATTACTTCAAAATCAAGATTGACACAATCCGCAGGGAGATCGCCACTGCTCAAACTCCCTCCAAACCCGTCTCCTCTCACACAGCAACCCCCTCATCACCCCTCTCCCTAGGCCTGACCACTGTTCAGACCTCCACCCACACCTAACATCCCTCACACTGAAGCCCCCTCAACACTCCACTCCTTTGACCTTACTACCATTGAGGAGGTCACCAAGGTCTTCTCTGAAGCCCGCCTCACCACCTGCCCCCTCGACCCTATCCCCTCATAACTCCAACGATTTCCCTCCTCCTCCATCCTTCTCTCCCTCACCCACATCTTTATTCTCTCCCTCTCTTCCGATGCATTCCCCTCCCCCCTAAAGCACGCACACATCACTCCAATACTTAAAAAGCCCTCCCTGGACCCCACTGACTCGTACAACATTACACTGATCTCCCTGCCGCCATTTATATCCAAACTCCTCGAGCGCTTAGTCTACAATCGCCTAAGCCCCCACCTTAATGACAACAACCTCCTCGATCCCCTACAGTCCGGCTTCTGTCCCCTACACTCCATCGAAACTGCCTTACTCAAACTCTCCAACGACCTGCTAACCGCCAAAGCTAACAGCCACTATTCAGTGCTCCTTCTCCTCAACCTCTCCGCGGCTTTGGACACAGTCGACCGCCCCCTCCTCCTCAAAAAACTACACTCTCTCGGCCTCAGAGATTCCGCTCTCTCCTGGCTCTCGTCCTATCTATCACAACGCTCCTTCAGCGTTACCTATAACGCTACCACCTCCCCCTCTCTCCCCCTCTCTGTTGGGGTCCCTCAAGGCTCTGTCCTTGGGCCCCTTCTCTTCTCCATCTACACTTCCTCCCTTGGCCAACTCATTCACTCTCACGGCTTCAACTACCACCTCTATGCTGATAACATGCAAATCTATCTCTAGACCCCCCACCTCACCCCCTTAGTCTCTGCCCGAATCACTAGGCTACTGAATGACATATCAGACTGGATGTCACTCCACTTCCTTAAACTGAACCTCTCCAAAACCGAGCTACAAGTCTTCCCCCCAGCCCGGATCCCACCCCCCACGGACTTCTCCATCATGTCCAACCATGGCACCATCAAGCCCACCCCACAAGTCAGAGTACTTGACGTCATTCTTGACTCCAATCTATCCTTCCAGCCCCAAGTCCAATCACTAACTCATGCAGACTCCACCTCCGCAACATCGCCAAAATCTGCACTTTCCTAATCCCAGAAACCACTAAACAGCTCATCCACTCCCTCATCATATCACGACTCGACTACTGCAACTCCCTCCTCACTGGCCTGCCTCGCCACAGGCTATCCCCACTTCAGTCCATCCTGAACACGGCAGCCAGACTCATTCACCTCACCAACTGCTCCGCTTCTGCCACCCCCCTCTGCCAATCCCTCCACTGGCCTCCACTCAGTGTCCTCCACCCCCCTCTGCCAATCCCTCCACTGGCCTCCACTCAGTGTCCTCCACCCCTCTCTGCCAATCCCTCCACTGGCCTCCACTAAGTGTCCTCCACCCCTCTCTGCCAATCCCTCCACTGGCCTCCAATCAGTGTTCTCCACCCCTCTCTATCAATCCCTCCACTGGCTTCCGATTGCTCAATAGATCAAATTCAAAAGGCTAACACTGATGTACAAAGCTGTCCATCATACTGCCCCAAATTACATCACCGACCTAATATCCAAGTACCACCCAACAAGCACTCTCCGCTCCTCACAAGACCTCCTTCTCTCTAGTTCCCTGGTCTCCTCCTCCCATGCCCACCTCCAGGACTTCTCCAGGGTGTCATCCATCCTCTGGAACTCCCTACCTCAATCCATCAGACTTTCACCTACTCTCCTCTCCTTTAGGCGCACCCTGAAAACCCACCTCTTCAGGGAAGCCTACCCCACCCTCTGCTAATTGCCAATCTCCTCCACTCTTCCTACCACTCCATCCCCCACAGATTTTCCTCCTGTACCACTAACCCCTCCCTCCTAGATTGTAAGCTCTAAGGAGCAGGGCCCTCGAACCCCTCATGTAGTGTATTGTATTGTTATTGTACTGTCGCATGTATTGTCTCCCATTGTAATGTACAGCGCTGAGGAACTGTTGGCACTTTATAAATAATAATAATAATATTAATGTCACCCACTAGTCTATACTGTCACGGGGTTGGCCAGCCAATCATGTGGCTCCTATTCTGTCCTTCCAATGACCATTCCTAGTACATAGGACTCATCTTCCATACTACATTCATGATACAACAAGATGGAAACTGTTATAGAGTCATTGTACAAATCCTGTGACCCGACTTGTATCCGGGAATATTGCATGGCCTTCTACTTCCTGCTTCCTGTTCTATGCTGACCTGGATGCAGTTCTGTTGTACAACATGATTCCTCACACCAGCAGCTTGTGTTGTCTTCATTCCTGTACATGAAACAGGTACTGTCCGTGTATTAGGGGGACCAATGACACCTTGGCTAGTATTGTAGATGAATCTGGGGGCGTCGGGGGCAATCTTCTTATGTTTATGGCCCTTTAGGGCAGATGTGATTTCTATGTATTTTATGGGAGATTTTCTCTGTATATTGGGAGTTTCCATCTTGTTGTATCATGAATGTAGTATGGAAGATGAGTCCTATGTACTAGGAATGGTCATTGGAAGGACAGAATAGGAGCCACATGATTGGCTGGCCAACCCCGTGACAGTATACACTAGTGGGTGACATTGATTGAGATCTGCCCGCTGTGTGTATACAATCACCCGGCTAATGTCCAATATCAGGGGACAAAATGGGCCCCTTCTCTTCTCCATCTATACCTCCTCCCTTGGCCAACTCATACACTCTCACGGCTTCAACTACTACCTCTATGCCGACGACACACAAATCTATCTCTCAACCCCCCACCTCACCCCCTTGGTCTCAGCCCGAATCACACACCTACTGAGCGACATATCAGACTGGATGTCGCTCCACTTCCTTAAATTGAACCTCTCCAAAACCGAGTTTCTTGTCTTCCCCCCAGCCCGGACACCACCCCCCATTGATTTCTCCGTCACATCCAACAACGCCACCATCAAACCCGCCCTGCAGGCCAGAGTACTTGGTGTCATTCTGGACTCCAACCTATCCTTCCAGCCCCAAGTCCAATCTTTAACAAACTCGTGCAGACTCCACCTCCGCAACATCGCCAAAATCCGCACGTTCCTAACCCCAGAAACCACTAAACAGCTCATCCACTCCCTCATCATATCACGACTCGACTACTGCAACTCCCTCCTCACTGGCCTGCCTCGCCGCTGGCTATCCCCGCTTCAGTCCATCCTGAATACGGCTGCCAGACTCATTCACCTTTTCAACCGCTCCATCTCCGCCACCCCCCTCTGCCAATCCCTCCACTGGCTTCCGATTGCACAACGGATCAAATTCAAAATCCTAACGCTGACGTACAAAGCTGTCCACCATACTGCCCCGTACTACATCTCTGACCTAATATCCAAGTACCGCCCAGCACGCACACTCCGCTCCTCACAAGACCTCCTTCTCTCTAGTTCCCTGGTCTCCTCCTCCCATGCCCGCCTCCAGGACTTCTCCAGGGTGTCACCCATCCTCTGGAACTCCCTGCCCCAACCCATCAGATTATCACCTACTCTCCTCTCCTTTAGGCGCACCCTGAAAACCCATCTCTTCAGGGAAGCCTACCCGACCCCCTGCTAACTTGCCGACCTCCTCCACTCTTCCTACCACTCCATCCCCCACAGCTATCTCCTCCTGTGCCACCACCCCCTCCCTCCTAGATTGTAAGCTCGAAAGAGCAGGGCCCTTGATCCCCTCATGTTTTGCATTGTATTGGTATTGTTCTGTCACATGTTCTGTCTCCCTTTGTAATGTACAGCGCTGAGCGAACTATTGGCGCTTTATAAATACTGTATAATAATAATAATAATAATGTGCCAGCATTCATATCAGACTAAGGGAAAATGGCCACCCGAGGAGGGACAGGCGGGCTACAACAAAATGGAGGAGGGAGATCTAATCTGCGCTGTAATGTGATAACATTAATTAGACCAAGGGAAAATGGCCGCCGGAGGAGGGACAGGTGGGCTACAACAAAATGGAGGAGGGAGAACTAATCCACTGCACTGTAATGTAAAAACACTATATTAGACCAAGGGAAAATGGCCGCCAAATAAGGGACAGACAGGCTACAACATAATGGCGCCCGATTAGTCTATTAAGAATTATAATGGTATATATAGGCAGCTGTACGTCCGATGGCCAACTCCTGAGGAAGTCACGTGATGTGATGTAACATGTAGAGTGGAAGTTAATAGGAATTTTACGAGCTGCCATCGTCTTTTGCTTTTTAGGTTTTTTTTTTGCTGTTATTTCATGCTATTCAGCTTGTTTTGTACCAGCACCATCTAGTGTCTGCTCTTCATACTGCACCCTCTGTATAAATTTGTCTGGAGTCACTTCCTGTCTGGAGTCACTTCCTGTCCTGTGTCACTTCCTGTCCCGGGAACACTTTCCTCCTTTCAGCCATCGGCTTCCAGAAGGTCCTGTGATTGTCATCTCCATCCTCAAAACACGGCCACCATAGGGCCAGCATGGGATCTTCTCCATGTCAGAGCACACGGGTAAGTCAGGTTGATCTCCTATTCCTGGTCCCGGCTCCTGTCCCTGCTATAGACGGACCAATCATCTGTGACCGAACCTTCCTCCTCGTCATCGATGATCTGGGTGTATTATTATTATTTATTCCAGGTACTTATATAGCGCCGTCAGTTTACATCTATATTGTACATTCCCATCAGTCCCCGCCCCCGAGGAGCGTACAATCTAAGGGCCCTAACTCACATTCATACATACACATACTAGGGACAACGTAGGAGACAATTCACCTCCCAGCATGTCTTTGTAGTGTAGGAGGAAACCAGAGTACCCATAGGAAACCCACACAGGGAGAACATGCAAACTCCAGGCAGGTGGTGCCATGGTTGGGATTTGAACCAACAACCCGAGTACTGCCAGGTGGAAGTGCTAACCACTCAGCCACTGTGCTGCCCCGTGCTGTATATATCTCAGCATCTACTTCTCAGTGTTGGTTTCCTCCTCATTGCCGGCCATTAAATGGGCCTCAGAATGGCTCCGGTATTCCCTCCTAGGAAGGACATTCAGGCCGATCTCCCACCATGTTCCTCTGATGTGTCCGAGACAGAATAACAGGAGAGACACCAGGAGAACCCGCTGGGACCTGACACTCCGAGAACCAGAGTTATGGTGGAGTATAGACCCTTCCTGAGATACTCCTCCCTGGGAACGGTCATACCTCCGTACTCCTCTCCTGTACATACCGATCACTGTCATACCTCCGTACTCCTCTCCTGTACATACCCATCACTGTCATACCTCCGTACTCCTCTCCTGTACATACCCATCACTGTCATACCTCCGTACTCCTCTCCTGTACATACCCATCACTGTCATACCTCCGTACTCCTCTCCTGTACATACCCATCACTGTCATACCTCCGTACTCCTCTCCTCTACATACCCATCACTGTCATACCTCCGTACTCCTCTCCTGTACATACCCATCACTGTCATACCTCCGTACTCCTCTCCTCTACATACCCATCACTGTCATACCTCCGTACTCCTCTCCTCTACATACCCATCACTGTCATACCTCCGTACTCCTCTCCTGTACATACCCATCACTGTCATACCTCCGTACTCCTCTCCTGTACATACCCATCACTGTCATACCTCCGTACTCCTCTCCTGTACATACCCATCACTGTCATACCTCCGTACTCCTCTCCTGTACATACCGATCACTGTCATACCTCCGTACTCCTCTCCTGTACGTAACCATCACTGTCATACCTCCGTACTCCTCTCCTGTACGTACCCATCACTGTCATACCTCCGTACTCCTCTCCTGTACGTACCCATCACTGTCATACCTCCGTACTCCTCTCCTGTACGTACCCATCACTGTCATACCTCCACACTCCTCTCCTGTACGTACCCATCACTGTCATACCTCCACACTCCTCTCCTGTACGTACCCATCACTGTCATACCTCCGTACTCCTCTCCTGTACGTACCCATCACTGTCATACCGCCGTACTCCTCTCCTGTACGTACCGATCACTGTCATACCTCCGTACTCCTCTCCTGTACACACCGATCACTGTCATACCCCCCATACTCCTCTCCTGTACATACTACCCACCATCGTATCATCTGCAACTCCTCTCTTACATTTACTACCTGCAGTTATGCTCTTCTTCTTAAATTGGGGAATAACTCGATGACTTACATACTTTTCAGACCTTGTGAAATATTCTTGGCTGTTTTGAAAATAATACACTTTAATTTGTATTTCATGATAAATCCTGCCTCATCTCTGCCTCTCTACCTGCAGCCTAACAATGAGGCGTGCATGCAGCCACTGATCTATTTCTGGCTTTTGTCTCTCAGTCATTCTAATGTTCATTTCTCCAAACGTCCTCCAGGACATCCTTCCGGAGACAGAGCTCCTCCCTCTGGGACAGGAAACACGTAAGCACAGTACTATAAAAGGCGGACCACCAGGCCTCTCTCCTGAGTTTTTAGTGTTTCCTCTGCAAGGATGGGTGCAGTCATCAAGGAACTGATTTTTGAAATCCTGGGCCCTAGAGGTTGCTTGTGGATCCTGGTCTGGCTTACTTCCTCCTGCCCGACGTGATCCCTTCAGGGGGAGTGGGGCTGCGCTCCTGATATCTTTCCATGCCTCAGTGCATGATGACCATTGGGGTTGTCCTGGGTGGTCCTGGACCTTTGATGCCTATTGCATTCCTTCCCGTGTGGGGGGGGCTCCCGCATCCGATGCACAGTGGGGCAGAATGACTGCCAAGCAGGCGCGCGAGTAGCCGCAACTTCTAGGTGCTGTCCAGGAACCGGAAGTTTTGGCTGCAGTGACATCATCGAGGGATGCTAGAGACTCGTGGTTCCAGTCTCCATAGCAGCACAGGCATCTGGTCAAGCAGCCAGTCTGGTGTACAGACCCAGCAGAGCCTGTGGCTCTACACCAAGAGGGATGGATGGAAGGCGCTGGCACTTCTCAGGCATATCCTGGTCCTTCAGGCACTGGCTCCTCTAAGGTCAGCTTGGGGACTCTGATCCCTCTTGCTGACCCTGGTGGGCACACTTCCTTTTCTTGCTCCCCCAGCACAGTGGTTTTTGTATGAGGGGCCCTGTGCTGATTATTTTCTGTATTGTTTTTTTTTCTTGCTTATTGTAGGTTAAAGTCCAGGACAAGGTGCAGAGTCAGATCCCCGAGAAGTAGTGTGCAGTTTGTGCAGCTAAATTGGGTTCAGCTTGGGAAAACCCTTATGCTGCAATTGTGTGGCTAGCCTAATTAAGGATAAGTCATTTACAGCCTGCCATAAAGTGCTCACCTCCATTAAGGATGACATGTTGTCTACATTTCAATCCTTTAGATCCCTGTTGAAAAATGCAGTTGCCATTGGCTCCTTGGACCCAATCGGCGGGTTCGGAGGTAGCAGATGCATTAAAAGGGGAGGAGGACCCAGAGGAGGAACTCCGCATTCAAACTGCACCTTTGTGCCTTACCCTTTATTGGCGATAATCTTTTTAGTCCAGGTCTCGAGGAGGCTCTGGAATGTACAGCCCATAACAAGAGGACATTCCCAGAGAGTAAGAAAAGGTTTTACTCTAGTAGGGTTTTTTGTCGAAAAACACATGCCCAGCTGGCTAAAAAGGTTCAGCCTAAGAAACATTGGACAGGGCACAAGAATAGGGGAAGAGGAGGAATCTTATTCAATCCTCCTCAAAGCCCACCAAGTCTCATCTCAATGACTTGAACGTCCCAGTGGAAAGAAGACTGGGGAACTTTCTCCCTCAGTAGGCTTCAATCTTCTCGAATCTGTACATCATGGACTTGATCAAGAAGGGGTACAGGTTGGAGTTCAACTTCAGTCTCCCCACCAGGTATCTGGTAACCCACCTTCCCAAGGATCGGGAAAGGGTGCAGGCCCTGCGTGTCCTAATTGGGGACCTGGTAGATCAGCAGGTCCTTACCAGAGTTCCCCGGGACGAGCAGGGAAGGGGCATGTTATTCCCATGTGTTTGTAGTAAAAAAAACCCTCAGGCACGTGACCCTGAGAGCAGATTTGTCATTATTAAAGGCACCCTCTCGGGTCGTAAACTCACGATCGCTAATGTCTATGCACCAAATTTGGCACAAGCATCCTTCTTTTCCCATTTTTTCAAAATTCTTTATAGGTTTCTATCCCCTTGTTTATTGGTGGGAGGTGATTTTAATTTGGTGGCTAACCCCCTTTTAGACCAAAGCTCATCCTCACCATCCTCCCAGGCCTTCCCAAAATCCCTTACCAAAAAAGACACACTTCAACTGGTAGACTCCTGGAGGGCACATAATGTAGGAGCTAGAGATTATTCATTTTACTCCCACCCACATGACTCTTATGCTAGACTAGATTATATCTATTGCTCCCCCATTCTGCTGGCTAACTCTAGGAAAGCTTGCATTCATTTAAGCCCCTGGTCATATCATAATATTATCGCGCTGTCTATCACTTTTATAGGTCTAGCCCTACTCCCTACTCCTGGAGACTTAACGACTCTATGCTTACGGATACTAACACCCGCCATGAAGTAGTTACTTCCATTCAAGAATACTTTCAGTCAAACACAACTCCTGATATCTCCCCGGCCATCTTGTGGGTAGCCCATAAGGCGGTCCTGCGAGGTCACCTTATTTCTATGGCTTCTTCTAGAAATAGAGAGCGATGGAAACAAATTCAGAAACTAACCTGAGAATTAGAATCACATTATAGGGCTCATGATGGCAATCCATCTCTACTTAACAAAACGATGATGTCGCAAAAGCGTCTAGAACTGAATATTTTACTATCCCAGAAAACTGAAAAATCTCTACGCTGGTCGAAGGCCTCCTTTTTATTACATAGTAATTCAGGGTCTACTATGTTGGCACAGAAATTAAACCATTCAATACGACCCCCACATATCTACAAGTTACGTACTAAATCCGGCAGTTTCTCCTCTCTTCCTCGTGAAGTCCTGGGTATTTTTGAAAAATTTTATTCCACCCTATTAGCTCTTCTGCAACCAACTTCTGCTTCCTCAAATGGCTCATGGCTTGATTCTTTTTTTTTTTTTATTCCAAAAAAGTTTTATTGAAGTAAGAAAGACAAAACAGATCATAGACAGAAACGGATCGCAGTCCGTGCACATCTTCATACATGTTCTCCCGTATCGCAGACGGGAAAAGGACATTAGAATAGATTTTAGATCAACATGAATCCAATTCCCACAGTAAAGCATATGCAAAAAGTATAACCATAGCAATACTATTTACCGTCTGTAATTTTTGATAAATATGGTATACATTAGTCTCTATGTAGAGAGAGCTCAAGCATCAAGACTATGAGGTGCAAGACAAACGTATTATCTCAAGGCACAGATGTCTTCTATATCCGTATCCAAAAATCGTGGGTTAGTTTTATAAAGTATTATCACACTTGTACATCTAAGAGTATTCTGTACCTTGTGAAAAATATAGCTATTTAGAATATGAGAAAAAGGGCTGTAAAAGGGAGAAAGAAAAGAAAGAGACTCGAGTGGAAATGGAAAAAGAGTATGGGAAGTAATATCAGAATGAGGTGGGGTGGAACACGGAGGACAAATAAATAGGGGAAAAAAAAAAAGGGGGGGGCCCCTAGGAGTGTGGGGGGAAGTTGAGGATTAGAATTAAATAAGCATAACCAAACCAATCACATCATATAGTATCGGCCTGGTTGTAACAGATGCTATCTTAAATTAGGGGTATAATCCAGTTAAAGTCCGGTAAAGTCCAGTAAAGGAATTATTCCTGAGGTGAAAGTTCTAGAGGCTTTCCATGTTTCCAAATCTTCTCGCTCATTCCTTCATTAAGCCATGATAAGTATCAGTAGATAGGAAGTGAGTCCAACAAGCCCAAGTCTTCCTGAATCGCTCGGGGTGTTCTTTAGCCACTGAGATCAGCTCCTCCATTTCCGCGATCCTATTGATCCTAAGAATCCACTCTCGCACGGTGGGAACATGGTCTGATCGCCAATGAACAGGAATACACTGCTTTGCCGCATTTATCATGTGTAATGCAAGCGACTTACGATAGGTCTTCACAGGAAGTGAGGAATGATGGAGTAGACATTGTGCTGGGGTAAAGTCTAGGGCGTATGTAGTAACTTGTGCGATTATGTCCAAAACTTTTATCCAGAAGGGCTGCAGTTGCGGGCAATCCCACCATATATGCAAAAGAGTACCTGTTGCCTGGCAACCTCTCCAGCATAAGTCAGGAACGTTAGGATCAAATTTATGAAGCACAGATGGAACCCTGTACCACCTGGAAAATACTTTATAGTTGCCTTCTTGTGTAGAAACACACATGGAACCTTTATGCATGTGGTCATAACTTTGGTCCCAGTCCTCTGGTGAGAGTGGAATTTGTAGATCACGTTGCCAGGCTTTACAGGCCCTCTGCAAATGAGAGGCATTGGAACTTTCCAAAAAATAATATATCTTAGATATTACATGCCTCTGAGGGAAGTTTGTAAAGCAGAGATTCTCAAATGCAGTAAGCGGTCTTGAAAAATCCTGTAAATGTGGGGAGTTACGCAAAAAGTGGTGGATTTGTCTATACATCCAAGGCGTTAGAGTGAGGGATGGCCACGCCTGAGTAATGTCTTCTCTAGATAAGAGCTTAGAATCTTTGAAGAGTTGACGTACTGTTAGGTTATCTTCACGGTTATACCCAGTGAGAAAGGTTGGAGACATCCCTGGAACAAAGTCTGGATTCATTTTGATCGGAGTGAGAGGGCTCGGAGAGGAAGAAAGTTCTTTTTTCTGGAATAATTGCGAGCTACAGCGTAATGTGGGACCTATAAGTGGGTGATTCCGAAACTCAGAAGGGACGTGGGAAGTTTTCAGCCATGGGGAGGTGGAGAGAGGTGTCTGAGAGAAGTCAGCCTCCAAACCAACCCAGACCTTACGAATGTGATTCGTGGTCCAGTCTACTAACCTAGCTAGGTGGCAAGACCTGTAATAACGGTTAATATCTGGTAATCCAATACCTCCATTCTTCTTGGGCGTAGTGAGTTGGAAGTATTCTTCTTGGATGTTTATTATACCAAAGAAAGGATGAGCAGAGCGTTTTATACGATTGAAAGAACAAATTTGGCAATTGAATTGGTATTGTCTGTAGTAAATATAATATTCTGGGGAGCACGTTCATCTTAAGAATTGCTGCTCTACCAAACCACGAGAACCAAGGTTTGTTCCACGTCTGGAGGTCTTTGGAGATGTTACGTAAGAGGGATAGAAAATTTTTTGTATACAGTTCTGTAAGATGGGATGGTAGTTGGATACCTAAATAAGTGATAGCTTCACGTTGCCAGGTAAAGGGAAAATTTGATGTCGCTTGTCTAATCACATCTGGAGTCAATGATATATTAAGTGCTTGGGATTTAGAAAAGTTGATTTTAAAATTAGCCAAATACTGAAATACTTTGAAATCTTGTAACAAATTGGGTATCGTGATATGTGGGTCAGTCAGGAAAAGTAGTACGTCATCAGCAAAGGCCGCCACTTTATGCATTTTGCCATTGATCAAAATCCCCTTAATGTTATCATTATCTTTTATGCAGTTCAAGAAAGGTTCCAGTGTAAGAATGAATAAGAGGGGTGATAGTGGGCATCCCTGTCTAGTCCCATTGCTGATTGAAAAGGAATCCGAAAGGCATCCATTCACTCGCACTCGCGCTGTGGGGGCATTATATAAAGACATAATAAATGTCAAAAAGCGCAAAGGCAGTCCAATGCCAATCATAACTGCCTCTAGGTAATCCCATGCCAGTCTGTCAAACGCCTTTTCGGCGTCTAAAGAGAGAAAGAATCCAGACTGTTGATTTTGGGTTAACCAGTGATGTATATTTATGGCCCTTATTGTGTTATCTCTGGCCTCTCTCCCCGGAACAAAGCCCACCTGATCCGGTGATATGATGGATTCTATTACCTGTAGTAAACGGTTAGCCAGAATCTTGGCAAAAATCTTTAGATCAACATTCAATAGAGAGATCGGACGATAATTCGCTGGGGATGTATGGTCCTTATTCTCTTTGGGTATAACCGTGATGTGAGCCTCAGAAAGATGGCGCATAGACTGCCCTGGCGTTTCTAGTGAGTTGAAGGCCTGTAGAAATGGAAGCGCCAAAACGTCAAGAAGAGACTTGTAATAAGAATTGGTAAAACCGTCAGGTCCTGGACTTTTACCAGGTTTCAATTGCGTAATAGCTTGTTGTAGTTCAAGCGACGTCAGAGCTCCCTCTAAATCCTTTGCTTGTGATCTGGAGATCGATTTAGGAAGATATTGTGTAAGGAATTGCTGTATAATGGTCTTACGTGGCCTAGTATCACCTGTTGGTTTGGATGGTAGGGGTAAGTTATAAAGGTTAAAGTAATACTCCTCAAATTCCGCCGCAATATCCGACGACGATTTCAGTAGGCGACTATGTTTAGAATGGAGCAGATATACGTGCCAAACAGCTTTTTTAGATTGTAAAGCCCGGGCAAGAAATTTGCCACTCTTATTGCCATGTTCATAGAAAAGTTTTTGTTGTAGAGTAAAATTACGTTTCGTTTTCTTTTCCACGAACTCGCAGAGTTGTTTACGTGCATGCTCTAGCTCAGTAGCGGATCTTAAGGCCATAGATCGTTTATGTGAGCACTCCAGTGTACGAACTTTATGCAATAAAGAGTTGAACAATGCTTGAGCCTGCCGTTTTCGCGCCGCTGAGATAGACATTAGAAGACCACGTATCACACATTTGTGTGCTTCCCACCGTATGAGAGGGGACGTTTCCGTGGACGTGTTTTCCTGAAAATAGTTCTTCAGAGAATCACGGATCTGGGGGATAACTGATGCATCCGTAAGGAGAAATGGGTCTTGTCAGGGCTCCCAGGTATGACCAGAGGTGTGTGACTGACGCAGGGAAACGCAGACTTCAGATATGTTATAAACAATTTATTAACACTAACCATACAAACATAAACGCAGTGCAATACTAAAACATAATACAGTGCAAACAACCCAAACCAACCACCCACAGATAACAGTACATACAATGCAAGCGTCGTCAGGCAGGCCGTGTCAATATCAGTCGGGCAGATAGGTACAGGGGGAGCAAGCGGAGAATGGTCGGGCTCACAGGCCAGGTTCAGCAGGTAGCGGGCAGCGTGGTACAGAGGGTCAGGCAGAGGAGAATGGTCAGACAAGCCAGGGATCAGAGCAGGGTCAGCAGAGAATCAGACAGGAACAGAGAGCAGGAACAGGATACAGGGCCCAAGAGAAACACAACACCAAGGCAGAGTCTCCAGGTCTGAATGTCCCTTAAATACACCAGTATAATTAGTTCCAGGTGTTTGACTGGCTGCAAGGTTGAGTCTCTGATTGCTGGGAGCACCCGCTGGCCAGCCCTGGTACTGCAGCTCATAAGGCAGCTGAGTCCCACTATTGCTGGCCAGTCCATTCCTGACAGTACCCCCCCCTCAAGGAGCGGCCTCAGGACGCTCCAAACAGTCCTAGCTGGGCAAAATGTTCCACCGCCCGGGTCTGGTAACTGGCGGGATATCAAAGACTGGCACACCGGGCAGGACTCCGGGCAGCAGCACACCGGGCAGAGGCACATCGGGCAGGACTCCGGGCAGAGGCACATCGGGCTGGACTCCGGGCAGAGGCACATCGGGCTGGACTCCGGGCAGAGGCACATCAGGCTGGACTCCGGGCAGAAGCACATCGGGCTGGACTCCGGGCAGAGGCACATCGGGCTGGACTCCGGGCAGAGGCACATCGGGCTGGACTCCGGGCAGAGGCACATCGGGCTGGACTCCGGGCAGAGGCACACCGGGCTGGACTCCGGGCAGAGGCACATCGGGCTGGACTCCGGGCAGAGGCACATCGGGCTGGACTCCGGGCAGAGGCACACCGGGCTGGACTCCGGGCAGAGGCACATCGGGCTGGACTCCGGGCAGAGGCACATCGGGCTGGACTCCGGGCAGAGGCACATCGGGCTGGACTCCGGGCAGAGGCACATCGGGCTGGACTCCGGGCAGAGGCACATCGGGCTGGACTCCGGGCAGAGGCACATCGGGCTGGACTCCGGGCAGAGGCACATCGGGCTGGACTCCGGGCAGAGGCACATCGGGCTGGACTCCGGGCAGAGGGACATCGGGCTGGACTCTGGGCAGAGGCACATCGGGCTGGACTCTGGGCAGAGGCACATCGGGCTGGACTCTGGGCAGAGGCACATCGGGCTGGACTCTGGGCAGAGGCACATCGGGCTGGACTCTGGGCAGAGGCACATCGGGCTGGACTCTGGGCAGAGGCACATCGGGCTGGACTCTGGGCAGAGGCACATCGGGCTGGACTCTGGGCAGAGGCACATCGGGCTGGACTCTGGGCAGAGGCACATCGGGCTGGACTCTGGGCAGAGGCACATCGGGCTGGACTCCGGGCAGAGGCACACCGGGCAGGACTCCGGGCAGAGGCACACCGGGCTGGACTCCGGGCAGAGGCACATCGGGCTGGACTCCGGGCAGAGGCACATCGGGCTGGACTCCGGGCAGAGGCACATCGGGCTGGACTCCGGGCAGAGGGACATCGGGCTGGACTCCGGGCAGAGGCACATCGGGCTGGACTCCGGGCAGAGGCACATCGGGCTGGACTCTGGGCAGAGGCACATCGGGCTGGACTCTGGGCAGAGGCACATCGGGCTGGACTCTGGGCAGAGGCACATCGGGCTGGACTCTGGGCAGAGGCACATCGGGCTGGACTCTGGGCAGAGGCACATCGGGCTGGACTCTGGGCAGAGGCACATCGGGCTGGACTCTGGGCAGAGGCACATCGGGCTGGACTCTGGGCAGAGGCACATCGGGCTGGACTCTGGGCAGAGGCACATCGGGCTGGACTCTGGGCAGAGGCACATCGGGCTGGACTCTGGGCAGAGGCACATCGGGCTGGACTCCGGGCAGAGGCACACCGGGCAGCGGCACACCGGGCAGAGGCACACCGGGCTGGACTCCGGGCAGAGGCACACCGGGCTGGACTCCGGGCAGAGGCACATCGGGCTGGACTCCGGGCAGAGGCACACCGGGCTGGACTCCGGGCAGAGGCACACCGGGCTGGACTCCGGGCAGAGGCACACCGGGCTGGACTCCGGGCAGAGGCACATCGGGCTGGACTCCGGGCAGAGGCACATCAGGCTGGGTTCCGGGCAGAGGCACATCGGATTACCAGGCGAAGCAGCGGGCCACCAGGCGGAGCAGCAGGCACCGGGCCCCCAGGCGGGGCAGCAGGCACCGGGCCCCCAGGCGGAGCGGCGGGCGCCGGGCCCCCAGGCAGGGCGACAGGCATCGGGCCCCCAGGCGGGGCAACAGGCATCGGGCCCCCAGGCGGGGCAACAGGCATCGGGCCCCCAGGCGGAGCGGCGGGCGCCGGACCCCCAGGCGGAGCTACAGGTCTCGGGCCCTCAGGCGGAGCGGCGGGCGCCGGACCCCCAGATGGAGCGACAGGTCTCGGGCCCTCAGGCGGAGCGGCGGGCGCCGGACCCCCAGGTGGAGCGACAGGTCTCGGGCCCTCAGGCGGAGCGGCGGGCGCCGGACCCCCAGGTGGAGCGACAGGTCTCGGGCCCCCAGGCGGATCGACAGGTCTCGGGCCCCCAGGCGGAGCGACAGGTCTCGGGCCCTCAGGCGGAGCGGCGGGCGCCGGACCCCCAGATGGAGCGACAGGTCTCGGGCCCTCAGGCGGAGCGGCGGGTGCCGGGCCCCCAGGTGGAGCGACAGGTCTCGGGCCCTCAGGCGGAGCGGCGGGCGCCGGACCCCCAGGTGGAGCGACAGGTCTCGGGCCCTCAGGCGGAGCGGCGGGCGCCGGACCCCCAGGTGGAGCGACCGGTCTCGGGCCCTCAGGCGGAGCGGCGGGCGCCGGACCCCCAGGTGGAGCGACAGGTCTCGGGCCCCCAGGCGGAGCGGCGGGCACAGAGTCACCAGGCACGACAGTGGGCTCCGAGTCAACTGGCATGACCGCTGGCACTGGGTCAGACATTGGATCGTCTGGCTGGACAGCGGGCATCGGGTCACCAGGCATCAGGTCATTTGGCTCGACGACGGGCACCGCGTCATCTGGCAAGGCAGTGGGCTCTGAGTCAACTGGTATGACCGCGGGCACTGGGTCAGACATTGGATCGTCTGACTGGACAGCGGGCATCGGGTCACCAGGCATTAAGTCATTTGGCTCGACAGCGGGCACCGCGTCATCTGGCAAGGCAGTGGGCTCCGAGTCAACAGGCACGACAGTGGGCACCGGGTCATCAGGTACCGGATTGTCTGGCTCGACAGCGGGCATCGGGTCACCAGGTATGACAGCGGGCACTGGGTCACCAGGCATCAGGTCATTTGGCTTGCCAGCGGGCACCGCGTCATCTGGCAATGCAGTGGGCACCGGATCAGGTACCGGATCATCTGGATCAACAGCGGGCATCAAGTCAACTGGCCTAATAGGATCGTCAGGCTGGATCAGTTCATCATGCTGGGTAGAGGCATCAGGCTGAATGCCGGCGTCCGGCTGAGTAGAGGCATCAGGCCGAGTAGAGGCTTCAGGCCGAGTAGAGGCATCAGGCCGAGTACAGGCATCAGGCCGAGTAGAGGCATCAGGCCGAGTAGAGGCATCAGGCCGAGTAGAGGCATCAGGCCGAGTAGAGGCATCAGGCCGAAGAGAGGCATCAGGCCGAGTAGAGGCATCAGGCCGAGTAGAGGATTCAGGCTGAGTACAGGCATCAGGCCGAGTAGAGGCATCAGGCCGAAGAGAGGCTTCAGGCCGAGTAGAGGCATCAGGCCGAGTAGAGGCTTCAGGCCGAGTAGAGGCATCAGGCCGAGTAGAGGCTTCAGGCCGAGTAGAGGCATCAGGCCGAGTAGAGGCTTCAGGCCGAGTACAGGCATCAGGCCGAGTACAGGCATCAGGCCGAGTAGAGGCATCAGGCCGAGTAGAGGCATCAGGCCGAGTAGAGGCATCAGGCCGAGTAGAGGCTTCAGGCCGAGTAGAGGCATCAGGCCGAGTAGAGGCTTCAGGCCGAGTAGAGGCATCAGGCCGAGTAGAGGCTTCAGGCCGAGTAGAGGCTTCAGGCCGAGTACAGGCTTCAGGCCGAGTACAGGCATCAGGCCGAGTACAGGCATCAGGCCGAGTACAGGCATCAGGCCGAGTACAGGCATCAGGCCGAGTACAGGCATCAGGCCGAGTACAGGCATCAGGCCGAGTACAGGCATCAGGCCGAGTAGAGGCATCAGGCCGAGTAGAGGCATCAGGCCGAGTAGAGGCATCAGGCCGAAGAGAGGCATCAGGCCGAGTAGAGGCATCAGGCCGAGTAGAGGATTCAGGCTGAGTACAGGCATCAGGCCGAGTAGAGGCATCAGGCCGAAGAGAGGCATCAGGCCGAGTAGAGGCATCAGGTTGAGTAGAGGATTCAGGCCGAGTAGAGGATTCAGGCCGAGTAGAGGATTCAGGCCGAGTAGAGGATTCAGGCCGAGTAGAGGATTCAGGCCGAGTAGAGGATTCAGGCCGAGTAGAGGCTTCAGGCCGAGTAGAGGCTTCAGGCCGAGTAGAGGCTTCAGGCCGAGTAGAGGCATCAGGCCGAGTAGAGGATTCAGGCTGAGTACAGGCATCAGGCCGAGTAGAGGCATCAGGCCGAAGAGAGGCATCAGGCCGAGTAGAGGCATCAGGCCGAGTAGAGGATTCAGGCCGAGTAGAGGATTCAGGCCGAGTAGAGGATTCAGGCCGAGTAGAGGATTCAGGCCGAGTAGAGGCTTCAGGCCGAGTAGAGGCTTCAGGCCGAGTAGAGGCTTCAGGCTGAGTAGAGGCTTCAGGCTGAACCACGGAAGGCAGGCTCACTGGTTTGGATACTGGCAGGATGGTATTGGTTGGAAAGAATTTTCGTTTTTTTCTGGTTTTAACTACTGGAGCACTGCAAGTAAACGCAGGTCTGCAAACGAATGGAGCAGCTGGAGGCAGAGAAGAACTGGAGGATGGAACAGGGGAGGGAACAGTTGCTACAGAGGACTTTTTTACAGGGTTAAAGGCAGGATAGGTGCAGCGAGTGGGAACAGGGGACTGACATGCGGTAGATAGCAGGTCAGGAGGAGCTGTTGGGAATACAGGAGTAGAGCTTTGAGGAAATAGATTAGAAGCAGGACTGGGTCTTTGTAAGCTGACTGAGGCTGGGTGCAACAAGTCTGTCCATGTCTGCAGTATGGGTTGAACAAAGCTGAGCTTACACAAAGCCTGTCTGGTCAATGACTGCACTGCGTTTATACAATCTCTTAGTGTCTGTGGTGAACATGTGGAATAACGCTCCAGAAAGTAACCCACATCATCCTCTAATAACCACACCAGGGACTCTACCTGGTCTGCACTAAATGGCGGCAAAAATTCATCCCTGCATTCGGGGGTACCAGATGAAACCAACTCAGCACAAACCTGAATCAATGGCTGCACCTCAGAGAACTCTGTGCCCTGATCTACTAGAACATGAGCGAGCCGGATACATTCTAGCAGTTCATCCCGGGGATACTCCTTCAGAGTTTGATAAGCATACTCCCTGTCATCAAACACTAGCAGAGATAAATACACAACCTCATCCAGATCCATCCTTCCCAGCAACAAGCCAAGATGGCTTCCCTGTGCAGCCACTTCTGGTCAGGATTGGCCTTGGTGTAATGTCAGGGCTCCCAGGTGTGACCAGAGGTGTGTGACTGACGCAGGGAAACGCAGACTTCAGATATGTTATAAACAATGTAATTTATTAACACTAACAATACAAACATAAACGCAGTGCAATACTAAAACATAATACAGTGCAAACAAACCCAACCAACCACCCACAGATAACAGTACATACAATGCAAGCGTCGTCAGGCAGGCCGGGTCAATATCAATAGGGCAGGTAGGTACAGGGGGAGCAAGCGGAGAATGGTCGGGGTCACAGGCCAGGTTCAGCAGGTAGCGGGCAGCGTGGTACAGAGGGTCAGGCAGAGGAGAATGGTCAGACAAGCCAGGGATCAGAGCAGGGTCAGCAAAGAATCAGACAGGAACAGAGAGCAGGAACAGGATACAGGGCCCAAGAGAAACACAACACCAAGGCAGAGTCTGCAGGTCTGAATGTCCCTTAAATACACCAGTATAATTAGTTCCAGGTGTTTGACTGGCTGCAAGGTTGAGTCTCTGATTGCTGGGAGCACCCGCTGGCCAGCCCTGGTACAGCAGCTCATAAGGCAGCTGAGTCCCACTATTGCTGGCCAGTCCATTCCTGACAGGTCTAGTCTCCATATTTTGGATATACCTGGTGTATCCGGGAATTGCAAGGTTATCATAATTGGATGATGATCCGAAAGGATCTTTGGTTCGATCGAGGCAGACTTCAGGGTATATAGATCGTTTTGCGAGAGGAAGAAATAGTCTATTCTAGAATAGCGTTTGTGAGGAGCAGAATAAAAGGTATAGTCTTTGCCCGATGGGTGAAGAGTACGCCAGGTATCATGTAGGAGAAGATCTTTCAGTTCAATTTTTATTTGTTTAAGTGCTTTGAATGGAATGGATGAGACCCCTGAAGAGGTATCCTCCAATGGATTCAGAGCTACATTAAAATCGCCACCAAGAATCAAACTACCCGATTGAAACGTAGCAAGTAACTTGGCGATTTTACGAAAAAAACATATTTGTGCTGTATTGGGACTATAAATGTTGACTAAGGTAAGTGGTTTATTAAAGAGGGTGCCTTTGAGAAAAAGGAACCTCCCCTCAGGATCCTCGAGCGATTCAGTAAGTTCAAACGGGAGCGTTTTAGAGAGTAAAATGGATACCCCTTTGGCTTTCACCTCCGCATTAACTGAATGATATGCCGTGGGATAGTGAATATTTGAGAATCTAGGGACTTGGTCTGCCCGAAAATGAGTTTCTTGGATAAAGAGCACATCTGCACGAAGGCTTTTTATATAAGTGAGAAGTTGCGAACGTTTTTCAGGTATATTTAGGCCCCTTGCATTAAAAGAGGCCACGGAGAGTGTACGAGTCGACCGTTTAGATATGTGGTTAGTAGTCATTATGTAATCTACCCAAAAGGGTTGCTTAAGGGCTATAAGTATACCAGATGAGTATCACGTCAGCAGGGAGAGAAAAAGAGGAAAAAAAAAAAAAAAAAGGGGGGGGGTAGAGAAGGGGGTGGGTTAGAGGAGGGCAGGGAAGGTGATGAGGGGGGGGAAAGAGACTAGTAGAAAGATTAGAAAAAGGCTAGTATAAAGTTTCAGAATGTTGGAGTAGAGAAGAAATTATAGAGGAAAAGATTCAAGGAATGTGGCAAAGAAGAAGAGAAGTGTCAGGTGTATGTCATATAAACCCATATGCATGTATTGAGCTATCTTCTTTCAACTTCCTGTAAAGACTAGAATCCAGAGGCAGAATAGTCCAGCTACTCTTTCTCATAATACAGCTCCCAATACTTAGTTGTTAGCAAGACGTTATCTGGGAGTCTGAAATTACAGTCGGAGAAGTGTCAAACCCAGAGACGGCCGAATTGGTAATGTTCAGTATAATCTGAAAGAGGCCAAACTCTCCTGAATAAAAAGGTGTAGAGGGGAAATAATCCAACATGAGGTGTCCTTGACACATATACGTAGGTGGGAAGTAGCTAATTTGTATCGAGAGATGAGAGGTGTGTAACAGGGGGAGTATGCAGACTAGAAGTAATAGAAGTAACCGCATATTAAGCAAAATATTATAGGTAAGCACCTAGACCACATCAAGGCTCATAAATAGAGATGAGCGAATCGAAGTAGGCGAAGTGGAATTCGAGTCGAATATTGGAAAATTTTGGAGAATCGAAATTTTTCCTAAAATGGCGGCGGACATGTGTGGCGACGGAGCGGGGATGTCTGGGAAGGCGCGCAGACAAGGCGCGCTGACCCATAATGCATTCCTTAATAACATGTGATCGCATTAGCCAATCAGCAGCCAGCCAGCCAGCACTATGTAATGGTCGAGCTATAAATAGCGGCCATTTTAGAATTCTTCATTTGCCTCCAGTCATTCAAGAGAGGCAGACCGCTCTGTATTAGGGACAGAGTTAGGGCCACAGAAACGTTACTTAGGGACAGAGAAACATTACTCAGGGACACAGAATTGTTAATGAGGGCCACAGAATCGTTACTTAGGGACAAAGAAACGCTAGTTAGGGCCACAGAATTGTTACTCAGGGACAGACAGAATTGTTACTGAGTGCCAGAGAATTGTTACTTAGGGCCACAGAAACGTTAGTTAGGGCCACAGAATTGTTACTCAGGGACAGACACAGAATTGTTACTGAGGGCCACAGAAACGTTAGTTAGGGCCACAGAATTGTTACTCAGGGACAGACACAGAATTGTTACTGAGGGCCACAGAACTGTTACTTAGGGCCACAGAAATGTTAGGGCCACAGAATTGTTACTCAGGGACAGACACAGAATTGTTACTGAGGGCCACAGAACTGTTACTTAGGGCCACAGAAACGTTACTTAGGGCCACAGAATTGTTACTCAGGGACAGACACAGAATTGTTACTCAGGGACACAGAATTGTTACTGAGGGCCACAGAACCATTACTTAGGGCCACAGAAACGTTACTCAGGGACACAGAATTGTTACTGAGGGCCACATAACCGTTACTTAGGGCCACAGAATTGTTACTCAGGGACAGACACAGAATTGTTACTGAGGGACACAGAATTGTTACTTAGGGCCACAACCGTTACTCAGGGCCACAGAATTGTTACTCAGGGACACAGAATTGTTACTGAGGGCCACAGAACCGTTACTTAGGGCCACAGAATTGTTACTCAGGGAAACAGAATTGTTACTTAGGGCCACAACCGTTACTCAGGGCCACAGAATTGTTACTCAGGGACACAGAATTGTTACTCAGGGCCACAGAATTGTTACTCAGGGCCACAGAACTGTTACTTAGGGCCACAGAATTGTTACTCGGACAGACACAGAATTGTTACTCAGGGACACAGAATTGTTACTGAGGGCCACAGAACCGTTACTTAGGGCCACATAAACGTTAATCAGGGACACAGAATTGTTACTGAGGGCCACAGAACCGTTACTTAGGGCCACAGAATTGTTACTCAGGGACAGACACAGAATTGTTACTGAGGGACACAGAATTGTTACTGAGGGCCACAGAATTGTTACTGAGGGCCACAGAACCGTTACTTAGGGCCACATAAACGTTAATCAGGGACACAGAATTGTTACTGAGGGCCACAGAACCGTTACTTAGGGCCACAGAATTGTTACTCAGGGACAGACACAGAATTGTTTCTTGAGGGACACAGAATTGTTACTGAGGGCCACAGAACCGTTACTTAGGGCCACAGAAACGTTAATCAGGGACACAGAATTGTTACTGAGGGCCACAGAACCGTTACTTAGGGCCACGTAAACGTTAATCAGGGACAGACACAGAATTGTTACTGAGGGACACAGAATTGTTACTGAGGGCCACAGAACCGTTACTTAGGGCCACAGAATTGTTACTCAGGGACACAGAATTGTTACTGAGGGCAACAGAACCGTTAATTAGGGCCACAGAATTGTTACTCAGGGACACAGAATTGTTACTGAGGGCCACAGAACTGTTACTTAGGGCCACAGAATTGTTACTCGGACAGACACAGAATTGTTACTCAGGGACACAGAATTGTTACTGAGGGCCACAGAACCGTTACTTAGGGCCACATAAACGTTAATCAGGGACACAGAATTGTTACTGAGGGCCACAGAACCGTTACTTAGGGCCACAGAATTTTTACTCAGGGACAGACACAGAATTGTTACTGAGGGACACAGAATTGTTACTGAGGGTCACAGAACCGTTACTTAGGGCCACAGAAACGTTAATCAGGGACACATAATTGTTACTGAGGGCCACAGAACCGTTACTTAGGGCCACAGAAACGTTACTTAGGGCCACAGAATTGTTACTCAGGGACAGACACAGAATTGTCACTCGAGCCACGATACATGTCAAAGTAGAAGCCGTCCTATTAGACAGAGTGCATAAAACTGAACAACTATGGCAACCATGGGTTGACCATTTCCTACCCTCAAACTCTGATGAAACCTTACTCTCTTTGTAGTCCTGAGTCCATTAGGTAACCCACTACTCAGTTGCTACTCTATACAGGCACACACCCTCCCCCCCTGGGGACCTCCTCTCCTCCCCCCTTATCTGTACCCCTTTCTTCACTACTCTTGCTCTTATCTCTCCATTGCTCTCTTCCTTTTCACCTTTCCTCTCATTAGCTCTTTATCCCTTCTGGGGTTTTCCCAACTGGGGCAACCTACACTATCAGTTTGAATTTTCAGTGAGGCGGACAGGTCACCCACTCGTCTGCCACTGATATCTGCATACAGGTTGAAGTACTAAATCTATACTCCCACTGTGACATGCAAAAGTTGTTTCATCAGAAAAGAGGATTTGGACCACTGAGCAACAGACCAGGTCTGTTTTTCTTTAGCCCAGGTAAAACGCTTCTGATGTTTTGTTGTTCAGGAGTGGCTTGACAAGAGGAATATGACATTTAAAGCCCATGTCCAGGATCCGTCTGTGTGGTAGCTCTTGATGCACTGACTCCAGCCTCAGTCCACTCCTTGTGAAAGTCCCCAACACTTTTGAATGGCCTTTTCCTGCCAATCCTCTCCAGGCTGTGGTCATCCCTGCTGCTTGTGCACCTTTTTCTTCCACACTTTTCCCTTCCACATAACTTTCTATTAATGTGCTTTGATACAGCACTTTGGAAACATCCAACTTCTTCTGCAATTCCCTTTTGAGGCTTTCCCTCCTTATGGAGGGTGTCATTGATGGTGTCTTTCCCATGATTGTGATTCCTACTGAACCAGACTGAGAGACCTTTTAAAGGCTCAGGAACCCTTTGCAGGTGTTATTGCTTAATTAGCTGATTAGAGTGGAACACTTTGAGCCGAGAATATTCCACCTTTTCACAATATTCTCATTTTCTGAGATTGTGGATTTGGGGTTTTCATGAGCTCTAAGCCATAATCATCACAATGATGACAAATCACGGCTTGAACTATCTTGCTTTGCATGTAATGAGTCTATCTCATATATTAGTTTCACCTTTTAAGTTGCATTACTGAAATAAATGAACTTTTGCACGATATTCTAATTTTTCGAGTTTCAACTGTATACTCCACAATTCTCCCATGTGGACACCTCGTAAGTGGTTCTCCAGTATAGACTCCCAGTTTGGAGAACTCATTTAAAAGAAGCCGTCAGCTAGAATCAAGCTCACTACTCTACAGTATGGTGAAGACCAAGGAGGCCTAGCAATACCAAATGCTAGACTTTATTTTATAGCTGCCCAACTTCAACATCTTACCAGGTGGGACTTAGTAGACACATTAGATCCCATCCATCGATTGCTACTTCCATCAGATACAGATTTCACATCACTCTCACACTTGTTAATGGGCTTCAGATGGCACCAGTGGGAAAGGCATGATCTCTCATATATTTATTCCAGTCTTTTGACTCTTGCCGAAGAATTATAGAAAGAAATGGGAAACAGACAGAGAAACAGAGAAAATAAGAGAGTGGTGGGAGGTGATTGTGACCTCCATACCTCTCATCTCTCTGTCCTCTTCACAGAAACTCAGTCATTTCTTTTGCATAGAGCTTTCAGGACTCCAGCTCAATTGTTCAGCTAGGACAGGAGGGATTTCCCCTTATGACCCCAATTGTAGCGGTGATGTCGGGGATTTGATACATGTTTTGGAGATGTCCAAAATTATTCAAAAAGTGGAACGATATGACCAGTATTGTAATGTTGGTGTTCAATATTCCTCGGGTGTGCCTCTTGGTGTCAATAGAGGAGGAATTATTTACACCTCCTCCTATTACAAGTCATAGAGCAATAGTGAGGCTGCTTGACCATAAAAAATATTCTGATCTTGGCTATCATCTCAAACTCCCAGCAGACAACAGTGAATTGAGAAGGTGAACTCCACACTAACATGTGAAAAATGAACTCTCCAACATTGTAATTCCCCCAGGAGATGTATGTCTGGCAGAACTGGCTGGATACTCCTTGCTCACTCCTAGTTAGTTCTTCATAGGCTTTTAAAATCTTATCTCTTTTAGCCCCATAGAAGGAGAACGGCCAGTTGTATCCTACTGAATGGTGACTACATTGGAGACCCATACTTGGGGTATGATCCTGTAGACACAGGCCTCATTGATCGGTGTCAGCTATCTATGTATGTACTGGGGGAGTTACTTGCCGTGTACAGCTGAATTGTTCTAGGCTGTTTCTTCTTTTCTCTGTTCATTTGTTTATAAAAGGTAAAAGTGACACCATAGACAAAGCAAGTTATTGTTCTGTATGATCTGTAACAGTGCCACAACTGCCTATACGTGAGAATGTATGACTCCATTGTCTGGGCTGAATGTTGGGAATACTGTGCGCACTTATAAACTTTCTTAATCAAATCTATTTGATTAAAAAAATACTGTAGATAATGCTGTACATATTCTTTCTATTCATAAGATATATTTAGTAATGAACATTAAAAATAGAAAGTAACTTTATGTAGCCCTTTATATAGAATTCTATCTTTTTTTCTTTCTCTACAGGTAGATTGATGAACCAAGTTTGTGGGACATTTTGGTCTTCATGAATACAGCTGAGTCACATGGAAAATAAAACACATGGGTGTCTTAATTGACTGAAAGTCTTTACTGCAGTTCACTGGAGGATTCACACGGGATACAAGTCATATCTGTGTTCTAAAAGTCATGGTTTGGATCCTCTTCCACATTGATCCAGCAGGAGAAAGTAATTTCAGTGTTCTGGAAGTGACAATGGCTTTACAATAAAGTCCAACCCCAGTATACATAAGAGGAGTCATTTCAAACTACTTGTTTGTAGATTTTACAATGGAGAGAAAATATATCACACAGCAGAAGGCTTGCAAGGGAGAGAAGTCATATCATTGTTCTGAAGGTGGCAAAACTTTTACAAGCAAGAGAGTCCTTATAATACACCAAAGAGTTCACACTGGAGAGAAGCCATATCAGTGTTCTGAATGTGATAAAGCTTTTACAGGGAACTCAGATCTTAACAAACACCAGAGGAGTCACACTGGAGAGAAGCCATATCAGTGTTCTGAATGTGATAAAGCTTTTACAGGGAACTCAGATCTTAACAAACACCAGAGGATTCACACTGGAGAGAAGTCATATCAGTGTTCTGAATGTGATAAAGCTTTTACACGGAAGTCATATCTTAACACACACCAGTGGATTCACACTGGAGAGAAGTCATATCAGTGTTCTGAATGTGATAAAGCTTTTACACGGAAGTCACGTCTTATCAGACACCAGATGATTCACACTGGAGAGAAGTCATATCAGTGTTCTGAATGTGATAAAGCTTTTACTCAGAAGTCAGATCTTATCACACACCAGATGATTCACACTGGAGAGAAGCCATATCAGTGTTCTGAATGTGATAAAGCTTTTACACGGAAGTCACATCTTATCACACACCAAAGGAGTCACACTGGAGAGAAGCCATATCAGTGTTCTGAATGTGATAAAGCTTTTACACAAAAGTCAGATCTTATCACACACCAGATAATTCACACTGGAGAGAAGTCATATCAGTGTTCTGAATGTGATAAAGCTTTTACAGTGAAGTCACATCTTATCACACACCAGAGGATTCACACTGGAGAGAAGCCATATCAGTGTTCTGAATGTGATAAAGCTTTTACAGGAAAGTCAGATCTTATCAGACACCAGAGGATTCACACTGGAGAGAAGTCATATCAGTGTTCTGAATGTGATAAAGCTTTTACACAGAAGTCACATCTTATCAGACACCAGAGGATTCACACTGGAGAGAAGCCATTTTAATGCTCTCAATGTGACAACTTTTACAGTTAATGCCGGTCTAATCTATCACCGGAGGATTCACAAATTTCAGCATAGATTAAATTCTGGAAAAAAGGAATATTAAAGAAGTTTCAGGTGTCACAAGTTAGTTTCACATCGCCAATGTCATCCCACAAGCTAGAGAAGAAGGGAGAAGATAGAATGTTACTTTAAAAGAAACAAACTAAAATCTGAGCAAACTGGAATGTAATGATTGGATGAACTGAGTTTAGTGCTTATCTCCATCAATACACAACTAGAAGGGATTTGAATATTTTATCTTTTGACAATTTTTTTTAATATAAGCATCAATAACTGAACAGCTTCCCTCATGATTCTCATTCTTTATCTTTTTTTATGGAGCTTTGAATGAACATGCAATGCATTTTCATGATTCACCAACTGAGTTGTGTTTCCAAGCATTTTCTTCATTTCTGGATCCTGAGGTAATACATGACCAACACTGCCTCAGTACCAGAGACTAGGATGGGGTCTATTGTCATCTTACCAAGTCTCTGAAGCCTCAGTGGGAGAGTCCATTCCAGGTTCTTCTGACTATTGATACATGATCAGCCAGGCTTGAGGTCTCCAGCTATGCCCACCTAGTCCACTCCTCCCATTACATGTTCCATCTACTCTCCCATTATGAATGCCTTCTTACCATATTTCATCTCCTCTCATTATTATTATACAGGATTTATCTGGCGCCAACAATTTGCTCAGCGCTTTCAATATATTGGGAGACAATACAGTTCAATACAAGAGGGATAGGAGGGCCCTGCTCCTTAGAGCTTACAATCTAGGAGGGAGGGGCTAGTGGTACAAAAGGTAGTAACTGTGGGGAATGGACTGGTAGGAAGAATATAAGATTCCATTATTAGCTGAGGGCAGGATAGGCTTCCCTGAAGAGATAAGTTTTCAGAGATTGCCTAAAAGTGAGCAGAGTAGGCAGTAGTCTGATAAATTGGGGTAGAGAGTTCCAGAGGATGAGGGAAGCTCTGGAGATGAGCACGGGAGGAGACAAGGGAGCTAGGGAGCAGGAGGTCGTGCGAGGAGCGGAGAGTATGGTTTGGGTGATATTTGGAGACAAGATCGGTGATGTAATTTGAGGCAGAGTTATAAATGGCTTTATATGTTATTGTTAATGTTTTGAATTTTATCCATTGAGCAATGGGAAGCCAGTGAAGGGATTGGCAGAGAGGGGTGGAGGACACTGAGCGGAGGTCAGTGGAGGGATTGGCAGAGGGGGGTGGAGGACACTGAGTGGAGGCCAGTGGAGGGATTGGCAGAGGGGGACAGAGGACACTGAATGGAGGCCAGTGGAGGGATTGGCAGGGGGGGTGGAGGACACTGAATGCACTCCAGTGGAGGGATTGGCAGAGAGGGGTGGCTGATACAGAATGGTAAGTAAGGTGGATGAATCTGGCAGCAGCATTCATGATAGACTGAAGAGGGGATAGCCTGCAATGAGGTCGGACAATGAGGAGGGAGTTACAATAGTCAAGGCGAGATATAACAAGGGAGTGAATAAGTTGCTTAGTGGTTTCCAAGGTTAAAAACGGCTGTATCATGGAGATGTTGCGGAGGTGAAGTCTACAAGATTTGGACAGTGATTGGATTTGGGACTGAAAGGACAGATGGGAGTCTAGGATTACACCTAGAACCCTGGCATGAGGGGAGGGACTGATGATTGTGTTATTGATCTTGATGGAGAAGTCAGTGGAGGTGGCACGGGCTGGAGGGAATACTAAGAGCTCAGTTTTGGAAAGATTGAGTTTGAGGAAGTGGAGTGACATCCATGCCGATATGTCGCTTAGTAGGGTAGTAATGCGAGAGGAGACTAAAGGGGTGATGTGAGGAGGAGACTGAAGGGGTGAGGTGAGGGGTAGAAAGATAGATTTGTGTGTCATCAGCATAGAGATGGTACTTAAGCCATGGGAGTTTATCAAGTGACCAAGGGAGGAGGTGTAGATGGAGAAGAGTAGGGGTCCAAGGATGGAACCTTGTTGGACACCTACAAAAAGAGGGAGTGAAGAGGAGGCGGCAGAGTTATAGGTAATGCTCAACAAGCTCTGCGATAGGTAGGAGGAGAACAAGGAGAGAGCAGAATCTTGGAGGCCAAGAAAGTGGAGTTTTTTGAGGAGGAGGGGTTGGTCAACAGTATCAAAAGCCGCAGAGAGGTCAAGTAGTAAGATATGGAGTAATGGCCATTGGTTGGGATGAGTACGGAGTAGTGGCCATTGGTTGGGATGAGTACGGAGTAGTGGCCATTGGTTGGGATGAGTACGGAGTAGTGGCCATTGGTTGGGATGAGTACGGAGTAGTGGCCATTGGTTGGGATGAGTACGGAGTAGTGGCCATTGGTTGGGATGAGTACGGAGTAGTGGCCATTGGTTGGGATGAGTACGGAGTAGTGGCCATAGGTTGGGATGAGTACGGAGTAGTGGCCATTGGTTGGGATGAGCACGGAGCAGTGGCCATTGGTTGGGATTAGTATGGAGTAGTGGCCATTGGTTGGGATGAGTATGGAGTAGTGGCCATTGGTTGGGATGAGTACGGAGTAGTGGCCATTGGTTGGGATGAGTACGGAGTAGTGGCCATTGGTTGGGATGAGTACGGAGTAGTGGCCATTGGTTGGGATGAGTACGGAGTAGTGGCCATTGGTTGGGATGAGTACGGAGTAGTGGCCATTGGTTGGGATGAGTACGGAGTAGTGGCCATTGGTTGGGATGAGCACGGAGCAGTGGCCATTGGTTGGGATTAGTATGGAGTAGTGGCCATTGGTTGGGATGAGTATGGAGTAGTGGCCATTGGTTGGGATGAGTACGGAGTAGTGGCCATTGGTTGGGATGAGTACGGAGTAGTGGCCATTGGTTGGGATGAGTACGGAGTAGTGGCCATTGGTTTTAGCAGTTAGTAGATCATTAGTGAGTTTTAGTAGGGCAGTGTCAGTGGAGTGTAGTGAGGGAAAGCAAGACTGTAAAGGGTCAAGAAGGTTGTTGTCGGTGAGGTGGGAGCTCAGGCGATTGTAGACTAAGAGTTCTAATAGTTTAGAGGTAAATGGCAGCAGGGAGATGGGTCTTAAGTTGTTCAGGTTGGTGGGGTCCAGGGAGGGCTTGTTAAGTATGGGAGTGATGTGCGCATGCTTTAGAGGGGAGGGGAAGGCACCAGTAGAGAGGGAGAGATTGAAGATGTGAGTAAGGGAGCATAGGATGGAAGAAGGTACTGGGTGGAGGTTGTAGGATATCATCTCATGGGTGACAACCTTTCAGGCAGGTCTGTGTCTGTGACACCACCTAGAAAGAAGTCTCTGTTCAGTGAGAAAACAACTTCCCAAGCTGATGCAGGCCTTCCAATACTGAGTTACTGCTGATTTAGGGGATGTATTCAGCAGTAAAACGTAAGCCCAGCTGGCCACTTGTGTTCCATGTGGTTCTGCCAAATGGGATTCCATCAGGTGAAGATCAGAAATCCTTGTTACATGTTTTCTCTTTCCAGCTATTACTCCTCTCCATAGACTAATCACACAATACAACTGCCAGAGATCTGAACTTACAAAGTGCTGAGTGTGCGGTCATATTCCTACCACTTCTTCCGGGGGACTGACATTCCTCTGATTGGGGTTCACAATAATCACTCTGAGTGCACACATCTCTTTTTGGTGGAAAGTTTGTAAAGAAAACTTCTTCTCCCTGGAAATATTACAACGTTGGCACCAAAGTGTAACTATGGGCAAAATCAGTAATGACATTAATAATGAAATCTGTCATTAGCAGAGCAGGTTTTGTTTTTCCGAGTCTCCTATTGTTTTATATTTTGTTGTCCCTCCCAGTAGATTGTTTGGGTTTTTTTGTACTTCCTGTAGAAGACCAAGTCTTTTGGGAAAAATGGCAGTTGGAGAAGGTGGGAAAATAACAGATGTACAGACAGGACCAACAGCTGATACAACTATGTTGCAGAGGGAACTCTGGGAATGCTAATGACAGATTGCATTACACATTCAGTTAGCAGACTTCCTGCTGTTGGTCTGATGTTTGAATTGTGTTCTGATATTTACTGTCCTGCTGTAAAAGGTGTAAATGATCGCCCGCATGTTTCCTGTAGTAGCAGGGACTACAAACTCCTATCAGGAATAGTAGGATGGGTACCTACCCGAGGGGGTCACCTTTTTGGATTTGGGGGAAACATTTCAGATGGTTTCTTTCCATTAATGACACCGACAAGGGGAGTCTCACTTCACTAACAATAGGAGAGCCAATCACAGGCCAGTAACATTTCATGGTGTCTCAATGTATTGCAGAATGTTTAATCCCCATTGGTCCAATGGATTCCTAGTCCTTCCAGATACATTGCTTTTTGTGTGGAAGGAGCGCCCTAAAATGGCTTCCCTTCAATTCCACCCATACCTGTACTTTAGGTGATGTTGCCCCTCCCCCATATCTGTAAGGGAAAGCCTCAATTTCTCCAAATTCTTCCGATGAAACATTTTCTCTGGAGTGGAGATGTTTTATGCAGTGAGCCCTTCATAGACGGGATGGGGAATCTAAGTAATCTAAGATAAGTAAGATGAACCGGTGTACTGGAGTCATGAATCAGATAACCAATGACACCATTGATGGTATAGCAGAGCTGACAGCAGAAGTGGCTCCATCACCTAAGGTGGTGTCACAGAACTGCATGGTGGCTGACTATCTCTCAGAAGATCAAGGCGGAGCCTACAAACTGGTGTCAGAGAGTGTTGTACATTTATATTAGATCATGAGGATCTCAGAAGGAGATATCTACACAAGGTAAAGGAGTTCCAACAGTCACCTGGGTGGGGGGAAGTGGGATCCATTTTCTTGGATGGGTTTAGTTGGAACTTGGTTGAGTAATATGGCGGCTTTGTGTCTTAGGCCATTAGTTGCTACTATAGATTTGATGATAATTGTATACATTCTTTCTGTTGTGTGTTTTGCTGAGTTGATTTTGCTTTTTTATGCACATGATTACATTCACATTGATAGGCCAGAAGATTACTTTAAACCCGCAAACATGTTTTATTTTCTGAAGCAGAGACCCTGCAGAATATAATGGTGGTGGTTGCCATTTTCTATGTCACAGCTGTTTGGCAAATGCACATTTTCTGTAAAAAAACCCACTAAAGATCATTTTAATACACAAAAAGCACAATATATGACCCAATTTGTTTGATGAAATATAAAATATTGTGTTGGCATCAAGTATATAGATACTTTAAAAATTGTGCGTATTTGTGAAATGGTGACAAACTTCAGTACCAGATATTGTCCATAGGGGACGCTTTAACAGCCTTTACAGGTCATCAGTTTATATAGTGAACCATGAATGATGGCCCTCGAGTTATTCCTCTCCCTCTGGTGTGTGCAGAGATATGTACAATGTGTAGTGTGATTGATGTTTTCCTACATAACCGCACCCAACCCTTGCAATTGCTCATGTATACGGGAACTGGAGGCTTTAAAATGTGTTTTGTGTGTTTTTTCATTTACAGTGTGTTACTTTACACTTTTCTTTCTCTGAACTCTATTATTGCCATATAGGGGGTTAATAGCCTCGCATGTGATAACATATTGCTGGTCACAGATCCTCTTTAAAGAAACACAAGAGGTCTATCAGACCCCTAGGGGGTTTATTTCTTAAAGCTCGAGAGTCCAAAATCAGACTCACTTCTGCATAGAAACCAATCAGCTTCCAGGTTTCATTGCCAAAGCTTCATTGAACAAGCTGAGGTTAGAAGCTGATTGGTTTCTATGCAGAAGGGAGTCTGATTTTGGACTCTCCAGCTTTAGTAAATAAACCCCCTAATGTCACCTCTGGACCCCAAAAAAGATGGTCAAGCACAGATCATGTTTGATCAGCTCCTTGAAGACACGAATGTACATCTGCCAAATCTGTATCTGAGTAGACCATAGAAGCAGCATTAGAAAGAAATGTGAGCATGGCTTCAGTCAGGCGATGGTCCTGGTGGTCATGGTCTTGTTCTCCTTCAGGTCCTCTCACCTTGTAGATGGTGACATGGACTTGCTGTGTGGGAATGAGCAGGAGGGGCTCGGGGTTCTCTTGTACCCAATCAGCTTGTTATGGATAAAAGATGAAAGTGTCTTCTGGGAAGTTACAGGGATTTGGATGTTTAGAGGGTTACATAAGTGGGCGGGGCTGGCATTAATGAGGGGTGTGTCATATGTTAATCAGTTTCTTAGCATCAATCATATAAATGGTATAAATAGATCCTTGAAATGTAAACAATCTATCTCTTTTTTTCTGTTGTTAAAGTGTCACATATATATGATGAATAAAGTTGGATGATATTTTCACCGCACAATACCGTGGTCTGGGTTCTTCTACAACACATCCCCCCAAAAATGTCCTCTTCCAGTTCTAGGAGTCTGGTGGAATGGGACACAAGCTGATGGTATCTCTTAGGCCCCTTGTACATGGGGGGTCCGGCCCCTGTGGGTGCAATGCTGGCATTATAATACACCTGGTAGGCACAGGTACAGCGTCCAGCCCCGCTGCCTGCAGCCTGTCAAAGTCTACACTACAGCTGGACGGGGCTCAATGCTGCACCACGTTTACCTCGTGTTTAGGGCGCTCTGTGTTCAGGGAGAAATGGCCGCCATCCTGATCAGACAAAGCATAGAGCAGATGTAGGCCGGTGCAGTCTGCTTCTTCCCCTGTAGGAGGCGCCCAACCAGAGTGACATCCCAGCCTGGAGAGGAAGTCGGGGGACACTTGGCTTCTCTGTGGTTTCCCGGTTCCTGGAGACGGTGTGGAATGAAGGGGTCCATGGAGTCCTGGGGACATTTTTTTATTTCTTGTTTACACCTTTTAAAAATCATTTTATTCCTGAAGATCACTAAACCCCAAATCTGATGTATTCTTTGATAGCAGACACCCTATATAATCCAATGTTGGGAGTTGTCATTTTCTATGTTACATGATATTAGCACAACAGTTTATGAAAGGCAACATTTCAGGAACAATATAGTAACGTTTATTTCTGAGCACATAAATGCAATTCATGACCTATTTTCTGGTGAAATATAAAAGATGAGGTTGTGCCGAGGAAATGGGATTCCCAACATGTCAAGCCGTAACACTGTGTGCACTTGGAACGCTTTAATAGCCCCTCCAGGTCATCAGTATAGAGTTACACAGGAGCACTGGTGCTCCAATCATTGCTCTCCCTCCGGCGTGTGCGCTGATATGTAACGTGTGTGGGGGTCACTGTGTTCCTATGTAGGCACCCCAATGTACATGTCACGTCCTGGTCTGTGTATAGGAGGTCTGCTGAGCTCCCTCTGTCCTTCCCAGTGACACCCATCATGGCAGCACATGGCTATGGTGTCAGGGGGAGGGACACATCTTAATGGTGGGAATGATAGGCGACTTCACAGCCACTTGTATCACTTCCACATGACAGCCGACATTCGGATTTACTAAAGTCCTCACACTCCCGGCTGTATAGCGGTGGGCAGTGTGGGGGGAAATAACACGTCTGCAGCATTGTTAAAAATCCAAATCCCCAGCAAGTGGCTGCATGTTCATATTTTACCACCCCCCATCCTGGCACCCTAGGATGGTTGCCTAAGCCTCCTTAAGGTGGTCATTGGATTTTGGGACCTGTATGTGGCAAGGCTGCCAGAAAGTATCTCACTTGTGGTGTCCTCATACTGGGGAGAAGTAGCAGAATGTGTTTTGGGGTGTAATTCCACATATCCCCATGGCGTGTGCCAGAAATAGCTCATTAAATTACATTTTGTTTTTCATTTTCCAATAACTTATGGCAATAACTGTAAATGTTCCATGGACACAACATGCCTCTCAGCACATACCTTGGGATGTATCCTTCCCATAAAGGGGACATTTGGGGATGTTTGTAAGGTCCGGGCATTTTACTGCCTCAAGAAATGTGATCGGCAGTCAGAAAGTAACAGCGACGTAAAAGCTGCATAAATTCCATTCTATATCCCATAGTTTGTAGACGCCATAACTTCACACAGACCAATCAATATCCACGGATTCAGCTATGCTTCTACCAAAGACACGGAGCAGAATACACGTTGTACTACATGTATGAAGAATGAAGATTTTATGGGATATGTTTTATAACAAAGTAGAAGATATCATTTGTTTTCATAATTAAAAAATAACCCCCCCCAGTGGTGATCAAATACCACCAAAGAAAGCTCTATTTATATCAGTAAAATGTGTGTACAGTGTAACATGACCGCACAATTGTCAGTTAAAGTAGTGCAGTGCTGAACAGAAAAAAAAAATTCCCTGGTCATGAAGGGGGTAAAACATTCTGGAGCTGAAGTAGGTAATAAATCTTCCTGTCATCGTACAGTTTGGTTTCATTTTCTTACATTTCTCAGGATGCCGTTCTTCTGAGCTCCACAAGTTGGTGATCACACATATACAGAGACAGGAAGTGATGTCAGGTACAGACAGGAAGTGATGTCAGGCACAGACAGGAAATGAGGTAAGGCTCAGATGGGAAGCAATGTGGGGCACAGACAGGAAGTGATGTCAGGCACAGACAGGAAGTGAGGTCAGGTACAGGAAGTGACTTCAGGCACAGACAGGAAGTGACGTCAGGCACAGACATGAAAATAGGTCAGGCACAGACAGGAAATGAGGTCAGGCACAGACGGGAAGTGAGGTCAGGCACAGACGGGAAGTGAGGTCAGGCACACACAGGAAGTGATGTCATGCACAGACAGGAAGTGGTGTCAGGCACAGACGGGAAGGGATGTCAGGCACAGACGGGAAGTGAGGTCAGGCACAGACAGGAAGTGACGTCAGGCACAGACAGGAAGTGAGGTCAGGCATAGACAGGAAGTGACGTCAGGCATAGACAGGAAGCTCCATGTGGGAGGAATTATAGAGGACATTGCTGGAAGTGTGAGCAGAGGAGGTAATGAGATTGTATTTGATCATATCTCCCATCACTCTCCCTTGTGTGACACCATATTTCTCTGTCCCTCTTTGCCCTGTAAATGTCCCTCTTTTCGGTGTGATGTACACACAGACATATGAACAGACAATAGAACGGCCCAAAGTCTTCATATGGCTCTCACATTTCCCTCAGATTTCACATTATTTCCCGTATTGAAGTGAAAACTCGGATAGAAAAGTAATAGTGAGATCAGACATAAGTGGGTGTCACTGATCACATTGTTCCCAAACGTCACCCCAGATAAACGTTTTCCCGGTCAGGCTCCGGTCACACCAGGAACTGCACGTTTCTCATGACTCCCCACAGCCGGTTTCCTCCTGCCATGGGCCAATCGCACTGCACTTTGTGAATGGGCCGCCGTCCTCTGGGACCTGGGGGGAGAGTGGGAGGAGGACAGTACGGGGCCCCAAGTACTCATCAGTGAGGGACACTCACTTCCAGAGACTCTCCGCTCTCATCCCGGACTTCACTTCTATAGAAGAAAGGAGGAAACTCCAAATTCTACTGGGAGAAGAGGAGCCAATGGGGGAAATAGCTGCACCACATGTGACACCATGCCACAGACTGAGAGGGACATGAAACACTGAGGACTTCATAATCCTTCCCATGGACCCCTCCCCCTTTATATTTCCCCTCTTCCCATACAAACTGCTTTGGCAATGCTACAATGTCATTTGTTCCTGCCAATAAAGCTCTTTGAATTGAGAGGGAAAGAGAAAGAAGGAAAGATGGTGTCACTAATCATGGTGGGACGCCTCATTTGCGGAGTTCCCGGTTTTGTCCTCTAACCCCCCGGTCACATCCAGCTTACAGTGAAGTCGTACGATTTCCAAGTCGGGGGAAATGCCGATTTCAGGAGTGACACCGATGTCTATGCCAATCCCACCAATAGTAGTGCAGGGACGACTTTAGAAATCGCTGCGACTCCCACCAAGTCACACCCCCCGATATGACCCGTCATTGTGGGCAGTAGGGGGCGACTTGTGATCTGCAAGAAGCATAGCATGGAAATGGCATGCCGAGTGACACCCCATGTGACCGGGGACTAAACACTGAAAGAAGTGGAGTTCTCTCTCAGCGCACCTCTCTCTGTATTTGTTTCTTCCATAGAGAAAACCCTGAGAGTCCTGGATGGGAATGATTGGTTTCCACAGAGAGACAACCAGCAGAAAGAAATGTCCTGTGTTGGTGGTGTCACTGGAAGGAAAGAAATGTTCTGTGTTTGTGGTGTCACTGGAAGGAAAGAAATGTCCTGTGTTGGTGGTGTCACTGGAAGGAAAGAAATGTCCCGTGTTGGTGGTGTCACTGGAAGGAAAGAATGTCCTGTGTTGGTGGTGTCACTGGAAGGAAATACATGTCCTGTGTTGGTGGTGTCACTGGAAGGAAAGAAATGTCTTGTGTTGGTGGTGTCACTGGAAGGAAATACATGTCCTGTGTTGGTGGTGTCACTGGAAGGAAAGAAATGTCTTGTGTTGGAGGTGTCACTGGAAGGAAAGAAATGTCCTGTGTTGGTGGTGTCACCGGAAGGAAAGAAATGTCCTGTGTTGGTGGTGTCACTGGAAGGAAAGAAATGTCTCGTGTTGGTGGTGTCACTGGAAGGAAAGAAATGTTCTGTGTTTGTGGTGTCACTGGAAGGAAAGAAATGTCCTGTGTTGGTGGTGTCACTGGAAGGAAAGAAATGTCTCGTGTTGGTGGTGTCACTGGAAGGAAAGAAATGTTCTGTGTTTGTGGTGTCACTGGAAGGAAAGAAATGTCCTGTGTTGGTGGTGTCACTGGAAGGAAAGAAATGTCCCGTGTTGGTGGTGTCACTGGAAGGAAAGAATGTCCTGTGTTGGTGGTGTCACTGGAAGGAAATACATGTCCTGTGTTGGTGGTGTCACTGGAAGGAAATAAATGTCCCTGTTTTGGTGGTGTCACTGGAAGGAAATAAATGTCCCTGTGTTGTGGGTGTCACTAGAAGGAAATAAATGTCCCTATGTTGGTGGTGTCACTGGAAGGAAATAAATGTCCTGTGTTGGTGGTGTCACTAGAAGGAAAGAAATGTCCTGTGTTGGTGGTTTCACTGGAAGGAAATAAATGTCCTGTGTTGGTGGTGTCACTGGAAGGAAAGAAATGTCCTGTGTTGGTGGTGTCACTAACAAGGTTGTCACCAAAGCAGAAGTGGAAGGGATGGAATCCTGGTTGGTTCCGGGTTCTGATGTCACAGAGAAGGAGGGACAACATCAGTTCCTCTGTGTCTGCTCAGTGCTCAGGATGCCACCAGTTGGATGAGTCCCGGCTCCCCGGTGGGATGGGAGAGGCCAGGAAAGGTGACAGCGGGATGGGGGGACCCCCTTCCTCCAATTGTGGAAGGGATGGAGTGGCTGTATAGCTTCTGAATCTCTGGCTGATCATTGTGATATGGGGAGGATGCCGGCAGCTGCAATCCTCCTCCCGGTGTGACCACTTCACCCCGAGGACCTCAGAGGACTTCTTCTGGGCACAGGGAGATAGCAATCCACCGGGGTCCCTGCAGTCACAACTAGAACCACAGCATCGGGGTCTGCAGTTCTGAGCCGCTGGATCCCTCCGCACATCAGGACAAAGTCCCCTGTCTGGGATCTACAATACTCCCAGTTCTGGGCAACTGATACACAAAAAGAGATATTCAAGACCTGACTGTGACCATGGGGGATCTATGGGGGTGCTGGGGGATCTATGGGGGTGCTGGGGGAATTATGGGGGTGCTTCAGCATATCTAAGCCCCCTCCCCCCTCGCTGCCCTTGCTGTGTTTTTGGTGGATTGCGTTACAGAAGTCCTGGATCCTTTCTTGGATACACAGAATATAACTGGATAGAACATTTATAGGGAAGGTGATCCCGGGAATATCCGATTTCCTCTCGGGGGGTCAGGAAGGAATGATTTTCCTTTGTTTGAGCAGATTGGATTTTCCTTCCTCTGGATGAGCTGTGGGTATAGGATCGTGTATATGGAGGGTTTCTATGTGTGTGCCCCTCCCCCCCTCTATTGGTGGAATTGGATGGACTTGTGTCTTCTTTCTATCAGAGTAGTTATGTAACTATGTCCAGGCTGAAGGCCTAAAATGAGACTTGTTCAGTGGAGGCCAACTCCACTCTGGCAGCGAGAGAAATCCCAGCAATGTGTAGAATTACTATCAGAACTATTAGTAACATCTAAAGGCTTAAGCAGCAAACCCACCAAGTTCCAGCTCAGCCCATCCAAAAACATTGGATCCAACTTCCCCCACCCAGGTGCCTGTTGGATCTCCTTTACCTTGTGTAGATATCTCCTTCTCAGATCCTCATGTTCTCATATAAATGGACAACACTCTCTATGTGACACCAGTTTGTAGACTCCACCTTGTTTATGAAGAGTTTGCTGTATACAATGTATCCTGTGATGGGAGTCACTTTGGGTGGGGGGCCCATGGAGCACAGCTCACTTTGGGTGGGGGGCCCATGGAACACAGCCCCCTTTGGAGAGGTGGGGAGACCCTTGTCTCAGCTCCCCATATGCCTCTTATATGTAAGTCACCCTGTGCCTGTTAGGGGTACAGGGGGATCTGTCCTAATATTGGGGTGGGGGGTTGTTGTTTAATGCCATGTGGTTGCATCTCATTGTTCTATTGTGTGTCTGGCTTGGGAGAAAACTATCATGGGATGTATGTGTTTTGGCTTGGTGGGGGGGGGTGTCTCAGGCAGCCCTCCCTCCTGATGGGACTGTCTGCTGGTGTGTCTCTTGTTACTAAAGGTAGATTGCCCCACCCTGTGTCATTATGCAGGGAGGGGGGGTTGTTCCATTGAATGTCTATATCTTGTATCTGTGTTAAAATAAAATAAAGTAGTCTATTTCCTGGTTTACTTCAGGACTGGTGTCTTGTAGTCTTGTATGGTCGGCTGTGGTGTCTGTGGTCGGTGTTCGCACGGGGAAGTGGTATTATAATGGAAGTACTCAGCGCAGGCCGGGTCGGTTCCGTTACATATCCACTCTAAAGATGCTGGTTGCAGCTAGCAATAGATCACTATTAGAAGTGATCTGCTGCTGCGTAGATACCTGTGTGGGTCTGGATCTGATCCCCACTGACCATTTCCAGACCCACCACATGACGTAACGCGTAGGGTACACCAATGATGTCAAGCCACAAACTGGAAGGGCACATGCCACCATTTTGGAAAAGGGATTCCTGAACTTTGTTCACAAGACATACTGTATAGTGAGTTTTTGCCCTGTAGTGTCCCAGGTGGACACTTTTTTTTTTTTTTGAGAAAAATTTTATTAGGTTTTAACAAATTAGAAACATATAGAGATAATAACACAGTTATAGTGCCCATATGACATCAATTCTAACGAAGTGCAATAGTGTGGCAAATAACCGAACACCACCCTAAATCAGTGATGATAGCCGCTATATATGGGCGCTATTGCAATACTATGATATACTAATCATGATGGCAAACAGGTAGGAAAAGTAGGAGAAGGTGCGGAAGAAGAGGCTTATGCATGGAGAGAACAATAGCATCCCATAGGGATTATATGGTCCAATTATGAGCTGTCGATGGTGTATTTGCCAGTATCTGATAAGTAATGTCAATGTACATAGATGTCCGCAGCAGACCGCCCATACCGTGTCCAAAACACAATACAGGAGAGGACTACTGAGGAATTAGTTGGCAGGAAGAGATAACAGTGGGAAAAGGGGGCAGGAGAAGAAAGAAGAGAAAGGGAATGAGCAGGGAAAAAGGGAGAAAAAGTTTGCGGAGAATCCAATAAGACAGTGTGAATGTGAGGGTAAGGAGACAATCTGTAAACTCACAAGAATGGGGAGAATTATACTCAAAGGTGTAGAGATATAGTATAAAGAGAAAGAAAAAAGAGACAATAGACCAAGAGACCGAGATATGGAAAAAGAAAACAACAAGATACAGGTCAGCAACCAGATAGCCTGCATATGTACCATGTATATACCAGTACAGATTCCCCCTTGGGTAATATAATGTAATGTGAAAAAATGTGAAAAAAAATGTCCTCTTCCCTCCGGCTAATGGAAGTCAATTGTTAAAGAACAGTGTGGAGTGTATACAGGATCACATAACGAGAAAAGGGAAAATGATTATGGAGTCGGATTATATACGAGGATCTGGGAATTAGAGATGGATACAAGCCAGTAGATAGGTAACCAATACATACAGCCGACCAACAGATGAAGTTATAGCGAGACCGTGTCTGGGTACAGAAAGCTGCTCCTGCGTGGATAGTGAGCCTGTAATATATGAGTTCCATTTTCTATAGTAATTGGATTCCTTTGTTTTAGTTGGAGAAGTGATCAGATGAAGCCTGTCCAGGCGTAAGAGCGCGTTGAGCTCTTGCTTGACCCCCGTCATGGTTGGGGGGGGAGTCAGACACCCACTGACGGAGAATGAGACATCTTGCAATTAAAAGGCAGGTTGATATCCAGGATTTATTGTCTCTGAAGGATGATGTTTGTGAGGAAAAGAGGCCAATAATTGGATGTTCCAGGAAGCCGAAGAGCAGCGGCAGTGGGTGGATGGGTAAGCAGAAAGCTGTGATAACGGATATGAAATGGACCACTTGCTTCCAGAATGTCGAAATAGGGGGACAGGTCCACAATCTGTGTTGTAGAGACGGTTTTTGAAGTCCACACAGAGGGCAGGCAGACAGGGCCGGATCTGTTTTAAAGACGAGGTATGTAAGCACGATGTAAAATCTTGAGCTGTTTTTCACGCCAGAACTCATTGCTGTTGAAGGCACAAGTGGATTGAAAACCTGACAATAGTTGGTCAGCAGAAATTGTATTATTGAAATCCTTGATCCAAGATTTTGCAGTGTTGAATGTCTCTAGAGGCTTGGTAAAAAGAAGATTCAGTGGACTATATATATTTGAGATGTTGTATTTGCGAGAGTTCGCTAAGACGTCAATAAATGTCGATTGAAATCTGATAGATTTAGTAGGGGCCATGGAGTTAACAAAGTTCCTCACTTGTAGTATGTAGAAGAAATGATGTGCCGGAAGTCCATATGTTTGTAGAATACAATGTAGAAGTTTTGGGGAACCTGTAGAAGTGTAATAGTTGATGTACCAAAGTCAGTTGTTGAGATCGCCAAGTATCATAAGCATCATGAGATTGAGGGGGAGGAAAAGAGGGGTTGTGATGAATAGGAAGGAAGCGTGAAAGCCAAGGGGAGACCCCCAATTTTCGCCTGACTTCCCTCCATGTAATAAGGGTGTCTCGGATGAGTGGGTTATGTTTTAAACGGGGCGGCAGGGAGTTAACCTTGGAATGCAACAGGTCCGAGAGATCATACGGAGATGCTAATGCAGATTCTAAGTGGTAATTAGAGTATTTGGAAGATTGGGTGAGCCAGTCTAGTCCTATACGAAGTAGACAGGAAAGATTGTAAATGCGAATATTCGGGAGCCCAGAGCCTCCCTCACACCTCGGTAAAAACAGCTTGTCCAAAGCTATACGGGGACGTTTGCCTTTCCATAAAAAAGCCGATTTTGCCCTGTTCAGCCTCGCTATGTCCTTGTGTTTGAGCAGAACAGGTATGGTTTGAAGTGGGTAAAGGAGTTTTGGAAAGCTGACCATCTTGAAGAGATGTGATCTGCCCAGGAGGGAGAGTGGTAATTCCTTCCACATGTCCAATTCCCCAATCATCTTTGTAATTGTTGGCGTATAATTTAATGTATATAATGATGAAGCAAGTTTCCCTATCTTTATACCTAAATAGGTGATATAGTTGGGAGCGATTTTAAATTGGGAATTTTGCGTCCATATCGGAAGACGGGAGTGGAATAGCGGAAGCACCTCGCTTTTTGAAAAGTTGATACGGAGTCCGGAGTAAAGGCGGAAGGAAGAGAAGATACGTTGGATATAGGGCAAGTCGAGAGAGGGGCTGGAAGTAAAAATTAAAATATCATCCGCAAACATCGCGAGTCTCAACTCTTCTTGTCCAATACCGACACCATGTAGATCAGACTTGAACAATAAAAAGCGAGCTAATGGTTCTAGAGCTAGATTGAAAAGTAGCGGGGACAATGGGCACCCCTGTCTTGTGCCTTTATGAAGACGAATAGGGTTAGATATGTGTCCTGCTGCTACAACTCGGGCTGTTGGAGACGAGTACATGGCGTGAATCAAATGCATAAACGAGCCCCCAAACCCAAACTTTTCAAGTGCTAAAAAAAGCCATTCAAAACTAACCTTATCAAAAGCCTTTTCTGTGTCTAGCGAGACTATTGCCGCGTCTAGGAGTGTGTCTGTCGTGGCTTGATTCAAAGCGGATATCACCTCCCGAATATTTGAAGCCGCTGAGCGCCCTTGTACGAATCCCACTTGGGAAGGGTGTATAAGAGCAGGTAAAATAGATGCTAGGCGGGATGCTATGATTTTTGATAAAAGTTTTGCATCAAGATTCAGCAGTGATATAGGAAGATACGAGCCCGGTTCTAACGGGTCTTTGTCTTTTTTGGCTATTAATTTGATATAGGCTTGAGAACCTGAGGGAATGTAGTCTCCTCCTTCCTGAATGGTCTGGAACACCGATTGTAATGTGGGAGAAATGGAATCTGCAATTAGCTTGTAAAATTCGGCTGTATAACCATCAGGGCCTGGTGCCTTACCATTTGCAAGCGATTTAATAGCTAGAGACACATCAGATAAAGTAATGGGAGCATTTAGATCTTGAAGTGAGGTGGGATCTAACCTAGGCAATGTGACCTGGTCCAAGAAAGAGGCAGCTGCAGAAATGTCTATAGGGTCGTGTCCATATACAGTGGCAAGAAAAAGTATGTGAACCCTTTGGGATTACGTGGAGTTTTGCATGAATTGGGCATAAAATGTGCTCTGAACGTCATCTAAGTCACAACAATAGAAGAAAACAGTCTGCTGAACATAATACTACACAAACATTAGATGTTGCCATGGTTTAATTGCACATAACATGTAAACATTCACAGTGCAGGGAGGAAAAAGTATGTGAAGCCCTAGCTTAATGACTTCTCCCAGAGCTAATTGGAGCCAGGAGTGAGCCAACCTTAACTCCAATCAGTGCGCTGATATTGAATGTGTTGCTGACAGCTGTCCTGCCCTTAAAAAACACACACCTGTTTTGGGTTTACTGGTTTCAAGAAGCACTGTCTGATGTGAACCATGCCTCGCAGAAAAGAGCTCTCAGAAGACCTACCATCAAGAATTGTTGACTTGCATGAAGCTGGAAAGGGTTACTAAAGTATCTCCAAAAGCCTTGATGTTCATGTGTCCACGGTAAGACAGACTGTCTACAAATGGAGAAAGTTTAGCACTGTTGCTACTCTCCCTAGGCGTGGTCGTCCTGTAAAAATGACTGCAAGAGCACAGCGCAGAATGCTGCATGAGGTAAAGAAGAATCCCAGAGTGTCAGCTAAAGACCTACAGAAATCTCTGGCACATGCTAACATTTTTGTTGACACATCTACAATAAGGAAAACATTAAACAAGAATGGAGTACATGGGAGGACACCACGGAGGAAGCCATTGCTGTCCAAAAAGAATATTGCAGCACGTTTGAAGTTTGCAAAAGAGCACCTGGATGTTCCACAGCACTACTGGCAGAATATACTGTGGACAGATGAAACCAAGATTGAGTTGTTTGGGAAGAACACACAACACTATGTGTGGAGAAAAAAAGGCAGCACACCAACATCAAAACCTCATCCCCACTGTAAAACATGGCGGAGGGAGCATCATGGTTTGGGGCTGCTTTGCTGCCTCAGGGCCTGGACGGATTGTTGTCATTGATGGGAAAATGAATTCCAGAGTTTATCAAGACATTTTGCAGGAAAACGTACGACCATCTGTCCGCCAACTGAAGCTCCGCAGAGGATGGGTGATGCAACAGGACAATGACCCAAAGCATACAAGTAATTCAACAAAACAATGGCTGCAACAGCACAGAATACGCCTTCTGGAGTGGCCCAGTCAGAGTCCTGACCTCAACCCGATTGAAATGCTGTGGCATGACCTTAAGAGAGCGATTCACACCAGACATCCCAAGAATATTGCTACACTGAAACAGTTTTGTGAAGAGGAGTGGTCCAAAATGACTCCAGATCATTGTGCAGGTCTGATCTGCAACTACAGGAAACGTTTGGTTGAGGTTATTGCTACCAAAGGAGGGTCAATCAGTTATTAAGTCCAAAGGTTCACATACTTTTTCCTCCCGGCACTGTGAATGTTTACATGTTATGTGCAATTAAACCATGGCAACATCTAATGTTTGTGTAGTATTATGTTCAGCAGACTGTGTTCTTCCATTGTTGTGACTTAGATGACGTTCAGAGCACATTTTATGCCCAATTCATGAAAAACTCCACGTAATCCCAAGGGGTTCACATACTTTTTCTTGCAACTGTAGAGTCCGATAGAATTGTTCTAAGACGTGTATAAGGTCTGGAGGTTCCGTTTTCAGCACTCCCTGTGCATCTCTCAGGGATGTAAAAAGAGTTGGTGTGAACGGTTTTTTGCACAACCTTGCTAACAATTTGCCTGGCTTATTGCCGAATTTATGGAAATGTAGATGATTGTACGATTTATGTATGGACTCTTGGGCAGCAGCCCACATGTCGAATTGATGCTTGGCCTCTGACCATGCGGTCCTGTGTTCGTGGGAATTTAAATTAGCGAGATCCTGCTGTGCTTGTCTTAGACGGAGACTCGCAGCTGAGTAATTGTGGAGAAAGTTTTTTTTGTATGTGGAAGTGAACGCTATGATTCTACCACGTAAGACCGCTTTGCCTGTTTCCCAAAAAAGGTTGGGATCTGTTTGGTGTTCTGCATTTGTTTCACAAAACTCGCTCCATGCAGTATTGAGTAAGCGAAGCAAGTCCTGATTGTGTGCCAGAAAAGAGGGGAAACGCCAGGTACGTAGATGCTGATTATTTTGCGCGTGTCGTATGCACATGGAAATCGGGGAGTGATCGGAGATCGCTATATCGTGTATCTCAGAATCTGATATTAACAAAAAAGTAATCAATTCTAGACAGAGTATGATGTACGGGAGAGAAGAACGTGAATTCCCTCCCCTCTGGGTGGGATAAACGCCACACATCTGTAAGTTGCAGCGACTCTGTGAAGTTGTGTAATAAAGACGGCGCCAATGAGGAGATGTGATTAGTTGGGCGATTTGGTATAAAAGGTTTTTGTTTATCTTCCCGTATGTGCATACATTGATTGAAGTCACCGCCCACTAGCACAGGGAGGTGCAGAAAATTGGACAGTTTTGAGGACAAATCTTGAAAAAAAGGTTTGGGTGAGGAGTTTGGTGCGTATATATTGGCCAGTACCAAAGAAGAAGAGTCCAGCATGACTTGTGCTGCAACATACCGGTCCTCCTCATCCGTGACCAATTTAACAATGTCAGGTGTAAGACGTTTATGGAAAAGGATGAGCACCCCCGCTTTGCCAGATGGAGATGGTGACCCCAATACCTGTCCCACCCATAATTTTTTCATACGCATAAGGTCCGTTTGGGTCAGGTGAGTTTCTTGAAGAAGGGCAATATCTGCTCTCATGCGTTTTAAGTGCCTAAGAATGGCCATGCGTTTATGTGGCGATCTCAGGCCCTTAACATTCCAGGAGATCACCCGAAGCATAGGGAATTGGGTGTAAAGGTGATCCAAAGAGTATCAAAACCATCCTTAACTGGCCGCAAATCCGTGAAAACAGTCTCATGGCCTGCGTCTCCTCGACTCATCATGAGAAGAAGAAGAGGCGGTTTGGGGTCTCCAAGCAATAAGAAAGAAAAGGGGGGAGAAAGAGGGGGAGGAAGAATGAGGTGGGAACAGACAATATTCCGGCCAACCCAACATGGGACGCTCGGAAAAACAAGAACAAAAAACTGCATAATCATCCTAGACTTCACATTATTCCGCATGTGGTCTCCTTTCTGTAGCCTGCGTTACCGGAAATGATGGGATGTAGATCCCGCACCAAGGAGGAATATAAACAGGAGGAAAATAGAGCCCCCTACAGCAGCATAGGCCATTAGTAAAGGAAGGAAGGGATCAGAGCATCCCATCATCTATGTCAACACGGCAGTAAAAAATACGGTAACACAGTGTAGACAGGTCATAAACAGGCTATTATAGGCATACTAAAGGGATATCAATTCCAAAGAGGGAAATATTAAACATCGTGATTGACCGATAGTAACGCCATTAAACTGAGCATTGTCAATACGTGGCGTGGCTCGGCCGTCAGGGTGGTCTTTGTTTTGATGGTGCACGATGGACGCGTTGGCATTTCGGTGGGTCCTTTCTGGGGCTGCGTTGGTCTCGTGGACCAAGATCACGTGGCGGTTGTTGGGAGCCGACGGCATCAGGAAAGTTACTTTGCAAGTAAAGAAGGGCTTCTTCTGGGTGCACAAATGATTTGGATTCCCCCGCAGGCGTAGTGAAGCGAAGTGTAGCGGGGTAGGCGAGGGTAAATTTTACCACTTTCTGAAATAGTGTAGTACAAATTGACTGGAACGATTTGCGTTTGCGAGAGACTTCTGGCGAGTAATCAGCAAACAATAACAGCTTGTGCCCATCCAGTTGCAGGGATTGTGAGTTACGAAACGAGTTAAGAATCTTTAACAAACTCATGCCGACTCCACCTCCGCAACACCGCCAAAATCTGCACGTTCCTAACCCCAGAAACCACTAAACAGCTCATCCACTCCCTCATCATATCACGACTCGATTACTGCAACTCCCTCCTCACTGGCCTGCCTCGCCGCTGGCTATCCCTGCTTCAGTCCATCCTGAATACGGCTGCCAGACTCATTCACCTTTCCAACCACTCCATTTCCGCCACCCCCCTCTGCCAATCCCTCCACTGGCCTCCACTCAGTGTCCTCCACCCCCCTCTGCCAATCCCTCCACTGACCTCCACCCCTCTCTGCCAATCCCTCCACCCCCCTCTGCCAATCCCTCCACTGGCCTCCACTCAGTGTCCTCCACCCCCCTCTGCCAATCCCTCCACTGACCTCCACCCCTCTCTGCCAATCCCTCCACCCCCCTCTGCCAATCCCTCCACTGGCCTCCACCCCCCTCTGCCAATCCCTCCACTGGCCTCCACTCAGTGTCCTCCACCCCCCTCTGCCAATCCCTCCACTGACCTCCACCCCTCTCTGCCAATCCCTCCACCCCCCTCTGCCAATCCCTCCACTGACCTCCACCCCTCTCTGCCAATCCCTCCACCCCTCTCTGCCAATCTCTCCACTGACCTCCACTCAGTGTCCTCCACCCCCCTCTGCCAATCCCTCCACTGGCCTCCACTCAGTGTCCTCCACCTCCCTCTGCCAATCCCTCCACTGGCTTCCGATTGCACAACGGATCAAATTCAAAATCCTAACGCTGACATACAAAGCCGTCCACCATACTGCCCCGAACTACATCACTGACCTAATATCCAAGTACCGCCCAACACGCACACTCCGCTCCTCACAAGACCTCCTTCTCTCTAGTTCCCTAGTCTCCTTCTCCCATGCCCGCCTCCAGGACTTCTCCAGGGTGTCACCCATCCTCTGGAACTCCCTGCCCCAACCCATCAGATTATCACCTACTCCCCTCTTCTTTAGGCGCACCCTGAAAACCCATCTCTTCAGGGAAGCCTACCCCACCCCCTGCTAACTTGACCGACCTCCTCCACTCTTCCTACCACCCCATCCCCCACAGCTATCTCCTCCTGTGCCACCATCCCCCCCTCCTAGATTGTAAGCTCGAAAGAGCAGGGCCCTCGATCCCCTCATGTTTTGCATTGTATTGGTATTGTTCTGTCACATGTTCTGTCCCCCTCTGTAATGTACAGCGCTGAGCCAACTATTGGCGCTTTATAAATACTGTATAATAATAATGGCCACTCGGTCAGCGTAGTTAAGATATTTAGCAATCGTGGACCGTGGCGTACGGCGATCGTTTGAGGGGGCACCCAGTCTATGCGCCCTTTCAACTTGGCAGTGTGTTGTAATTCCCAATGCTGCGGATATACGTTTAGAGCAGATTTCAGACAATTGGCTTGAGCTGAAGGATTCTGGGAGACCCACCACCCGTAAATTGTTCCTACGTGAGCCGTTCTGTAAATCATCCAGCTTTTCTAGGATGGCCTGTTGGTCACGTTTGGCTTGTGTAGCACTCACCTGCATAGCTTGTCATTCATCCTCTAAGTCAGAGAGGCGATGTTCAACTTCAGTTATGCGTTTTGCGTTTTCTCCCAAATCTCTTCTAAGCTGTTCTATTCCCAGGGTCACCGCTCTGTCTACTGCTTGTGTGATGTTCGGTAGCAACAGAGAGGCGACAGCCTGTGCGATTTGTGCATATTGGTCCGTGGGACTACTGTGATCAGCATGTCCTATCAAGGGAGTGTGAAGTGGCTGTTCCTCTCTCCTACCTGTTCCTGACCCTGGATCTGGGTCTGGCCCTTGGTCTGTCTCCATGCCGGCCATCAGGGTGGAGGGGCTGTGGCTGCTGCACTGCGGAGCTGACTCAGGGGAGTGAAGGCTGCTCTCTGCAGCTTTGTCAGCGGTGGCCATCTTGGCTGCACGGATGGGAGACCCGTCCCTCTGTGTGCGGGGAGCGGGATCCTGGCCGGATGCTGCTGCCCGCAAATACCGCTCCATAGCTGGTCAGGGGCGGGCGGGGGGGGCACTCCCATGCCTTGTACCGCAGTCCTCCGGTGCAGGAGGCTGTATTTATAGGCAGGACGCTCCGGAGCCGCGGGATGTCCTCCTCACTCCATGCGGCGCCGGAACCAGAAGTCTGTACTACACTATTAAGCACCTTTCTGGCTCCTGTGGCTGAGCTAATTCCTCCCCAGGACCATTTGGGCACCCACCCTGATGGATGGATGGATGGCTGGAGCTGGATGACTATCTCATAGCTGCCAGCATACCGCTGCACCCCCAGATGTGTGATGTGTATAACCCATGCGCATTAATACTTTTGTTCTGGTGAGTGTAGACCAGTCCCAAGGGTGGTTTATCTTTCACGAGTTCATGCACTACTGTCCGTCACGGAGAGACCACACGTGCCATTCATAGGCACTCTCTGAGTTGTCCGTCACGGAGAGACCACACGTGTCATTCATAGGCACTCTCTGAGTTGGTACTCTCACACCAAGGACATTCCATTATTCAGGAATGATTAGAGGAACTTATTTTAGCACCATTTACCATTTTACATCATTGTTGCAATTCTTTGCACTTTTTGGTTTTTCCATGCGTTCATTATTGATCACATGCATTTATAGCGCTGCACTATGACTGTAACATAGAATAGTTACATGATTACAGAGAAGGAAGATATATCATTATATTGGGAACTTAGAACTATCCAAATTATTTGAGATATAAGTGTGAAAATGTTTAACATTTGAAAATAGAATGTATGACATTCATTAGTAAATGCATTAGTTGTCTCATCATTTTGGAGAAACAGCAAAAAAAAAAAAATATAGATGTGCTTTTTATTTTACATTCTAAGTATTCTCATATGCAAACATAAAACCTCCAAAGCCCGCGCTTGTGCGCCATCTAGCGAACATATCCGGTATTGCACGTAAAAATATGCCAGAAGCGATTCCACATTTACTAACAGAAAAGTAGACGCTTTTCAATGAGATTGCTAGACGCCGCTCAGAAGACTGACAGGTCTTAATTGATTTAACTGAGTCTGCCTGAATGGTCAGAGTCTTCTGGTAGACTCAATTCTTAGTAAATCAGGGCCTTATTGTCACCGGACCATCTTTATTGCAGTCTACCAAAGCTCTCTCGTGTGTGGCCAAGGTATCCCCCATGTCCGCAGGGACCTCAGTCTCCACTTTGGACTTTCTGGCTGTTTTTGCTCAGATATCAATGCATTCTGCCCTCAAAGGCTCTAAATGGTCCCCTGCAGATTATGTCTGTGATTGGCCTAAAACTTCTATTCATTCTGGCCATGTTGACCTTGTCACTGTCTCTGAGAATTCCAACAGTCTACCTCTGGTTGGGGTCATTGCAGTCTCCTGAAGTGGACACAGATTTACCGGGGTTGTTTCAAACCTTATAGATGTACTACCCGTCATCTGGAGAATCAGCCTCGTGTTCCAGGCCTTGGGTTATTTAAAGGTCACTGTTGGGCAAGGTTGCTCATTTCTTTAGGGCAGGGGTGTCAAACTGGCGGCCCTCCAGCTCTTGCAAAACTACAAGTCCCATCATGCCTCTGCCTTTGGGAGTCATGCTTGTGACTGTCAATCTTGCAATGCCTCATGGGACTTGATGTTTGGCAACAGCTGGAGGGTCACCAGTTTGACACCCGTGCTTTAGGGATTTAATTCCTCCCCTTATAAGTCAGAATCATTCTCCCTCCCTCATCTTTCAGGGTGTGTAGGGTGCCAAGGGATTACTCTCATAATTTAGACTCCCTTTTTCAGTTGTAAGTCAGTCCTTATCAATCCCTCATGCCTGGGAGCCTGAACTTGGGGCGAAACATCCCAATGGTCTCTGTAGACCAAGTACTTCCAGATATTATCTGTCTGCCTTTTTGTCTGAAAGGGGCAGTTTATTCCCTTCACCATGAAAGTCTTCACTTGCAGGGGTGTCCCCATGTCTGGGGCTCCAATCTGTTTCCTGAGAACAGTTCCCGTCTCATCAAGCATCCCCTCCATGACTTGGTACTCTGACCTGAGCTCCACTGGAAATCCCTCACGTGTTGAAGAGTCTTCCCCTATGGAAAGGTCTGGGAGTTTTCCCTGTGGCAGGTCTAGTGGCCTAGTCCCTATGCTGTACTACACTGAGAGTGTTACGTTTCACTATGCTGTCCTCCTCGGAGATAAGAATTTGCCGTCTTGTTCTCTTCTGATTCAGTACCTGAAAGCTGTTGATTGATCACCTGGCAGGAAGATTTAATTGCTGGATGTCCCTGTGCTTTCCACATTGTCAGCAAGAAGATCATTCTGGGGTCCTGCTGCTAGTTCCCCCAGCAGGTAGGGAGTCTGCCTGGAGACCTTTGTGGGACCTGGTCACTGGAGGGTAAGTTCTCATTTGATGACCGATGTGCAGTTCCTCCAGACTCCTTCCCTTGCTCCTGATCCTAATCAGGTAGACAATCTAGGATCCCTTCCCCCCTTCCCCTCTCCTCAGCTGAGGATGCTTTGTTGGACCATGCTCCGTGATTAGATGTAGGCAGTTTTGAGGCAGTGGTGGGTGTTTAGGCACATGGGTCCCTGTGCATCCTTATGACCTGCTGCTGTTTTGCGCCCCATATGGGTTGCCCCATATTTCTTCTCTCTTCTTACCCCTGTGGAGGTGTCTGGGCACTTTTTCCTCTTCTAGTCAAGCCCTTAGGTACCCTTAGGGTTCTTTATTACCAGCCTTCAAGTGCTGGCTGTCTGTCTGATATGAAGGACGGGACATTCTGGGTAGTCTGTCTCTCTCTGATATGAATGATGGGACATTCTGGGTCGTCTGTCTCTCTTCCTGATATGAAGGACGGGACATTCTGGGTTGTCTGTCTCTCTCTCTCTGATATGAAGGACGGGACATTCTGGGTAGTCTGTCTCTCTCTCTCTGATATGAAGGACGGGACATTCTGGGTAGTCTGTCTCTCTCCCTGATATGAAGGACGGGACATTCTGGGTAGTCTGTCTCTCCCTGATATGAAGGACGGGACATTCTGGGTAGTCTGTCTCTCTCTGATATGAAGGACGGGACATTCTGGGTAGTCTGTCTCTCTCTGATATGAAGAACGGGACATTCTGGGTAGTCTGTCTCTCTCTCTGATATGAAGGACGGGACATTCTGGGTAGTCTGTCTCTCTCTGATGTGAAGGACGGGACATTCTGGGTAGTCTGTCTCTCTCTGATATGAAGGATGGGACATTCTGAATAGTCTGTCTCTCTCTCTGATATGAAGGATGGGACATTCTGGGTTGTCTGTCTCTCTCCCTGATATGAAGGACGGGACATTCTGGGTAGTCTGTCTCTCTCTGATATGGAGGATGGGACGTTCTGGGCAGTCTGTCTCTCTCTTCGACATAAAAAATGGGACATTCTGGTAGTCTGTCTCTCTCTGATAAGAAGGACGGGACATATTGGGTAATCTTTCTCTCTCTGATATGAAGGACGGGACATTCTGGGTCGTCTGTCTCTCTACCTGATATGATGGATGGGACATTCTGGGTCATCTGTCTCTCTCTCTGATATGAAGGACGGGACATTCTGGGTAGTCTGTCTATCTCAGATATGAAGGATGGTACATTCTGGGTGGCCTGTCTCTCTGTCATGAAGGATGCGTCATTCAGGGTTGTCTGTCTCAATCTCTGATATGAAGGACGGGACATTCTGGGTAGTGTGTCTCTCTCTGAAATGAAGGACGGGTAATTCTGGGTCGTCTGTCTCTAACTCTGATATGAAGGACGGGACATTCTGGGTAGTCTGTCTCTGATATGAAGGATGGGACATTCTGGGTAGTTTTTCTCTCTTTCTGATATGAAGGACGGGACATTCTGGGTAGTCATTCTCTCTCTGATAGGAAGGTTGGGACATTCTGGGTAGTCTGTCTCTCTCTGATATGAAGGACGGGACATTCTGGGTAGTCTGTCTCTCTCTGATATGAAGGACGGGACATTCTGGGTCGTCTGTCTCTGATATGAAGGATGAGACATTCTGGGTAGTCTGTCTCTCTCTGATATGAAGGACGGGACATTCTGGGTAGTCTGTCTCTCTCTCTGATATGAAGGACGGGACATTCTGGGTAGTCTGTCTCTCTCTGATAGGAAGGACGGGACATTCTGGGTAGTCTGTCTCTCTCTCTGATATGAAGGACGGGACATTCTGGGTAGTCTGTCTCTCTCTGATATGAAAGACGGGAGATTCTGGTTAGTCTGTCTCTCTCTCTGATATGAAGGACGGGACATTCTGGGTCGTCTTTCTCTCTCTCGCTGATATGAAGGACGGGACATTCTGGGTAGTCTGTCTCTCTCTCTCTGATATGAAGGACGGGACATTCTGGGTAGTCTGTCTCTCTCTGATAGGAAGTATGGGACATTCTGAGTAGTTTGTCTCTCTCTGAAATGAAGGACGGGACATTCTGGGTAGTCTGTCTCTCTCTGATATGAAGGACGGGACATTCTGGGTAGTCTGTCTCTTGCTCTCTGATATGAAGGACAGGACATTCTGGGTAGTCTGTCTCTCTCTGATATGAAGGACGGGACATTCTGGGTAGTCTGTCTCTTGCTCTCTGATATGAAGGATGGGACATTCTGGGTAGTCTGTCTCTCTCTGATATGAAGGACGGGACATTCTGGGTAGTCTGTCTCTCTCTGATATGAAGGACGGGACATTCTGGGTAGTCTGTCTCTCTAATATGAAGGACGGGACATTCTGGGTAGTCTGTCTCTCTCTGATATGAAGGACGGGACATTCTGGGTAGTCTGTCTCTCTCTCTGATATGAAGGATGGGACATTCTGGGTAGTCTGTCTCTCTAATATGAAGGACGGGACATTCTGGGTAGTCTTTCTTGGTCTCTGAGATGAAGGATGGGACATTCTGGGTAGTCTGTCTCTCTCTCTGATATGAAGGACGGGACATTCTGGGTAGTCTGTCTCTCTCTGATATGAAGGACGGGACATTCTGGGTCGTCTGTCTCTCTCTGATATGAAGGACGGGACATTCAGGGTAGTCTGTCTCTCTCTGATATGAAGGACGGGACATTCTGGGTAGTCTGTCTCTCTCTGATATGAAGGACGGGACATTCTGGGTAGTCTGTCTGATTTTGGGGGGTCTCTGTTGTATTGGGTATACCTTTGTTTTTATTTTGTGTTATGTGTCTTTAAGACTTTTCTATCTGTAGTAAAATATATTTGTTAAACAGTTGGTTACATAAGAGTTAGGTTTATTGTTTCTTACTTTTTATTAGTTATTTTGGCTCCTCCCTGATATCTCTGTAAGGTAATACAATGCAGGAATGGGTATTAGAGGACATTTCTCGGGGCTGCAGTTCCTCTGAACTCCACAAGATGGTGATCTCATTTCTAATAACCAGACAGGACTTGTGTATGGAATACAGACAGGAAGTGATGTCAGGAACAGACAGGAAGTGATGTCAGGAACAGACAGGAAGTGATGTCAGGAACAGACAGGAAATGATGTCAGGAACAGACAGGAAGTGATGTGGAATAAAGACAGGCTGTGCCATGAGGTGTGAAGGAGATCGGAGACATTGCAGGAAGTAGCAGCAGAGGAGGTAATAAGATGTTATGTTCTATTTACCCCCAGTAACCCCCCGTCATGTCTGTCCTCTTCCTCCGTAGTCATGTGACGTCTTTTATTTCCAGCAGATGATACACATCAAAATTTAGAAGGACACAAGGACCTCTACAAGTAAGTCATGATGGAGGATCACCAGAGAGGACACAAGGACCTCTACAAGGACTTCATAATGGAGGACCACCAGAGAGGACAGAAGGACCTCTACAAGGACGTCATGATGGAACTCTACCAGAGAGGACACAAGGACCTCTACAAGGACGTCATGATGGAGGACCACCAGAGAGGACAGAAGGACCTCTACAAGGACGTCATGATGGAACTCTACCAGAGAGGACACAAGGACCTCTACAAGGACGTCATGATGGACAATCAGCCGCCCCTCACATCACCGGGTAAGAGGAGACTTTATTGTAAAGGAGAGAGCAGTACGGAGGATCCACCTAGATCCCCCATCATCTGATAAACACATAGAAACAATGGATTCAGTCAGTGTGTGTGTTTCCTACAGATGGATCCAGTCATGGGAACCCACCAGAGAGATGTCCCCGTCCTCTGTATTCCCGGGACTCCACACAGGAAGGTCACACCATCCCTCACCATCATCAGGTAGATGAGGAACAATCACTGATAGTATCATTAGGATCTGTACATTATCTGCATTGTTACCATTGATGTCATTTTTATTATATATTCAGAGTGGAAACCTGAGAGATCCTAAAGTTGAGGTTAAAGAAGAGATAAAAGAGGATGAGGATGGGGGGATGGAGGAGTCAGAGATTCCAGAAGGACACCAAGATCTGTACCAGGACACCATGGTGGAGTCATCCAGCTACAGGAATCTACCAGAGAGATGTCCCCGTCCTCTGTATTCCTGGGATTCCACACAGGAAGGTCACACCATCCCTCACCATCATCAGGTAGGTGGATCAAGTTATGGGAACCCACCAGAGAGATGTCCCCGTCCTCTGTATTCCCAGGATTCCACACAGGTAGGTCACACCATCCCTCACCATCCTCAGGTAGATGTGTATAAATTATAACTATTAGTGATTGTTCCTCAAGGGTGTTTGTTACATTGAATTTCTTTTTGAACGTTTAGAGTGGAATCCTCGGGGATGATAATATTGTTAAAGAAGAGTATAAAGAGGAGGATGAGGAGTATGGAGTGATGGAGGAGTTTTCAGAAGGACACAAGGATATGATGGAGCCACCTAATACCAGGAACCCACCAGAGAGATGTCCCCGTCCTCTGTATTCCCGGGATTCCACACAGGAAGGTCACACCATCCCTCACCATCATCAGGTAGATTATTATTATACAGGATTTATATAGCGGCAGAAGGTTCGCTCAGCGCTGTACATTATAGTGGGGACAGAACATGAGACAATACAGTAACAATACAATACACGAGGGGTACGAGGGCCCTGATCCTTGGAGCTTACAATCTAGGAGGGAGGGGATAGTAGTACAGGAGGAAGTGGCTGTGGGGGATGGAGTGGTAGGAGGAGAGGAGGAGATCGGCTGTTAGGTGAGGGTGGGGTAGGCTTCCCTGGAGAGATGGGTTTTCAGGGTGCGCCTGAAGGTGAGGAGGGTAGGTGACAGTCTGATGGATTGGGGTAGTGAGTTACAGAGGATGGGGGAAGTCTTGGAGTCGGGCGTGGGAGGAGGAGACCAGGGAGCTAGAAAGTAGGAGGTCTTGTGAGGAGCGAAGAGTACGGGTTGGGTGGTATTTGGGTATCAGGTCGGTGATGTAGTTTGGGGCGGAGTTATGAATGACTTTGTATGTCAATGTTAGGAGGTTGAATTTAATGAGTTGGGCAATCTGGAGCCAGTGGAGGGAATGACAGAGGGGGGTGGAGGACACTAAGTGGAGGCCAGTGGAGGGAATGACAGAGGGGGGTGGAGGACACTGAGTGGAGGGAATGACAGAGGGGGGTGGAGGACACTGAGTGGAGGGAATGACAGAGGGGGGTGGAGGACACTGAATGGAGGTCAGTGGAGGGAATGACAGAGGGGGGTGGAGGATACTGAATGGAGGCTAGTGAAGGGAATGACAGAGGGGGGTGGGGGACACTGAATGGAGGCCAGTGGAGGGATTGGCAGAGGGGGGTGGAGGACACTAAATGGAGGCCAGTGGAGGGAATGGGAGAGAGGGGTGGAGGCCTTTTGAAGGGATTGGCAGAGAGGGGGTGGAGGCCAGTGGAGGGAATGACAGACAGGGGTGGAGGACACTGAATGGAGGCCAGTGGAGGGAATGACAGGGGGGTGGAGGACACTGAGTGGAGGGAATGACAGAGGGGGGGTGGCAGAGCGGTTGGTGAGGTGGATGAGTCTGGCCGCTGAGTTCAGGATAGACTGAAGTAGGGATGGCCGGTGCGGAGGGGAGGCCGGTGCGGAGGGATGGCTGGTGATGAGGGATGGCCAGTGGTGCGGGATGGCCGGTGAGGAGGGATGGTAGGTGGTGCGGGAGGCCGGTGAGGAGGGATGGCCGGTGATGCGGAAGGCCGGTGAGGAGGGGCTGGCCGCTGAGTTCAGGATAGCCGGTGAGGAGGGATGGCCGGTTGAGGACAGAGGCCGGTGGTGCGGGAGGCCGGTGAGGAGGTCGGCCGGTGGTGCGGGAGGCCGGTGAGGAGGGATGGGCGTTGGTGCGGGAGGCCGGTGAGGAGGCAGTTGCAGTAGTCCACACGTGAGATGATAATGGGGTAGATGATGACAATTATTGGTAGGTGGGATTTATACTCGGCATGTTTGTTACAATGAATGTTTTATTATATCTCTCAGAGTGGAATCCTCGGGGATGATAATATTGATGGTAAAGAAGAGTATAAAGAGGAGGATGAGGAGGATGGAGTGATGGAGGAGTTTTCAGAAGGACACAAGGAGATGATGGAGCCACCTAATACCAGAAACCCACCAGAGAGATGTCCCCGTCCTCTGTATTCCCGGGATTCCACACAGGAAGGTCACACCATCCCTCACCATTGCAAGGTTGGTGGGATGGAGCATCTAGAACATGGATTCATACAGACAATGTGTGGAGTTTCTGTGACCTTCTATCTTCCAGATGATATTTCCTCTCCTTCTCTTGATGTAGAGTGGAGATCCAATCGATATAGAATTTGAGGTGGAAGCAGAAGAAGAAGAGGCGTATGTGAGGGATGATCAGCAGTCTATGGAGGAGGATGGAATAACGGGGACATTTATAGAGGAGGACACTCCTACAGAGATCAGCACAGGTGGGTCATGAACACCAAATCCATTCCTCCACCCATACTGCTCACTGATTGGTCCAGAGTAGGCGGGGGCGGGGTGATATCAGCCTGTAATACATCAGAAGAAACAATGCCGTCCCGATTGATCCGGTAAACGTATCTGGATTATATCTGCGACTCACTTCAATAAAAGCGTGGATTGTAAACCTGAAATACTGGAACTCAGAAAAAATGGCGGCTGACTGGCGCATTACCGCCTACAAAGTGGTTCCTTCCATCCCATGCGGAGTCATGTGACCTACAAACCTTCAATGCCATGTTGTATGTATTAGATCACACGGGTCATAGAAAGGTTGTCATTCACATGGTGGACGTGCTGTAATCATAGAGGGGAGTGGAGGCCAGTGGAGGGAATGACAGAGGGGGGTGGAGGACACTGAATGGAGGTCAGTGGAGGGATTGGCAGAGAGGGGTGGAGGTCAGTGGAGGGATTGGCAGAGGGGGGTGGAGGGATTGGCAGAGGGGGGTGGAGGGATTGGCAGAGGGGGTGGAGGACACTGAATGGAGGTCAGTGGAGGGATTGGCAGAGAGGGGTGGAGGGATTGGCAGAGGGGGGTGGAGGACACTGAATGGAGGTCAGTGGAGGGATTGGCAGAGGGGGGTGCAGGACACTGAATGGAGGCCAGTGGAGGGATTGGCAGAGGGGGGTGGAGGTCAGTGGTGGGAATGATAGAGGGGGGTGGAGGGATTGGCAGAGGGGGGTGGAGGACACTGAATGGAGGCCAGTCGAGGGAATGACAGAGAGGAGTGGAGGCCAGTGGAGGGATTGGCAGAGGGGGATGGAGGACACTGAATGGATCCCCCCTTATGTATTATACATGGTGATCATATCCCCCCTTATGTGTTATACACGGTGATCATATCCCCCCTTATGTATTATACATGGAGATCATATCCCCCTTATGTATTATACATGGAGATCATATCCCCCCTTATGTATTATACATGGAGATCATATCCCCCTTATGTATTATACATGGTGATCATATCCCCCCTTATGTGTTATACACGGTGATCATATCCCCCCTTATGTATTATACATGGAGATCATATCCCCCTTATGTATTATACATGGTGATCATATCCCCCCTTATGAATTATACATGGAGATCATATCCCCCCTTATGTATTATACATGGAGATCATATCCCCCCCTTATGTATTATACATGGAGATCATATCCCCCCTTATGTATTATACATGGAGATCATATACCCCCTTATGTATTATACATGGAGATCATATCCCCCCTTATATATTATACATGGAGATCATATCCCCCCTTATGAATTATACATGGAGATCATATCCCCCCCTTATGTATTATACATGGAGATCATATCCCCCCTTATGTATTATACATGGAGATCATATCCCCCCTTATGTATTATACATGGAGATCATATCCCCCCTTATGTATTATACGTGGAGATCATATCCCCCCTTATGTATTATACGTGGAGATCATATCCCCCCTTATGTATTATACGTGGAGATCATATCCCCCCTTATGTATTATACATGGAGATCATATCCCCCCCCTTATGTATTATACATGGTGATCATATCCCCCCCCTTATGTATTATACATGGTGATCATATCCCCCCCCTTATGTATTATACATGGTGATCATATCCCCCCCCTTATGTATTATACATGGTGATCATATCCCCCCCCTTATGTATTATACATGGTGATCATATCCCCCCCCTTATGTATTATACATGGAGATCATATCCCCCCCCTTATGTATTATACATGGAGATCATATCCCCCCCTTATGTATTATACATGGAGATCATATCCCCCCCTTATGTATTATACATGGAGATCATATCCCCCCCCTTATGTATTATACATGGAGATCATATCCCCCCCTTATGTATTATACATGGAGATCATATCCCCCCCTTATGTATTATACATGGAGATCATATCCCCCCCTTATGTATTATACATGGAGACCATATCCCCCTTATGTATTATACATGGAGATCATATCCCCCCTTATGTATTATACATGGAGATCATATCCCCCCCTTATGTATTATACATGGAGATCATATCCCCCCCTTATGTATTATACATGGAGATCATATCCCCCCCTTATGTATTATACACGGAGATCATATCCCCCCCCTTATGTATTATACACGGAGATCATATCCCCCCCCTTATGTATTATACACGGAGATCATATCCCCCCTTATGTATTATACACGGAGATCATATCCCCCCTTATGTATTATACATGGAGATCATATCCCCCCTTATGTATTATACATGGAGATCATATCCCCCCTTATGTATTGGGATTTTTAATATCAGACCCTATATTGTTTATAAATATATTAATAAGTTGGGGTCCCAACACTGATCCTTGAGGTACCCCACTAATAACACTGAGCCTTGGGGTCCCCCACTGACACCCCTAGCCCATGCAGAGTATGAATCATTAACCACTACTCTCTGAATACGATCTTTCAGCCAGTTTTCTATCCATTTATATTCGGATTTTTCCAGCCCATAGACTTTACCTTACACATTAGCCGTGTGTGGGGAACTGTGTCCAAGTATACCACGTCCACCGCCACCCCTCTGTCCGGGTTCGCCACGTCCACCGCCACCCCTCTGTCCGGGTTCGCCACGTCCACCGCCACCCCTCTGTCCGGGTTCGCCACGTCCACCGCCACCCCTCTGTCCGGGTTCGCCACGTCCACCGCCACCCCTCTGTCCGGGTTCGCCACGTCCACCGCCACCCCTCTGTCCGGGTTCGCCACGTCCACCGCCACCCCTGTGTCCGGGTTCGCCACGTCCACCGCCATCCCTGTGTCCGGGTTCGCCACGTCCACCGCCACCCCTGTGTCCGGGTTCGCCACGTCCACCGCCACCCCTGTGTCCGGGTTCGCCACGTCCACCGCCACCCCTGTGTCCGGGTTCGCCACGTCCACCGCCACCCCTGTGTCCGGGTTCGCCACGTCCACCGCCACCCCTCTGTCCGGGTTCGCCACGTCCACCGCCACCCCTCTGTCCGGGTTCGCCACGTCCACCGCCACCCCTCTGTCCGGGTTCGCCACGTCCACCGCCACCCCTCTGTCCGGGTTCGCCACGTCCACCGCCACCCCTCTGTCCGGGTTCGCCACGTCCACCGCCACCCCTCTGTCGGCTTCCACTGATTACAGAATACTAATACTGAGAGTCCTGACCCTTATACTATATAACTTGTACATTACATCCTCCTGACCCCTGCGCTATGTACTCTATGTTGTACGTTACACGCTCCTGACCCCTGCGCTATGTACTCTGTGTTGTACGTTACACGCTCCTGACCCCTGCGCTATGTACTCTGTGTTGTACGTTACACGCTCCTGACCCCTGCGCTATGTACTCTGTGTTGTACGTTACACGCTCCTGACCCCTGCGCTATGTACTCTGTGTTGTACGTTACACGCTCCTGACCCCTGCGCTATGTACTCTGTCAATACTCCAATGATGGTGGTCTTCAGGGTCAGGATGAGGGAGGAGTCAATACACGAATGATAGTGGTCTTCAGGATGAGGGAGGAGTCAATACCCCAATGATGGTGGTCTTCAGGATGAGGGATGATTCAATACCCCAATGATGGTGGTCTTCAGGGTCAGGATGAGGGAGGAGTCAATACCCCAATGATGGTGGTCTTCAGGATGGGAGAGGAGTCAATACCCCAATGATGGTGGTCTTCAGGATGAGGGAGGAGTCAATACCCCAATGATGGTGGTTCTCAGGATGGGAGAGGAGTCAATACCCCAATGATGGTGGTCTTCAGGGTCAGGATGAGGGAGGAGTCAATACCCCAATGATGGTGGTCTTCAGGATCAGTCCAGTCTTCATCTTGGTTGTTCTTCCCCCATCCTCACTCTCTGACCTCTGGTGGGGCTCAGCCCCGCATTTCTTCATGACTAAATCATGGAGTAAATAAGGGAGTGCAGTACTTCATGTGTTGGGAAGATGGCGATGAGTGATAGAGGGGGTGGGGACCCTCGTCCTATAATCCCCTCATCACTGTCCCTCCTATAAAAGACAGTTCTGGTTGTTTCCTCACTCTCTGACTAAGGTCCATGAATAAAGAAATGACCTGGTAGGAGATCAGAGGAGCCATTTCCTAGTTCCCTTGAGGGTGGAATTGTAAGCTCCTCAGAGCCCAAGCTGCCTGATGTGGGTGGAGTCCTGGTTTGGGGGAACCAATCAGCTCCTGTCTAGTAATCCTCTTTGTCTTTGTATTTTAGTCCATGGCCGGGAGATGAGGAAAACCTCCGAGGATTGTCTCACTTTGTCTCCAGACTGGAAAGTAGAAGATGAGGACATCACACGGTATAGTCCAGGAGAAAACCCGGCTCCCTCCAATGTCCATCCGGCACCACCCAGTGTAGATGGACCATCGGATTCCTCGTATCCTGAGGAACCTCAGACTGTGCGGGACCTGGCCGGCCTTCCAACAGGGAAGAGGTTCTCCTGTCCTGAGTGTGGGAAATGTTTCCAATATAAATCCGTTCTTAAGGATCACATAAGAACTCACACGGGGGAGAAGCCGTATTCCTGTCCTGAGTGCGGGAAATGTTTCAAATTTAAAGCTAAACTAAATGTGCATATAAGATCTCACACGGGGGAGAAGCCGTATTGCTGTCCTGAGTGCGGGAAATGTTTCAAATTTAAATCTAATCTAAATGTGCATATGAGATCTCACACGGGGGAGCTGCCGTATTCCTGTTCTGAGTGCGGGAAATGTTTTGTAGAAAAATCAACACTTATCATACATCAGAGGTCTCACCCGGGGGAGATGCCGTATTCCTGTCCTGAGTGTGGGAAATGTTTTCCTTATAAGTCCTATCTTTCCAGACATCAGAGATCTCATGCGGGAGAGAAGCCGTATTCCTGTCCTGAGTGCAGGAAATGTTTTTCTACAAAACAAACACTTACCGTACATCAGATGTCTCATACGGGGGAGAAGCCACATTCCTGTCCTGAGTGCGGGAAATGTTTTCGTCATAAATCCGGTCTTAATGTGCATATAAGATGTCACATGGAAGAGAAGCCGTGTTCCTGTCCTGAGTGTGGGAAATGTTTCCAATATAAATCCCTTCTTGAGGAGCATATAAGATCTCACAAGCGGAAGAAGCTGTATTCCTGTCCTGAGTGCGGGAAATGTTTCCATTATAAATCCCATCTTAATTTGCATGAAAGATCTCACACGGGGGAGAAGCCATATTCCTGTCCTGAGTGCGGGAAATGTTTCCAATATAAATACAATCTTAATAGTCACGAAAGATCTCACACGGGGGAGAAGCCGTATTCCTGTCCTGAGTGCGGAAAATGTTTCAAACGTAAATCTAAACTAAACGTGCATATAAGATCTCACACAGGGGAGAAGCCGTATTCCTGTTCTGAGTGCGGGAAATGTTTTGTAGAAAAATCAACACTTCTCACACATCAGAGGTCTCACACGGGGGAGAAGCCGTATTCCTGTGCTGACTGTGGGAAATGTTTTATAGCAAAATCAACACTTATCATACATCAGAGGTCTCACACAGGGGAGAAGCCATATTCCTGTCCTGAGTGTGGGAAATGTTTTTCCTATAAGTCCTATCTTTCCAGACATCAGAGATCTCACATGGGAGAGAAGCCGTATTCCTGTCCTGAGTGCGGGAAATGTTTTTCACGGAAGTCCCATCTTCACACACATCAGAGGTCTCACACGGGGGAGAAGCCGTATTCCTGTCCTTGTTGTGGGAAATGTTTTTCACAGAAGTCCTATCTTCACACACATCAGAGGTCTCACACGGGGGAGAAGCCACTTTCCTGTCCTGAGTGCGGGAAATGTTTTTCAGATGATTCTAGTCTTTACACACATCAGAGATGTCACACGAGGGAAAAGCCGTATTCCTGTCCTGAGTGCGGGAAATGTTTTTCCTATAAGTCCAAACTTAACATACATCAGAGATCTCACACAGGAGAGAAGCCATATTCTTGTCCTGAGTGCGGGAAATGTTTTCCCTATAAGATCTATCTTTCCAGACATCAGAGATCTCACACGGGAGGGAAGCCGTATTCCTGTCCTTAGTGCAGGAAATGTTTTTCATATACTCGCAGTCTTTACAAACATCAGAGATCTCACACGGGGGAGAAGCCACTTTCCTGTCCTGTGCTGGAAATGTCCCTCACTGAAGTCCTGCCTTCCTGTACATCAGGGATTATATCGTGGTAGACAGATCAGACCGGGGTCAGTCCTTATTGGGGGGCAGAATGGGGAAAGATGGGGGGAGGGCTATAGCAGATGGTAAGAAGGTTCCCATGTTACAAACAACCAGTAGAATTGGTACCATTTGTATGAAAATAAAAAATACACAAAATCTGTGTGAACAAGGTGTCAGTGGATGAAGGTGTCAGGGAATGGTGTCAATGAACGAGGTGTCAGGGAATGGACAAGGTGTCAGTGAATGAAGGCGGTGTCAGTGAATGGAGGAGTCAGTGAATGAAGGAGGTGTCAGTGAATGGAAGTGTTTGTTCCCCAATGCCAGAAGTCTGCCCAGCACAATAGGTGAGTTGGAAGGTTTGGTGAATGAAGAGAACTAGGATTGGATTGGTATTGCTGAATCTTGGCTTCATTCCTCACATGACTGGGCCATTCATATTCCTGGCTAGGTTCTCTTTCGGAGTGACGGGGGAAATAGGAAAGGGGGTGGAATCTGTCTGGAATAGGAAAGGGGGTGGAGTCTGTCTCTGTGAGAAGTGATCTCAGCGAGTGTGAGAGGACCTAGTTGATGGAGAGTGTGATGAGGTTGAAGTATTATGGGTGGAGCTGCACATGGGGGGCGGTACTACAAAGGTCATCATTGGAGTCTGTTATAGGCCTCCCAGTGTTAATGAGGAGGTGGAGACTACGCTCCTCCCACAGATGGAAGGGGCGGGGACAGTGATAATAACCAACCCCAACTAGGAATGATGCTCGGCTGGACCTGGTCATAGAGGGCCAAACTAGGAATGATGCTCTGCTGGACTTGGTCATAGAGGCCTCAACTAGGAATGATGCTCTGCTGGACCTGGTCATAGAGACCCCAACTAGCAATGATGCTCTGCTGGACCTGTGTCATAGAGGCCCCAACTAGGAATGATGCTCTGCTTGACCTGTGTCATAGAGGCCCCAACTAGGAATGATGCTCTGCTGGACCAGTGTCATAGAGGTCCCAACTAGGAATGATGCTCTGCTGGACCTGGTCATAGAGGCCCCAACTAGGAATGATGCTCTGCTGGACCTGTGTCAAAAAGGTCCCAACTAGGAATGATGCTCTGCTGGACCTGGTCATAGGGGCCCCAACTAGGAATTATGCTCTGCTGGACCTGGTCATCTCCAACCATGCAGAGATTATTATGAATGTCCATATACAGAACATCTGGGTAGCCGTGACCATAACATGATTTCATTTATTGTTAGCTGTAAACAGCGAGCACATACGGGGAGAATAAAAACGCTCAACTTTAAGAGAGCTAATTCTCCAAGGCTGAGAGCTGCTCTCCAAGACTTAGAATGGGAGGAATATTGGCATCGATGAACACAACACAGAAATGGGAGTTCTTCACAAAGACTGTATGACCTGGATTTACTATTGTGCCTGGGCGCATGTCCGTGGACGTCTCCTGTGTGTGGAGTCGTCTGACAGCCGGCACTCGGTGGCGTCTCCTGTGTGTGGAGTCCTCTGACAGCCGGCACTCGGTGGCGTCTCCTGTGTGTGGAGTCCTCTGACAGCTGGCACTCGGTGGCATCTCCTGTGTGTGGAATCCTCTGACAGCCGGCACTCGGTGGCGTCTCCTCTGTGTGGAGTCCTCTGACAGCCGGCACTCGGTGGCATCTCCTGTATGTGGTGTCCTCTGACAGCCGGCACTCGGTGGCGTCTCCTGTGTGTGGAGTCCTCTGTGTGTGGAGTCCTCTGACAGCCGGCACTCGGTGGCGTCTCCTGTGTGTGGAGTCCTCTGACAGCCGGCACTCGGTGGCGTCTCCTGTGTGTGGAGTCCTCTGACAGCCGGCACTCGGTGGCGTCTCCTGTGTGTGGAGTCCTCTGACAGCCGGCACTCGATGGCGTCTCCTGTGTGTGGAATCCTCTGACAGCCGGCACTCGGTGGCGTCTCCTGTGTGTGGAGTCCTCTGACAGCCGGCACTCGGTGGCATCTCCTGTGTGTGGAGCCCTCTGACAGCCGGCACTCGGTGGCGTCTCCTGTGTGTGGAGTCCTCTGACAGCCGGCACTCGGTGGCGTCTCCTGTGTGTGGAATCCTCTGACAGCCGGCACTCGGTGGCGTCTCCTGTGTGTGGAGTCCTCTGACAGCCGGCACTCGGTGGCGTCTCCTGTGTGTGACAACCAGCACTCGGCAGATCTTTATGGACTCTCATTGGATTTCCTTAGTTCTAGTGATTCTATTTTTGTTTCTTATCCTTTATAATTATTTCTGTGATGATTTTACTTATTTCAATATTTATTTTGACAGCTGAATGTAAAAATAAAGGTCTGCAAAAGAAAAAAAAACTGTGTGGGGTCCCCCCTCCCATCCATACCAAGCCCTTCAGGGGTCCCCCCTCCCATCCACACCAAGCCCTTCGGGGGTCCCCCCTCCCATCCACACCAAGCCCTTCGGGGGTCCCCCCTCCCATCCACACCAAGCCCTTCGGCTGTCCCCCCTCCCATCCATACCAAGCCCTTCGGGGGTCCCCCCTCCCATCCACACCAAGCTCTTTGGGGGTCCCCCCTCCCATCCACACCAAGCCCTTCGGGGGTTCCCCCTCCCATCCACACCAAGCCCTTCGGCTGTCCCCCCTCCCATCCATACCAAGCCCTTCAGGGGTCCCCCCTCCCATCCACACCAAGCCCTTCGGGGGTCCCCCCTCCCATCCACACCAAGCCCTTCGGGTCTGGTATGTATATTAATGGGTAACTCTACGCCGAAATAACAAAAAACAGTGTGGGGTTCCCCCAAAAATTCATACCAGACCCTTATCCGAGCATGCAGCCTGAAAGGTCAGGAAATGGGGAGGACGAGCGAGCGCCCCCCGCCCTCCTGAACCATACCAGGTCACATGCCCTCAACATGGGGGGGTGCTTTGGGGCAGGGGGGCTCACCCCCAAAGCACCTTGTCCCTATGTTGATGGCGACAAGGGCCTCTTCCCCACAACCCTGGCCGGTGATTGTGGGGGTCTGCGGGTGGGGGGCTTATCAGAATCTGGAAGCCCCCTTTAAAAAGTTTAAAGTTCAAGTTTAACAAACTTGACTGATTGATGTCACCAAGGAACCTTGATTAAGGTCATCAAGAAATCTTAACTGATGTCACCAAAGAACCTGATTGATTGAGGTCAGCAAAGAACCTTGATTGATTGATGGCACCAAGGAAAGTTGATTGATGTCACCAAGGAAACTGGATTGATGTCACCAAGGAAACTTGATTGATGTCACCAAGGAAAGTTGATTGATGTCACCAAGGAAACTGGATTGATGTCACCAAGGAAAGTTGATTGATGTCACCAAGGAAACTTGATTGATGTCACCAAGGAAACTTGATTGATGTCACCAAGAAATCTTGATTGATGTCACCAAGGAAAGTTGATTGATGTCACCAAGGAAACTTGATTGAGGTCACCAAGGAAACTTGATTGCTTGATGTCACCAAGGAAACTTGATTGATGTCACCAAGGAACCTTGATTGAGGTCACCAAGGAACCTTGATTGATGTCACCAAGGAACCTTGATTAATGTCACCAAGAAACCTTGATTGATGTCACCAAGAAACCTTGATTGATGTCACCAAGGAACCTTGATTGATGTCACCAAGAAACCTTGATTGATGTCACCAAGAAACCTTGATTGATGTCACCAAGGAACCTTGATTGATGTCACCAAGAAACCTTGATTGGTGTCACCAAGAAAACATGATTGATTGATGATGTCACCAAGAAAACTTGATTGAGCTCACCAAGAAAACTTGATTGATTGGTGTCACCAAGAAAACTTGATTGGTGTCACCAAGGAACCTTGATTGCTGTCACCAAGAAAGAAAACTCCATTAGTGTAGCATCACTGATGTCACCAAGAAGAAAATTCCACAAAGTTAGAAAGCTAGCAAACAAATAAGTAGACTTTTTTCTTCAGAGCTGAAGCATCCAACCACTTAAGATAATAGCAAAAAACAGAAGCTTGCTGGGAGCAGAAGGGGTTACACAGGGACTGGCTTATAGGTGTTCTGTTTGCTCGTGTCCAATACTACTGAAACTCAGTTCCCGGGCATTTTGGTGCAAGCCCTGCAGCCCATTGAAGACACTGGGACTTTTGGAGACATCAAGCCATGAACAACGCCATGGACTCTGGCCTCACAGAGGTATGCCTGGGCAGCCACACTACTATAGTTAGCTAGGGGGAAAGATGTTGTTCATATTGAACTGTACACTGCAACCCATTCAGTGAAGGATCCTGGTCTGAAGGTATTCAAAGGGGTAAATAATGTTGGTTCTGGTGCATCTAAAGAACACGGGTGTGTATCGCACTGTGGGGTATAAAGTGACATTGTTATAAAAGGGTTAACTCGGCAAGACCAGGAGAGGAGTGTAGTTGCTATGGGTAACCAAGTGAAGGAACAAGCTACAAGCAACCAATTGTTAGGTGTGGTACCTGGTAAGGTGACATGTCCTCTGGTAGCGAGGGGCTCATTGTCTGGCTCCCTCTCTAGCGGTCGGCATCCAACAGAAACAAGATCCAAACTCCCCATTACAGAAATCTATGTCCTGGTCATGAGGTACGGGAAGGAAGGAGCATGCATGAGGTCCATGCTAGGTGCATGGTGGGACTCCATTCTGTTACTGGGAGTGAGGTAACAGAGGTACACTGGACTGGTGGAGTGGGCACAGGCTCAGCACGTCCCTCCTAATACAACATACAAGATACAGCATGTAGTGTCATGAGACAAGTCGCTTTTCAGAGGAACTCTGTGCTTTAATTCCCGCATTCAGTGAAGGTTCATCTCCAAGTCGGGGAACTGCCTTAGTGTTTGACTTTTCATATGACTGCGATATCCACCTGGTCTCTGGACATCAATGAGCATGCTCCACCCGAAAGCGAGCAGGGCAAAGATGACCCTGCCCATAGGCGGCAGTATAACCTGCCTCCTGTGTCCCTCAATGGACAAGAAAGGAAAATACCTTAGTAGCTTAGAAGAAAGCTAGAGCCCCTGTCAGATTTTTATTTCTGTCTGCTCCTTGTAGAGTTCCCCTGACTTCCTGATTGGTAAATTGTTGTCAGGAGGACAGGAAGTGTAGGAAAATCTCTCAAAGGAGCCCCAGATAGTAAAAACCTGACAGGAGTTCTAATCCTTCCCCACTCCATCCACAATTAATGTTTTGGTCTCCATTTGTAATTTAAATCTGCTTGACCCAGCCTACCTCTATGGTTACACCCTGAGTAGTAAGCCAGCCAAAACCCCGGACACCCCCCCACCCCCCCACATATACACCCATTCACCAGGATACAAATCATTGTCATGTATTGTGTGTTAGAAGGAACAGACACCTCTGATTGTGGACGGAGGTCTGATCTGACCCTATTTAATAAACACAACACAACTGACTCCATGTAACTCGTCTGTCCAGTCACATCATCGATATATCTTGTCGTATACAATAAAGATTGTATCATTTGTGTCGGTGACTTTGTGCTGGGATAACATTGGTACTGTTGAAAAGCTAAGCGGTGATATAATGGGGATAGCTGGATCTGTGAGGTGCATTCATAGGCTTGCTGAGCGGATGTTTATACAAGATGGCTGCCGGGCCCCTCATCCAGGAAGATGTCCCTTGGTGGGGAAATATCTTCTTATCTTCCAGGATTGTCCTCAGACACTCACTCATTACTCTTCTGGCCCCAGATAATATTAACAACAGAAAAAGGACTCAAAATTCACCACAGAGAGGTTTCGCCCTTCTTATTGTACAAAAAAAATCAACAGGTTGAGTAGTTTGAGTCCCCCTAGAAGTCCACTTCCCCCTCGTACAGGAGGATTCCGCTGAACACTGTCAGAGGCTCATCAGAATGGGCCAACTTTCCGGTAACCAGGTCAATGCAGACGGTGTCACCCGCACTCAGCTTGTTTTCTACGAGGGGCTTCTTCTCCAGGCCTTCTGGTTGGTAGCCCTCAGAGTCCACTCTGGCAATGCCCAAGTTGGATTTGGAGTGCACAGCTTCAATCTTTTCATCTTTGTAGCTAGTCAAGATGGTACTAAAGATGTACCTGCCTTCTACTGGGGCAGTGAAGATACCTGGGAAGAAAACGAACATGGCTAGTTTGGGGCAATTCACCACAATATCTCTTCCTCTCCAAGCCACCACAGACAAGGACTTGCAGAAAATAATGTGGCCTGTACAAGGAAATAATCAGCCACTACTGCAACTCTTTATATAAGGTAGGCCACACCCACCACTGCAACTCTTTATATAAGGTAGGCCACACCCACCACTGCATCTGTTTATATAACATAGGCCACACCCACCACTGTCATTCATTGGGTCAGACAAAGTGTTTGCACCTGATGAATCCTCTTCCCACCTGCGGTAACCCTTGGTATACAGGCCCCACAAATCAGAGTCAGAAAGAAAGCCACAGTGACGTGTACCTGTGCAGCATACAACAGAACATTGAACAGGGATGTGAAGGGAACCCTATTGGCAATATTTCTTGGCCCTATGGGCACAATTCCCTCCAGATTATCGCATGAGTTAAGGCAGTCACATGACCACATCTCGCATGCAATACTGAAAATGTCAATTCACTTTTGCTAGTATGCGGCATTTCCCATAAATCGGAAAAACACTCAGGAAATCAAACATAAAAAGGCCTCACACCGCGGTCACATCAAAGCCGATTTAGAAATTGTGCGATGTACAGTGAAGATGTCGATTTCCTCATGATTTGCAAGACATCTGACACCGATATCTATGCAAATCGCCACAAATGTAGTACATGTACTACTACAGAAATCAGTGTCAGAAACGCACCCATGTGACCCTCTAATAGCAGACAATAGGGTGCGACTTGGCATATGATTTTCAAACCAACAACCCTAGCGTTGTGAGGCAGCAGTGCTAACCACTAATCCACGGAGCTGTTGAACACTAATCCTGCCTGTATTTCTGTGGTGTGAATCAATCCTAGGTCCCTGGGCAAGGTCAGTGTAACTACCAGATATCTCCCATGTGACACAAATGTTGTGCTATGTTACCAATTCACATGTATGTTGGTTGTATGTATCCCAATACAAAGGATTACAATACTAATACAGGCATACCTCGGGGTCCCAACGCCTCAGGGAATGTAATTTTCGGTTTACGAATGAAAATCCATTGAAAATAACGCCTCGGTGGACGGAGTGTGCATGCGCGGCGGGACGGACATGTCCCCATGAGGCTCCGTCTCCCCGTCGGGTGACAGCGCATTACAGCAGCGGGTCCCGGCCCGCAACCACTCAAAGGGGATCCAAACCCCATGGCAACCACCCCGGGGTCCGATCCGACCGGGTCTGAGGCGGATCCTCAGCGTCAGGCCGTGGGAATCTGACAGGGGACTGTGTCCCCACTGTGAGCCGGCCATAAGCCCGCCCACCGCTGCACACAGCATACCGCGGTTGCGGTGAAGAGAGAGAGAGCAGGGGGGGCTGAGCACAGTATAACATCTCCCCTCCTTAGCAAGCAGCAAAATGGTTAAAGGGGCACCCCGGCATCAGGTCCCCCCATCGACCAAAACTATTAAAGAGGCCTTGGCAAAGGCCTCCACAAAGATGACCGCCGCTCCAACACGTGGAAGCAAGAAAGCAGCAGGGGCATATGCAGCCCTACAGGATCCGCAGCCCAGCCATCCCTGCACGTCTGAGGGTGAGTCCGACAATGAGACAGATGTCCCTGCACAAGCCCTGACACCTGACCTTACACCCCCTGACCTTTTATCATGATTTGAAAAAATGCTACACAAAGCTTTGAAGCAAACCTCGGACCGCATCACTGCCACGCTATCTAGGGAAATCCGTGAGCTAGGACAGCGCACTGCAGACCTAGAACAGAGGGTAGATGGTCTTGATGCTTCGCTTCAGACGCTTACGGATGACCTTGATTTTCTGCGTGACGAAAACGCTACATTATTAACACGACTGGAGGACTTTGAAAACTGAGCACGGCGCTCAAACCTGCGTATCCGTGGCCTTCCGGAAACGATTGTTGATGTCCAATCAACGATAACAGTTTTGTTCCAAGAGCTCGCTCCAGCTATCCCAATTGACAGATTAGAATTGGATAGATTTCACAGGGCGTTAGCACCACGACGCGCGGATGGTCCACCATGCGATATTATAGCCAAGCTCCACTTTTTCCGTACCAGGGAGCAACTCCTGCAGGCTCTCTACAGAATCTCTACAGTTCCAAGGTCATACCTACCAATTGTTCCAAGATCTATGCCCCGCAACCATCTCCAAGCGCAGGGCAATGAAACCCCACCTACAAGTACTCCAACACCACGCTATACAATATAGGTGGAGCTTCCCCTTCGCAGTGCGTTTCCGATACCAATCCCGAGATTACACCTGCAAGACTCCAGAAGACCTTTTAGACACCCTACGGATCCTGCAACTACATTCCCCAGCGACGTCTTCAGAAAGCGCCAAGCGGAGGTCCACATTTTGCTCGCCGCGGAAGTCCCTCTCCACAAGTGCAGTTGAAGGTCAACTCAATTTCCACAAGCGGGGACGTTTTTCGTCTCCGGGCCTACCTTCGCAAGATACCATGGACTGAACAATATTCCATGCTTATTTTTCTTTTTCCTTTTTTTTCGCCACATGCATCGTAAGGTGTACTTGTTTAGTTATCACCATGGCGGTTACCACCGTAGTTATCCACTCTACTTTTCCCTGTTAAATTTTGGTTGCCCCAATATCTGGGGATTGTTCTACACCCCCCCTCCTGAGCTCCACTGTAGTTTATATTTGGGATCCTGGGTTCTGGCGGTTTGAGATACCATACCCTTACACCAACGTTATCCAACTAGCACTACTAGTGCCGCCTGAGTCTAGGACCCCTGATTTTCTTGAATGTTCTTTTTATACACCAGCTTTTTTTTTTTCTCTATCGGGACCTAGCCACCATTTATTAAATACGCAGCTGTCACCCTCACGGTCCGCGTACCTGCACACTCCACCCTAGCCCCTGTGTTATTGGTTATTTAATAACACTTGGGCTATTGTTCCCTGGCCATCCCTGATTCAGGGTGTCCTTAGGGAACCCACCTTTTAGGCCACGAATGGCCTTCTACACCCCTTCTTACCTGTTACCTTTCTCATACCGTACCCCTCCTTCTTCCTTCCAACATGACTCCATGACTTCACACAACACGCTTCGCAACGCTCTCATCCCCTGCGGGCCTGTATCCACATATCAGCAGCATAGTACCACATGGACTTTGTATAGCCAGGCGCTGGGCAGTGCGAACTCCGCGTGTAGGCTCATGCATATCTCTGCAAGCCACTACCGACCTGAACTGTATCTGGATGGATGTGTTTTAATAAAGATCGTATCGGGCCCATTCAGATACAGACTGACACTGTTTAATCTAAGGGATGCTTGTACAGACAATGTACATACTACTAGGAGATGATAGTATGTAAAGGATGGGAAGTTCGCTCTCCACAGAGAGCTTATGGGGGAGGGGAGGACTGGTGTAACTGGTTTCCAGTATAGATAAGAGGAAAGGCTACACTCCAATCAGGATGTATATTATGTGTATGGACAGTCTCTATACATTGTTCTGTGGGAGGGGATTGACCTGACCCTCATGTGGGGGAGCGTGTGTGTGCTTTTAATAAAACAGGAGTCTGGGGTTAGAGCCAGTCTCAGAGTGAATTAAAACTGCAACCTGAGAGTGTCGTGTGATCATTCCTGGGTAACGGGAGCTCCATTTTCTCCACATATCAACAGACCTAAACCAGTTGGAGGCGCAGGAATCGTGGAGTTAAGCTGCAGTCATGGTAAGCAAAATTCACATAGCTTTATGGGGGATTGCTGCGCATCCAACTGCGGGTACTCACGGTAAGGAAACATTTGTTAAAAGCAAATTTTCAAGACACTTGCTACCACTGAGGAGGTCACTAAGGTCTTCTCAGAAGCACGCCTCACCACTTGCCCCTTTGACCCTGTCCCCACACAACTCCTCTGGTCACCCTCCTCCTCCATCCTATGCTCCCTCACCCACATCTTCAATCTCTCCCTCTCTACTGGTGCATTCCTCTCCCCCTAAAGCACACGCATATCACTCCCATACTCAAAAAACCCTCCCTGGACCCCACCGACCTGAACAACCTTAGACCCATCTCCCTGCTGCCATTTACTTCCAAACTCCTCGAGCACTTAGCCTACAATTGCCTAAGCGCCCACCTCACTGACAACAACCTCCTCGATCCACTACAGTCTGGCTTCTGTCCCCTACACTCCACCGAAACCGCCCTACTCAAAATCACTAACGACCTGCTAACCGCCGAAACTAATGGCCATTACTCAGTCCTCTTACTCCTTGACCTTTCTGCGGCCTTCGACACAGTTGACCACCCCCTCCTCCTTAATAAACTACACTCCCTCGGCATCAGAGACTCCGCTCTCTCCTGGCTCTCATCCTATCTATCCCAACGTTCCTTCAGCGTTTTCTATAACGCTACCACCTCCCCCTCTCTCCCCCTCTCTGTTGGGGTCCCCCAAGGCTCTGTCCTTGGGCCCCTTCTCTTCTCCATTTACACCTCCTCCTTCGGCAAACTGATACACTCCCACGGCTTCAACTATCACCTCTATGCCGATGACACGCAAATTTACCTCTCCACCCCTCGCCTCACCCCTTCAGTCTCTGCCCGTATCACCCACCTACTGAACGACATATCAGACTGGATGTCGCTCCATTTCCTCAAATTGAACCTTTCCAAAACCGAGCTCGTGATTTTCTCCCCAGCCCGCGCCCCCCCACCCTCTCCTTCACGACCAACAACGCCACCATCAGTCCCACCCCGCAAGCCAAAGTCCTAGGTGTCACTCTAGACTCAAACCTGTTCTTCAAACCCCATGTCCAATCGTTGGCAAACTCATGCAGGATCCACCTCCGCAACATCTCCAAAATACGTACTTTCCTAACCCCAGACACTACTAAACAACTCGTTCACTCCCTTATTATCTCACGTCTGGACTACTGCAACTCCCTTTTCACCGGCCTCCCTCATCACAGACTATCCCCGCTTCAGTCTATCCTGAACTCAGCGGCCAGACTCATCCACCTTACCAACCACTCCGCCTCTGCCACCACCCCCCCTCTGTCATTCCCTCTACTGGCTCCTGATTGCCCAACGCATTAAATTCAAACTACTAACACAGACATACAAAGCCATTCATAACGCTGCCCCAAACTAACTCACCGACCTGATACCCAAATACCACCCTACCCGTAATCTTCACTCCTCACAAGAACTCCTACTTTCTAGCTCCCTGCTCTCAATCTCCCACGCATGACTTCAGGACTTCTCCAGGACTTCCACCATCCTCTGGAACTCACTATCCCAATCCATCAGACTGTCACCTACCCTCCTCACCTTAAGGCACACCCTGAAATCCCATCTCTTCAGGGAAGCCTACCCCACCCTCACCTAACAGCCAATCCCCTCCACTCCTCCTACCACTGCATCACCCACAGCCACTTCCTCCTGTACCACTATTCCCTCCCTCCTATTATTATTATTATACAGTATTTATAAAGCGCCAATAGTTTGCTCAGCGCTGTACATTACAAAGGGGGACAGAACATGTGACAGAACAATACCAATACAATGCAATACATGAGGGGATCGAGGGCCCTACTCTTTCGAGCTTACAATCTAGGAGGGAGGGGATGGTCGCACAGGAGGAGATAGCTGTGGGGGATGGAGTGGTAGGAAGAGTGGAGGAGGTCGGCAAGTTAGCAGAGGGTTGGGGTAGGCTTCCCTGAAGAGATGGGTTTCAGGGTGCGCCTAAAGGAGAGGAGAGTAGGTGATAATCTGATGGGTTGGGGCAGGGAGTTCCAGAGGATGGGTGACACCCTGGAGAAGTCCTGGAGGCGGGCATGGGAGGAGGAGACCAGGGAACTAGAGAGAAGGAGGTCTTGTGAGGAGCGGAGTGTGCGTGCTGGGCGGTACTTGGATATTAGGTCAGTGATGTAGTACGGGGCAGTATGGTGGACGGTAGAGATGAGCGAAGAAATGAAAAATTTGATTCGACTGATTCGGCGAATTCGTGGACAATATTCGATTCGAGTCGAATAAATTCGCTGTGAATTTAACTTAAAAAAGGGTGTTTCTAGGCTTCAGAGAGACTTAATATTAGTGCAGAACACTGTACCTTTAATTTAAATGCCCTTGGAGTCTGCTGGGGAAGAGAAATTATACTGTCAGTCAGTATGACATGCAGATGAGTGCCGTCCATCTTAGAATCACCGCACACTTCACTCATTTGGCCAGTCACGGGGCCAAAACCAGTGTTTGGAGCCACAGTGTGGCGGTGGAGGCAGCAGCAATGGGAGGCCATACAGCAACCTATGACAAAATGGAAACCAGCAGGAGTGTGAGGAGACCTCAAAGTGGCACATGGCAGAGTGGGAGCAATGGGAGGCGGTACAGGGACCCAGGTCACACTGTGGGACCAGCATCAGCGTGACCAGGCGGTACGGGGGCCCATGGCCGATTTGACCTCATTCATCCCATAGTCCTGCCGACTCACGAATAGCGTGGCCTCCTCAAAGGGCCTGAGCAAGCGCAGGTGTCACGCATGAGCTGACAATGGCTGACATCTAAGTTACACAGGGAGTACCTTTATCCGCTTTTAACATCAGGAAATCTGTGATGGCCTTTCGCTGTTCGTAAAGGCGGTCTAACATATGTAGGGTTGAATTGCACCTTGTTGCAACGTCACAGCATGAGGAGTCGGTACGGGGGCCCATGGCAGATTACGTGCCTGGCAGCAGCAATGGGAGGCCCATAATCTGCCAGCACCCTATGTCAAAAAATTGAACACACCAGCAGTGTGAGGAGACCTCAAAGTGGCACATGGCAGAGTGGGAGCAATGGGAGGCGGTACAGGGACCCAGGTCACACTGTGGGCTCAGCAGCAGCGTGACCAGGCGGTACGGGGGCCCATGGCCGATATGGGGCCTGGCGCAACCTATGGAAGGCCTGTAATCTGCCAGCAACCTATGACAAAATGGAAAACCGCAGGAGTGTGTGGAGACCTCAAAGTGGCACATGGCAGAGTGGAAGCAATGGGAGGCCGTACAGGGACCCAGGTCACACTGTGGGACCAGCAGCAGCGTGACCAGGCGGTACGGGGGCCCATGGCCGATTTGGGGCCTGGCGGCACCTATGGGAGGCCCGTAATCTGCCAGCACCCTATGACAAAATGGAACCCTGGGCTGGGGCAGGCAGAACCGCCGTATCTTTATCACGTTTTTCCCAGGCCACCGAATGGCGACGCTGCATATGCTGACGCAACGCTGTAGTCCCAACATGGGCCCCCTGGCCACGCTTGACTTTCTGGCCACATAGTCGACATACGGCTACGTTTACTTCCTCGGGCGGCTTGACGAAAACTTGCCACACCGCCGAGTAGGAAACTTTGCACCCGCTACTCCTCACTGGCTGACTGCTACTTCCTCCGTGCACACCGGCACCACTACTGGCCGTGGTGGTAGGCTGCAGTGGAGCTGCTGCTCTACTCCGTGGCTGTTTGCCTCCACTGACACAGCTGCGACCCTGCTGCCTCCTGGCAGCAGCAATGGGAGGCCGTACAGGGACCCAGGTCACACTGTGGGCCCAGCAGCAGCGTGACCAGGCGGTACGGGGGCCCATGGCCGATTTGGGGCCTAGCGGCACCTATGGGAGGCCTGTAATCTGCCAGCAACCTATGTCAAAATGGAAAACCACAGGAGTGTGAGGAGACCTCACAGTAACACATGGCAGAGTGGAAGCAATGGGAGGCCATACAGGGACCCAGGTCACACTGTGGGACCAGCAGCAGCGTGACCAGGCGGTACGGGGGCCCATGGCCGATTTGGGGCCTGGCGGCACCTATGGAAGGCCTGTAATCTGCCAGCAACCTATGACAAAATGGACAACCGCAGGAGTGTGAGGAGATTTCAAAGTGGCACATGGCAGAGTGGAAGCAATGGGAGGCCGTACAGGGACCCAGGTCACACTGTGGGACCAGCAGCAGCGTGACCAGGCGGTACGGGGGCCCATGGCCGATTTGGGGCCTGGCGGCACCTATGGAGGGCAGCTTGACGAAAAATTGCCACACCGCAGAGTAGGAAACTTTGCCTCCGCTACTCCTCACTGGCTGACTGCTACTTCCTCCGTGCACACTGGCACCACTACTGGCCGTGGTGGTAGGCTGCAGTGGAGCTGGTGCTCTACTCCGTGGCCGTTTGCCTCCACTGACACTGCTGCGACCCTGCTGTCTCCTGGCAGCAGCAATGGGAGGCCGTACAGGGACCCATGAGACACTCTGGACCTGGCAGCAGCATGAAGAGGCGGTACAGGGGCCCATGGCAGATTAGGGGCCTGGCAGCAGCTATGGGAGGCCCGTAATCTGCCAGCACCCTATGTCAAAAAATTGAAAACACAAGCAGTGTGAAGAGACCTGAATGTGGCACATGGCAGAGTGTGGCGATGGAAACAGCAGCAATGGGAGGCCGTACAGGGACCCATGAGAGACTCTGGACTTGACAGCAGCATGAGGAGGCGGTATATAGGGGCCCATGGCAGATTAGGGGCCTGGCAGCAGCTATGGGAGGCCCGTAATCTGCCAGCACCCTATGTCAAAATGGACAACCGCAGGAGTGTGAGGAGATTTCAAAGTGGCACATGGCAGAGTGGAAGCAATGGGAGGCCGTACAGGGACCCAGGTCACACTGTGGGCCCAGCAGCAGCGTGACCAGGCGGTACGGGGGCCCATGGCCGATTTGGGGCCTGGCGGCACCTATGGGAGGCCCGTAATCTGCCAGCACCCTATGACAAAATGGAACCCTGGGCTGGGGCAGGCAGAACCGCCGTATCTTTATCACGTTTTTCCCAGGCCACTGAATGGCGACGCTGCATATGCTGACGCAACGCTGTAGTCCCAACATGGGCCCCCTGGCCACGCTTGACTTTCTGGCCACATAGTCGACATACGGCTACGTTTACTTCCTCGGGCAGCTTGACGAAAAATTGCCACACCGCAGAGTAGGAAACTTTGCCTCCGCTACTCCTCACTGGCTGACTGCTACTTCCTCCGTGCACACTGGCACCACTACTGGCCGTGGTGGTAGGCTGCAGTGGAGCTGGTGCTCTACTCCGTGGCCGTTTGCCTCCACTGACACTGCTGCGACCCTGCTGTCTCCTGGCAGCAGCAATGGGAGGCCGTACAGGGACCCATGAGACACTCTGGACCTGGCAGCAGCATGAAGAGGCGGTACAGGGGCCCATGGCAGATTACGGGCCTGGCAGCAGCAATGGGAGGCCCGTAATCTGCCAGCACCCTATGTCAAAAAATTCAACACACCAGCAGTGTGAAGAGACCTGAAAGTGGCACATGGCAGAGTGTGGCGATGGAGACAGCAGCAATGGGAGGCCGTACAGGGACCCATGAGAGACTCTGGACTTGGCAGCAGCATGAGGAGGCGGTATATAGGGGCCCATGGCAGATTAGGGGCCTGGCAGCAGCTATGGGAGGCCCGTAATCTGCCAGCACCCTATGTCAAAAAATTGAAAACACAAGCAGTGTGAAGAGACCTGAATGTGGCACATGGCAGAGTGTGGCGATGGAAACAGCAGCAATGGGAGGCCGTACAGGGACCCATGAGAGACTCTGGACTTGACAGCAGCATGAGGAGGCGGTATATAGGGGCCCATGGCAGATTAGGGGCCTGGCAGCAGCTATGGGAGGCCCGTAATCTGCCAGCACCCTATGTCAAAAAATTGAACACAACAGCAGTGTGTGAGGAGACCTGAAAGTGGCACATGGCAGAGTGTGGCGATGGAGACAGCAGCAATGGGAGGCCCGTAATCTGCCAGCACCCTATGACAAAAAATGGAACACACCAGCAGTGTGTGAGGAGACCTGACAGTGGCACATGTTTGGGGCATGATTCATGGCGGATTTAGTCAGTTGTGTCAGGAACTGGTGGTTTGAAATCCAGACTAATCCACGCCTGATTCATTTTCACAAACGTGAGTCTCTCCAGACTTTGGGTGGACAGTCGTGTCCTCCGCGGAGTTACAATACCTCCTGCCGCACTAAACACGCGCTCCGATGCCACGCTACTGGCCGGGCATGACAGCCTTTCAAGGGCAAATTCAGCTAGTTGGGGCCAAAGGTCAAGTTTCGTTGCCCAGTAGTCAAGGGGATTGTCTACCTCGGTTGGCAGGGTGCTGTCCAAGTAGGCCCAAGCCTGTTGTTTGAGCTCCTGCTCCAGGTCCACCTGATGCTGCTGCTGCTGCTGCGGCTGGTTAGTAGTTTCCTCACTGCGCTGGTGAAGAAAGCTACTCATCATCGACTGCAGACTGAGGCAGCCGCTGCTGGTGGAGCTGCCACTGCTCCTACCACCCCACCCCTCCCCTGCTGCCATGGCAGCGGAACGCGAGCGCACAGGGCCCACAGTGTCTGAGGATGGACGTTGGCGCACAAAGGCAGAGACCAACTGACTACATAGGTGGTTTTTATAGTACGTAATTTTGGCCTCCCTCTCAGCAGGTGTGAAAAAGGCCACCATTTTGGAACGATAGCGAGGGTCCAACAAGGTGGACAGCCAAAAGTCATCCCTCTGTCTGATGGTTATTATTCGGCTGTCGCTACGCAAGCAACCGAGCATGCTATGGGCCATTTGTGCCAAGGAATGCGAGGGACTCCCTGCCTCCATCTCCACAGCATACTGCCACGGTGCGTCTGGGTCCTCTGTCTCCTCCTCCTCCTCCTCTACCAGATGCTCCTGCTGCTCCACTCCTGTCCGCTGAGTGGAAAAACCACCCATTTCACTCAATAATTCCGGAGCACAAATGTCATCCTCTACCTCCTCCTCTTCTTCCTGTCCTGGCCCCACAGGGGTCATGTGGCGTTGAGATCTGTGCGCCACGTCTACCGCACCCTGACCAGCCATTGTTAACAGCATTTGTTCCAGGACGTGCAACAGAGGAATGACGTCGTTCATCCCATAGTCCTGCCGACTCACGAATAGCGTGGCCTCCTCAAAGGGCCTGAGCAAGCGGCAGGTGTCACGCATGAGCTGCCAATGGCTGACATCGAAGTTACACAGGGGAGTACCTTTATCCGCTTGTAACATCAGGAAATCGGTGATGGCCTTTCGCTGCTCGTAAAGGCAGTCTAACATGTGTAGGGTTGAATTCCACCTTGTTGCAACGTCGCAGATCAGGCGATGCTGTGGAATTCCGTTCTGCCGCTGCAGCTCAAGGAGGGTGTTCTTAGCAGTGTAGGAATGGCTGAAATGCATGCACAGTTTACGTGACATTTTAAGGATGTCTTGCAGTGGGATGGTGGATTTTAGGAACCGCTTGACAACCAGATTGAACACGTGAGCCATGCATGGCGCATGGCACAACCTTCCTTGACGCAGAGCAGACACCATGTTCTTTCCGTTGTCTGTTCATTACACTCAGAAGTTCCTCCCCTGTGTGACTACGTTCGCCAAGGCATACCAGGTGCAGCACAGCGTGACACCGTTGCGCCCTGCACATGTGATATGCCGGTCGGGTAATGGGACTTGGCACGGGGGTGGCGGCTGAGGACACGGCGGAAAAAGAGGTGGTAGAGGCGGACATGTTTGCTGGACCAAGGACGTGCAAACGTGGAGGCAAAAGCGTTGTGACCTGTCCAAGTTGCTGGTGCGGCTGTGCCGGCACCACGTTCACCCAGTGGGCCGTAAATGACATGTACTGTCCCTGACCGTAGTTACAGCTCCACACGTCGGCGCTGCCGTGCACTTTGGCAGAGACCGACATGCTCAAAGACTGGCCCACCATCTCTTCTACATGTGAATGCAGGGCTGGCACTGCCTTTTGGGCGAAGAAATGACGGCTTGGCACTCTCCACCGCGGCGCGGCACAAGCCATCATTTCTCGGAAAGGTGCTGAGTCCACCAGTTGGAAAGGGAGGGACTGCAGCACCAGCAACTTGGACAGGAGGACGTTCAGCTTTTGCACCGTCGGGTGCGTGCTCGCAAACTGTTGTCTCTTGGAAACGGATTCCAAGAAAGACTGTTGACGGAATCCGAGAAGAGGAGTAGCAGGAGAAGGAGCATCTGAACGAGCGGAAGATGCCAACGAGCGACAACTCCCCTCAGCAGAGGTGTTGGAGCCTTGACTGGCTGATAGAGGGTAATTGACGACGTCGGGTGACGGAGCAAGTAACGGAGCGGGTGATGGAGCGGGGGCTGGGGCAGGCAGAACCGCCGTATCTTTATCACGGTTTTCCCAGGCCACCGAATGGTGACGCTGCATATGCTGACGCAACGCTGTAGTCCCAACATGGGCCCCCTGGCCACGCTTGCATTTCTGGCCACATAGTCGACATACGGCTACGTTTACTTCCTCGGGGCGGCTTGACGAAAAATTGCCACACCACCGAGTAGGAAACTTTGCCCCCGCTACTCCTCACTGGCTGACTGCTACTTCCTCCATGCACACCGGCACCACTACTGGCCGTGGTGGTAGGCTGCAGTGGAGCTGGTGCTCTACTCCGTGGACGTTTGGCTCCACTGACACTGATGCGACCCTGCTGCCTCCTGGGCAACCCACCGACTGTTTCGCTCGCTGCCAAGCTGCCACCCTCTTCTCCTGATGATGCGGAAGAAATTGCCTGATGACGACGAGGCAGCCAAGTGCGATCAACCTCCTCATCATCAAGTACGGTCTCCGCCTCACTACTAGCCCCCTCGGCTGCGTCTGGGTCAGGAGACAGACCTGTCTCTAGACCGGCTACCGAGCCACTCTCCTCGCCAGTACTTGTTCGCCTGGCTGCTGAAAAGGCCGATGTCTCCCCCCGTTCCTGACCGCCCTCTGTTAGCTCTTCCTCACTGTACAGTGGGGCTGAGCCCACAGCATGCGATACTTCGCTTGGTGAGGGAACAGCAAAGGACAGGGGCAGGTAGAGGACATGTGATTTCAGTGGGCTTGGTCCCGGGCCATGCCAACTAACGGTTGTGTCTGACGTACCCACCGACCGTTGGCTGTAGGTGTCAGAGGTGACCTGGGAAGAGGAAGACGACCGAGCCAACCAATCGATGACGGCAGGGTTGTCGGTGGAGACACGACCGCTGGATGACACCGGGAGCACTGGCCTCCGGCTGCGAATAGTGCTACCTCGACCCCTTCCTCTGCTGCCACGTCTGCTCGCTCCTAAAACATTGCCTCCTCTGCCACTCCTCTGCATGTTGTCTGACATACTCTTTAATTCAACGATTCTGTGTCCCTGAGTAACAATTCTGTGTCCCTGAGTAACAATTCTGTGTCTGTCCGAGTAACAATTCTGTGGCCCTAAGTAACAGTTCTGTGGCCCTCAGTAACAATTCTGTGTCCCTGAGTAACAATTCTGTGGCCCTAAGTAACGGTTCTGTGGCCCGCAGTAACAATTCTGTGTCCCTGATTAACGTTTATGTGGCCCTAAGTAACGGTTCTGTGGCCCTCAGTAACAATTCTGTGTCCCTGATTAACGTTTATGTGGCCCTAAGTAACGGTTCTGTGGCCCTCAGTAACAATTCTGTGTCCCTCAAGAAACAATTCTGTGTCTGTCCCTGAGTAACAATTCTGTTGCCCTAAGTAACGGTTCTGTGGCCCTCAGTAACAATTCTGTGTCCCTGATTAACGTTTCTGTGGCCCCAAGTAACGGTTCTGTGGCCCTCAGTAACAATTATGTGTCCCTGATTAACGTTTCTGTGGCCCTAAGTAACGGTTCTGTGGCCCTCAGTAACAATTCTGTGTCCCTGATTAACATTTTGTGGCCCTAAGTAACGGTTCTGTGGCCCTCAGTAACAATTCTGTGTCCCTCAAGAAACAATTCTGTGTCTGTCCCTGAGTAACAATTCTGTGGCCCTAAGTAACGGTTCTGTGGCCCTCAGTAACAATTCTGTGTCCCTGATTAACGTTTCTGTGGCCCCAAGTAACGGTTCTGTGGCCCTCAGTAACAATTCTGTGTCCCTGATTAACGTTTATGTGGCCCTAAGTAACGGTTCTGTGGCCCTCAGTAACAGTTCTGTGTCCCTCAAGAAACAATTCTGTGTCTGTCCCTGAGTAACAATTCTGTTGCCCTAAGTAACGGTTCTGTGGCCCTCAGTAACAATTCTGTGTCCCTGATTAACGTTTCTGTGGCACCAAGTAACGGTTCTGTGGCCCTCAGTAACAATTCTGTGTCCCTGATTAACGTTTATGTGGCCCTAAGTAACGGTTCTGTGGCCCTCAGTAACAATTCTGTGTCCCTGAGTAACAATTCTGTGTCTGTGCGAGTAACAATTCTGTGGCCCTAAGTAACAGTTCTGTGGCCCTCAGTAACAGTTCTGTGTCCCTGAGTAACAATTCTGTGCCTGTGCGAGTAACAATTCTGTGGCCCTAAGTAACAGTTCTGTGGCCCTCAGTAACAATTCTGTGTCCCTGAGTAACAATTCTGTGGCCCTAAGTAACGGTTCTCTGGCCCTCAGTAACAATTCTGTGTCCCTGTGTAACAATTCTGTGTCTGTGCGAGTAACAATTCTGTGGCCCTAAGTAACGGTTCTGTGGCCCTCAGTAACAATTCTGTGTCCCTGAGTAACAATTCTGTGTCTGTGCGAGTAACAATTCTGTGGCCCTAAGTAACAGTTCTGTGGCCCTCAGTAACAGTTCTGTGTCCCTGAGTAACAATTCTGTGTCTGTGCGAGTAACAATTCTGTGGCCCTAAGTAACAGTTCTGTGGCCCTCAGTAACAATTCTGTGTCCCTGAGTAACAATTCTGTGGCCCTAATAACATTTCTGTGGCCCTAAGTAACAATTCTCTGGCACTCAGTAACAATTCTGTCTGTCCCTGAGTAAGAATTCTGTGGCCCTAACTAGCGTTTCTTTGTCCCTAAGTAACGATTCTGTGGCCCTCATTAACAATTCTGTGTCCCTGAGTAATGGTTCTCTGTCCCTAAGTAACGTTTCTCTGTCCCCAAGTATCGTTTCTGTGGCCCTAACTCTGTCCCTAATACAGAGCGGTCTGCCTCTTTTCAATGACTGCAGGCAAATGAAGAATTCCAAAATGGCCGCTATTTATAGCTCGACCATTACACAGTGCTGGCTGGCTGGCTGCTGATTGGCTGATGCGATCACATGTCGTTGAGGAATGCATTATGGGTCAGCGCGCCTTGTCCGAAGTAGGCTATTTTTCGGATTCGGCGCAAATCGAAATTTTTCCGATATTCGACTCGAATTCCACTTCGGCTACTTCGATTCGCTCATCTCTAGTGGACGGCTTTGTACGTTAGTGTTAGGATTTTTAATTTGATCCGTTGCACAATCGGAAGCCAGTGGAGGGATTGGCAGAGGGGGGTGGAGGACACTGAATGGAGGCCAGTGGAGGGATTGGCAGAGGGGGGTGGCGGAGACAGAGCGGTTGGAAAGGTGAATGAGTCTGGCAGCCGTATTCTGGATGGACTGAAGCGGGGATAGCCAGCGGCGAGGCAGGCCAGTGAGGAGGGAGTTGCAGTAGTCGAGTCGTGATATGATGAGGGAGTGGATGAGCTGTTTATTGTTTTCTGGGGTTAGGAACGTGCGGATTTTGGCAATGTTGCGGAGGTGGAGTCTGCATGTTGCGGAGGTGGAGTCTGCACGAGTTTGTTAAAGATTGGACTTGGGGCTGGAAGGATAAGTTGGAGTCCAGAATGACACCAAGTACTCTGGCCTGCAGGGCGGGTTTGATGGTGGCGTTGTTGGATGTGATGGAGAAGTCAATGGGGGGTGGTGTCCGGGCTGGAGGGAAGACAAGAAACTCGCTTTTGGAGAGGTTCAGTTTAAGGAAGTGGAGCGACATCCAGTCTGATATGTTGCTCAGTAGGTGTGTGATTCGGGCGGAGACCGAGGAGGTGAGGTGGGGGGTTGAGAGATAGATTTGTGTGTCGTCGGCATAGAGGTGGTAGTTGAAGCCGTGAGAGTGTATGAGTTGGCCAAGGGAGGAGGTGTAGATGGAGAAGAGAAGGGGCCCAAGGATGGAACCTTGAGGGACCCCAACAGAAAGGGGGAGTAAGGGGGAGGTGGTAGCATTATAGGTAATGCTGAAAGAGCGTTGTGACAGGTAGGATGAGAGCCAGGAGAGAGCAGAATCTCTGAGGCCGAGGGAGTGTAGTTTTTTGAGGAGGAGGGGTTGGTCGACTGTGTGGAAGGCCGCAGAGAGGTCAAGGAGTAGGAGCACTGAATAGTGGCCATTAGCTTTGGCGGTTAGCAGGTCATTGGAGAGTTTGAGTAAGGCAGTTTCGGTGGAGTGTAGGGGACGGAAGCCAGACTGTAGGGGATCGAGGAGGTTGTTGTCGTTGAGGTGAGAGCATAGGCGGGTGTAGACTAGGCGCTCAAGGAGTTTAGATGTAAATGGGAGATGGGTCTGAGGTTGTTCGGGTCATTGGGGTCCAGGGAGGGCTTTTTAAGTATGGGGGTGATGTGTGCATGTTTCAGAGGGGAGGGGAAAGTGCCGGAGGAGAGGGGGAGATTGAAGATGTGGGTGAGGGAGCGTAGGATGGAGGGGGAGGGAGGTTGTAGGAGTTGTGAGGGGATAGGGTCGAGGGGGCAGGTGGTGAGGCGGGCATCAGAGAGGATCTTGGAGACTTCCTCGATGGTAGTAAGGTCAAAGGTGCGGAGTGTTGGGGGAGCTTCAGTATGAAGAATGTAGGGTGGGGAAGTGGAGGTCAGAGCAGTGGTGAGGCCGTGGGAGAGGGGTGATGAAGGGGTAGCTGAGTGAAGGGGAACGGGGTTGGAGGGAGTTTGAGCAGCAACGAAGTCCCTGCTGGTTATGTCGAGGGGGAGGGAGGATGAGGGGGTAGCTGTGTGAGAGGGGACAGGTTGAGAGGGCATGTGAGTTGCGGCGATGTCCTTGCGGATTGTGTCAGTCTTGTTTTTGAAGTGATTGGCAATCTCAAGGGCAGTGAGTGAGGTGCTGGGTGGAGGTGGGGGTGGCGAGAGTAGAGAGTTGAAGGTGGGGAAGAGTCGGTGAGGATTTGAGGAGAGGGCCTTGATGAGGGTCAGGAAGTAGGCTTGTTTGGCTGTGTGGAGGGAGGAGGTGTAGGTGTGGAAGGCAGATTTGTAGCGGGTGAAGGCATGTTGGGATTTGGTTTCGCGCCATAGTCGCTCCAGGGCACGACTGTGTCGTTTGAGGGTTTTGGTGTGATCAGTGTGCCAGGGCTGGAGCGGTCGGGGTTTGATGTTGCGTGTGGTTAGAGGCGCTAGTGAGTCAAGGGCTGTTGACAGCGTGTTGTTGTAGGCAGTCATAGCCAAGTCGGGCAGGACAGGAGGAGGATGCTGTCATGGAGTTGATCAGTTGCAGAGTGGAGGGGGCAGGATTAAGGTTGCGGAGGTTACGGCTGGTAGTAGTGTGACATTTGGAGGGGTAGGCGTTGGAGGACGAGGAGATAGAGAAGGTAATAAGGCTGTGGTCAGAGAGAGGGAAGGGGGTTTAAGTGAGGTTGTGGGGAGCGCAGCGGTTGGAGAAGACAAGATCAAGGATATTACCGTCAGAGTGGGTGGTGGATTGTATGCACTGTGCAAGTGCAAAGGAGGAGGTTAAGTGGAGGAGATGGGATGTGTCCGGGTTGTTGAGGTTGACAGGGATGTTGAAATCCCCAAGGATGATGGTGGGTAGCTCAGAGGAGAGGAAGAAGGGTAGCCAGGAGCAAAAGTCATCCAGGAAGCGGGGTATGGATCCAGGAGGCCGGTATATCACAGCAATCTTCAGGGGGGTTGGGGAGAATAGTCGGACGCAGTGGGCCTCGAAGGAGGAGAAGGATAGGGAGGGGGGGTTTGGGAGGACTCGGAAGGTGCTCTGCGGTGACAGGAGCAGACCAACCCGACCACCTTTACGACCGTTAGGCCTCGGTGAGTGGGTCCAGGTGAGACCTCCGTAGGAGAGTGCAGCAGGGGAGGTAGAGTCAGTGGCCTGGATCCAGGTTTCTGTGATCGCTAGGAGGTTGAGGGAGCGGGAAACAAAGAGGTTGTGGATGGCGGTAAGCTTGTTGCACACCGATCGGGCGTTCAGGAGTGCACATGAAAACAGGGGGGGAGATTTAGGGAGCAGGAGGACAGATACTAAGTTGTGGGGGTTGTGGCGGGACGTGGAGGTGGGAGGGTGTTGTGCGGGTGAGGGAGGTGGTGGAGGGCCAGGATTCGGGGAGATGTCTCCCGCGGTTAGGAGGAGGAGAAGGGTGAGAAAGGTGGCATGGGAGCGGGATGTGCAGGAGCGTGAGAAACTACTAGTGGAGGTGTTGGGGTCAGTGGGAGAGTGGAGTAATAGGAGGAGGTGGTGGGTGCCGTTGAGGGGTGAAGGAAGCAGTGAGGACACAATATACAATTGTTTGGGAGGGGCAGAGGGATATAGTGAATGGATTTTGGGAATGGAGGAGAGGAAAATGAGGAGGAGAGGAAGAGGCATTTTGGGGAGGTGATGAGAGCAATAGTAGGGAGATGATAGCAATGAGGGGGAGATGTACAAGTTTTGGGGTGGAGCAGAGCGGTAAAGAAATGAGATTTGGGAACAGAGGATAGTAATATGATAAGGAGAAGAGGGGCGTATTATATAAAGGTACACGGAGTGGGACTCAGGCATGTAAGAGATGTTTCCCGGGGTGTTTGCTTGCAGTCTGTCCAGCGTGCAGTAGGGTTTCTTGCTGTTGTTGTGTCTTCCTGCTGCTGAAGTTCTCCTGCTTTAGTTCAACTGCTGTGTTTAACTGCATCCCACTCCTTCAACACAGCACTCAATCAGAAGCAGCACCCCCATCAGAGACTGTGCCCCCCCTCAGTGATCTCCCCCCATGAGCTGATCTAAATTTATAGGGAGATGCTCAAATGAGCATTCAACTCCACCCCAATTAGAAGCTGATAAGGATCACATGAATAGTGGGGGATGGTTCTCAGGGAACAGGCTACAGTCATAAACCTGAGTGCAGCTGGAGGTGAGGAATGGTCAACATACACAAATATAAATACACCATTTGTTCTGAATTTAACAGGAGTCAATGCGTTTTTCTAGTTAAGAGCGGAGATTGGAGATAGATGCATTTACCCAGAGGAAAGCAGGAGGAGACAATGCGTTTTTCTAGTTAAGAGCAGAGATAGGAGATAGATGCATTCACCCAGAGGAAAGAGCAAATAACAACAAAGGGCCAGAAGAGAACTAGGGAAATGAGGAAATAGAATTTGTTTCCCTAAAACTTGCTTAGCTTATGTATATATTGCTGACCATCAGATTTACAGTGCTATATTTCTTTTTACATAATTTGGACAACCCCTTTAAGGTTTTTTTTGGCATTTTATATCTTAAATGCACTTATGTGAATTAATTAATAGTAATTTGGACTTTAAATTTGGTTAAAAACCCATAATATAAAAAAAAAAACAAAAAATAATTTTTTTTTTATAAATTTGAAGACAATTTTGCATTTTGTGACAAATCATGACGTCTAAGAGTTTTTTCAATATTTTATTTGTTTTCAATATTTTTTTATTTGTTTTCAGCACACCAAAATACACGGAAATTAGATGAAAATAATCAAACAGCTTTATAGTCGCAGACCTGAGTTATAAGTAAGACACACAACAAGTAAAGCCCAACTTCAGCTAACGCTTCTACAGCAGTTACAGCAACAGGTTCTCTATAAGGTCCAACCCCCCATATGAATGACAACTGACAGTTGTGAGCACCCCCAGCAGTGTTATAGGATTTGCCCCAACCCCTCCAACTGCCATTTTTCCCTAAAGACTTAGTCTTCTACAGGAAGTAGAGAAAAAAAAAAAACAATCTACTGGGAGGGACAACAAAAAATAAAACAATAAGAGACTCAGAAAAACAAAACCTGCTCTGCTAATGACAGATTTCATTATTAATGTCATTACTGATTTTGCCCATAGTTACACTTTGGTGCCAACGTTGTAATATTTCCAGGGAGAAGAAGTTCTCTTTAGAAACTTTACACCAAAAAGAGATGTGTGCACTCAGAGTGATTATTGTGAACCCCAATCAGAGGAATGTCAGTCCCCCGGAAGAAGTGGTAGGAATATGACCGCACACTCAGCACTTTGTAAGTTCAGATCTCTGGCAGTTGTATTGTGTGATTAGTCTATGGAGAGGAGTAATAGCTGGAAAGAGAAAACATGGAACAAGGATTTCTGATCTTCACCTGATGGAATCCCATTTGGCAGAACCACATGGAACACAAGTGGCCAGCTGGGCTTACATTTTACTGCTGAATACATCCCCTAAATCAGCAGTAACTCAGTATTGGAAGGCCTGCATCAGCTTGGGATGTTGTTTTCTCACTGAACAGAGACTTCTTTCTAGCTGGTGTCACAGACACAGACCTACCTGAAAGGTTGTCACCCATGAGAGGATATCCTACAACCTCACAAACACCCCCTTTCCGCTCTATGATCACAATCTCATCACCTTCACAGTCTCCTCATCTTCAAACACGTATCCCTCCAATCAGCAATCACCTGCAGAAACCTTCACAACTTGAACCCTTCTCCTTTCCACTCTGCAACTGACCAACTCTATGACAGAATCTCTCCCCTGTCCTGCCCTGACCTGGCCACTGCTGTCTACAACAGTTCACTTTCATCCACATTAGACTCACTTGCTCCTCTAACATGAAGCATCAGGCCCCGCCCATTACAACCTTGGCAGACTGACAACTCCAGAAATCTTAAACGACATAGCCGTGTGCTGGAGCGATTGTGGCGTAAAACCAAATCTCACCAAGCATTCACCCGATATAAATCTGCTTTCTTCACATACAATTCCTCCCTCCATGCTGCCAGACAAGCCTACTTTGTCACTCTCATCAATAGCTTGTCATCCAGTCCTCGTCGTCTCTTCTCTACTTCTAACTCTCAACTTTCTCCACCTCCACCCAGTACCTCACTCACTGCTCACGAGATTGCAAATCATTTCAAAAACATGATTGATGCAATTCATAGGGGCATTGCCACTGCACAGACATCCATCCCACTTAGCATACCCTATACTAAACCTCCCTCAACACTTTCCTCTTTTGACCTTGCTACTACCGAAGAGGTCACTAAGGTTTCTCAGAAGCCCGTCTCACTACCTGCCCCCTGGATCCTGTCCCCTCACAACTACTACGGTCACTGTCTTCTTCCATCCTATGCTCCCTCACATCTTCAATCTCTCCCTCTCTACTGGTGCCTTCCCCTCCCCTCTAAAGCATACGCACATCACTCCCATACTTAAAAAGCCCTCCCTGGACCCCACCAACCTGAACAACTTAAGACCCATCTCCCTGCTCTCATTTACTTTTAAACTCTTAGAACGCTTAGTCTACAATCGCCTGAGCTCCTTCCACCTCACCAACAACAACCTTCTTGACCCTTTACAGTCTGGTTTTCGCTCACTACACTCCACTGACACTGCCCTACTAAAACTCACTAATGATCTACTAACTGCTAAAACCAATGGCCACTACTCCATACTCATCCCAACCAATGGCCACTACTCCGTACTCATCCCAACCAATGATCACTACTCCGTACTCATCCCAACCAATGATCACTACTCTGTACTCATACCAACCAATGGCCACTACTCTGTACCCATCCCAATCAATGGCCACTACTCCGTACTCATCCCAACCAATGGCCACTACTCCGTACTCATCCCAACCAATGGCCACTACTCCGTACTCATCCCAACCAATGGCCACTACTCCGTACTCATCCCAACCAATGGCCACTACTCCGTACTCTTACTACTTGACCTCTCTGCAGCTTTTGATATGGTTGACCAACCCCACCTCCTCAAAAAACTCCACTCAGTTGGCCTCCAAGACTCTGAACAAGCTCTGCAATAGGTAGGAGAACCAGGAGAGAGCAGAGTTAACTATAACTCTGCCTCCTCCTCTCCACTCCCTCTTTCCATAGGGGTACCTCAAGGTTCAGTTCTTGGACCCCTACTCTTCTACATCTACACCTCCTTCCCCTACTGCCATGGTTTTAAGTACCATCTCTATGCTGATGACACACAAATCTATCTTTCTACTCCTCACCTCACCCCTTCAGTCTCCTCTCGCATTACTAACCTACTAAGTGACATATTGGAATGGATGTCACTCCACTTCCTCCAACTCAATCTTAACAAATCTGAGCTTTTAGTATTCCCCCCAGCCCGTGTCCCCTCCCTGACTTCTCCATCAAGACCAATAACACAACCATCAGTCCCTCCCCTCATCAAAAGATAAAATATTCAAATCCCTTCTAGTTGTGTATTGATGGACATAAGCACTAAACTCAGTTCATCCGATGATTACATTCCAGTTTGCTCAGATTTTAGTGTTTCTTTTAAAGTAACATTTTATCTTTTCCCTTCTCTAGCTTGTGGGATGACATTGGGGATGTGAAACTAACTTGTGACACCTGAAACTTCTTTAATATTCCTTTTCCTCCAGAATTTAATCAATGCAGAAATTTATGAAACCTCCGGTGATAGATTAGACCGACATTAACTGTAAAACTTTGTCACATTGAGAGCATTAAAATGGCTTCTCTCCAGTGTGAATCCTCTGGTGTGTGATAAGATGTGACTTCTGTGTAAAAGCTTTATCACATTCAGAACACTGATATGACTTCTCTCCAGTGTGAATCCTCTGGTGTCTGATAAGATTTGACTTCACTGTAAAAGCTTTATCACATTCAGAACACTGATATGGCTTCTCTCCAGTGTGAATCCTCTGGTGTTTCATAAGATTTGACTTCTGAGTAAAAGCTTTATCACATTCAGAACACTGATATGGCTTCTCTCCAGTGTGAATCCTCTGGTGTGAGATAATATGTGATTTATCTGTAAAAGCTTTATCACATTCAGAACACTGATATAGCTTCTCTTCAGTGTGAATCCTCTGGTGTCTGATAAGATCTGACTTCCGTGTAAAAGCTTTATCACATTCAGAACACTGATATGACTTCTCTCCAGTGTGAATCCTCTGATGTCTGACAAAATTTGACTTCTTTATAAAAGCTTTGTCACATTCAGAACACCAATATGGCTTCTCTCCATTGTGAACCTTCTGGTGTGTGATATATTTTCTCTCCATTGTAAAATCTCCAAATAAGAAGTAGTTTGAAATGACTCCTCTTATGTATACTTGGGTTGGACGTTATTGTAAAGCCATTGTCACTTCCAGAACTCTGAAATTACTTTTCTCCTGCTGGATCAATGTGGAAGAGGATCCAAACCATGACTTTTAGAACACAGATATGACTTGTATCCCGTGTGAATCCTCTAGTGAACTGTAATAAAGACTTTCAGTCAATTAAGACATCCATATGTCTTGTTTTCCATGTGACTCAGCTATATTCATGAAGACCAACATGACCGAAAACTTGGTTCATCAATCTACCTGTACAAAAAAAAAGAAAATAATTCTATATAAAGGGCTACATAAAGTTGCTTTCTATTTTTAATGTTCATTACTAAATATATCTTATGAATAGAAAGAATATGTACAGCATTATCTACAGTATTTTTTTTAATCAAATATATTTTATTAAGAAAGTTTATAAGTGTGCACAGTATTCCCAACATTCAGCCCAGACAATGGAGTCATACATTCTCACGTATAGGCGGTTGTGGCACTGTTACAGATCATACAGAACAATAACTTGCTTTGTCTATGGTGTCACTTTTACCTTTTATAAACAAATGAACAGAGAAAAGAAGAAACAGCCTAGAACAATTCAGCTGTACACGGCAAGTAACTCCCCCCCAGTACATACAGTTGTGTTCATAATAATAGCAGTGTGTTGGAAAAAGTGACTAAAGCTGAAAATCCTTCTAATAGCTTTTATTTCCATCCACACAAATGCATTGGGAACACGACACATTCTATTCCAAATCAAAACATGAAGAAAAATATATCAAATTTGTGTTGTTCCTCTAAAAAAATGGAAGAAAAGTAAATATTAGACGGTTCAAAAAAAAAATGGCCGTGTTTGTATTCTTCTTTACAAACTCAAACATTCACTATATAAACTGAGAAATGTTTGAAGATTTTGCTTTCCTTTGAATGACTTCATGAATATTTGGTTGTAGTCGCACTGTTTCTGAGAACTGCTGTACATCTGTGTTGCATGGAGTCCCCCAACTTCTGGCCCCTGTGATCAGGTATTCCAGCCCAGGATGATTGGACCACATTCCACAGTTTTTCTCTATTTCTTGGTTTTGCCTCATTTTTGAAGTCACCCCACAAGTTTTCTATTGGATGAAGATCCGGGGATTGGGCTGGCCACTCCATAACGTCCATCTTGTTGGTCTGGAACCAAGATGTTGCACGTTTACTGGTGTGTTTGGGGTCGTTGTCTTGTTGGAACACCCATTTCAAGGGCATTTCCTCTTCAGCATAAGGCAGCATGACCTCTTCAAGTATTCTGATGGATTCAAACTGATCCATGATCCCTGGTATGCGATAAATAGGCCCAACACCGTAGTATGAGAAACATCCCCATATCATGATGCTTGCACCACCATGCTTCACTGTCTTCACAGTGTCCTGTGGCTTGAATTCAGTGTTTGGGGGTCATCTGACAAACAGTCTCCGCCTACTAGACCCAAAAAGAACAATCTTACTTTCATCAGTCCACAAAATGTTGCACCATTTCTCTTTAGGCCGGTCAATGTGCTCTTTGGCAGATTGTAACCTCTTCAGCACACGTCTTTTTCCCAACAGTGGGACTTTGCGGGGACTTCTTGCAGATAGCTTGGCTTCACATAGGCGTCTTCTAATTGTAACAGTCCTCACAGGGAACGTCACACCTTCTTTCATCTTCCTGGAGCTGATTGTTGGCTGAGTCCTCACAGGGAACGTCACACCTTCTTTCATCTTCCTGGAGCTGATTGTTGGCTGAGTCCGCCCCATTTTGGCTATTCTTCTATCCATTCCAATGGTAGTTTTTCGCTTTCTTCCTCGTCTTTCAGGTTTTGGTTGCCATTTTAAAGCATTTGTGATCATTTTAGCTGAGCAGCCGATCATTTTCTGCACTTCTTTATATGTTTTCCCTTCTCCAATCAACTTTTTAATCAAGGTACGCTGTTCTTCTGAACAATGTCTGGAACGACCCATTTTCCTCAGAATTTCAGAGAGAAATGCACTGTAACCAGCATGTCCAACATTTTCTGCCTTCCTTCCTTAAATAAGGGCAATAATTGCCACCTGTTTTTCAAAGAATGAATGACCTCACTAATAGAACTCCACACTGCTATTATATTGAACACGCCCCTTTCAATGAATGATTCAATGACACAGAATCAGCAGCATGCATGTCATGACTGTTGGGTCTGTTGGATTTCTATGACTCTACTACACCTGCTAGGAAATTATTTGCCATGTAGAAATATCATTTCTACCAAAAATAGTGATTGATCCGGTTAGTGATGTCTGACTGCTATTATTTTGAACACAACTGTACATAGATAGCTGACACCGTTCAATGAGGCCTGTGTCTACAGGATCATACCCAAAGTATCAGTCTCCAATGTAGTTACCATTCAGTAGGATACAACTGGCCGTTCTCCTTCTATGGGGCTAAAAGAGATAAGATTTTAAAAGCCTATGAAGAACTAACCAGGAGAGAGCAAGGAGTATCCAGCCAGTTCTGCCAGACATACATCTCCTGGGGGAATTACAATGTTGGTAAGTTAGTTTTTCACATGTTGATGTGGAGATCACCTGCTCAATCCACTGGTGTCTGCTGGGAGCTTGAGATGATAGCCAAGATCGGGATATTTTTTATGGTCAAGCAGCCTCACTATTGCTATATGACTTGTAATAGGAGGAGGTGTAAATAATTCCTCCTCTATTGAGACCAAGAGGCACACCCGAGGAATATTGAACACCAACATTACAATACTGGTCATATCTTTCCACTTTTTGAATAATTTTGGACATCTCCAAAATGTGTATCAAATCCCCGACATCACCGCTACAATTGGGGTCATAAGGGGAAATCCCTCCTGTCCTAGCTGAACAATTGAGCTGGAGTCCTGAAAGATCTATGCAAAAGAAATGACTGAGTTTCTGTGAAGAGGACAGAGAGATGAGAGGTATGGAGGTCACAATCACCTCCCACCACTCTCTCTTATCTTCTCTGTTTCCCATTTCTTTCTATAAGTCTTCGGTAAGAGTCAAAAGACTGGAATAAATAGATGAGAGATCATGCCTTTCCCACTGGTGCCATCTGAAGCCCATTAACAAGTGTGAGAGTGATGTGAAATCTGTAGCTGATGGAAATAACAACCGATGGATGGGATCTAATGTGTCTACTAAGTCCCACCTGGTAAGATGTTGAAGTTGGGCAGCTATAATATAAAGTCTAACATTTGGTATTGCTAGGCCTCCTTGGTCTTCACCATACTGTAGATTAGTGAGTTTGATTCTAGCTGATGGCTTCTTCTAAATGAGTTCCCCAAACTGGGAGTCTATACTGGAGAACCACTTACGAGGTGTCCACATGGGAGAATTGTGGAGTATATAGAGGAATTGTGGGGTCCATATCTTCTCTTGTTCATAGATGTTATTGGAAAGAGATAATAGTTTTACAAGGAGCTGATAACAATGTGATTGCAGGACTCACCAACAGTAAGTCAGAAGGGGTACAACCCTTAGAGGTAACGTACAGGTTGTAATTTGTACAGTACAAATAATATCTTCATACATTAAAGTGGAGTTCCAGTGAAAATAAAAAAAAAATAAAAGTCAGCAGCTACAAAAACAGTAGCTGCTGACTTTTAAAAGACGGGCACTTACCTGTCCCTCGATCTCGTGGTGTCCTCCCCGCAGCCCGTTTCACCAGCCGCCCTGTGTTTCCAGTGCCGGCATCTTCAGTGTGGGCACCCAGCTGTGACAGCTTGCGGCTTCACATCCGGGTGCCCACTGAGCATGTGCGAGTATCTCTGTGCTTTGTGAATGGTCCTGTAATCTTCTAGGACCTTTCATGTGTCCCAGAAGACTACAGGGAGGGAGGGGGAGGACAACTTCTACTTCTGATCAACTAGGACAGTGATGGCGAACCTATGGCACGCAGAGCCATCTCAGTGGGCACGCCAGGAGGAAGAGGAAGAGAACGCGCTCTCCTGCGCACCTCCGGAAGCGCGCACCGGGCGATCTCCGTGATTGCTGTGTCCTGCGGACACAGCTGATCACGTGACATGGTAAAAGGCCAATCACAGCGGCCTTTTACCACGTGATCAGCCGTGACCAATGACACGCTGATCACCGGGAAATGCAAATGCCGGTTCTCGGCTGCACTTTCCTCACGCTGTCAGATCGTGAGGAAAGTACTGCCGAAAACCAGCAGTTGTCAGAACAGGGATCGGCACCGATCATCAGGGTCACTGATCATCAGTGCCCTGATGATCGGTGCCCACCTGTGCCACACACAAGTTCCGCCCACTTGTGCCCAGCAGTGCGCCCACCTGTGCCCAGCAGTGCGCCAACCTATGCCCAGCAGTGCACCCACGTGTGCCCAGCAGTGCGCCCACCTGTGCCCAGCAATGCACCAACCTGTGACCAACAGTGCGCCCACCTGTGCCCAGCAATGCACCCACCAGTGCCCACCTGTGCCGCCCACCTGTGCCCACCAGTGCCACCCACCAGTGCTGCCAGTCTGTGCCACCAGTCAGTGCCCAGCGGTTGTGCCAGTCAGTGCCCAGCAGTGATGTCAGTCAGTGCCACCTATCAGTGCTGTCTATCAGTACCCATTATCAGTGTCACCTATCAGTGCCACCTATCTGTGACACCTCATTAGTGCTGCCCATCAGTGCCACCCATCAATGATGCCCAGCAGTGCCGCCGGTCAGTGCCGTCTGTCAGTGCCTCCAGTTGGTGCTGTCAGTGCCGCTTATCAGTGCCCATCATTTCCTGCATATCAGTGCATCATCAGAGCATCCTCATCAATGCTCACCAGTGCCGCCTCATCAGTGCTACCTATCTGTGCCGCCTCATCAATGCCCATCAGTGCTGCCTATCAGTGCAGCCTCACCAACGCACATCAAAGAAGAAATATTACCTGTTTGCAAAATTTTAGAATAGAAGCAAAGGAAACCTTTTATGTTTTTAATTTTTTGCTCTTTTTTCATTTATAGTGCAAAAAATAAAACACCCAGTGGTGATTAAATACCACCAAAAAAAGCTCTATTTGTGTGAAAAAATGATAAAAATTGCATATGGTTACAGTGTTGCATGACCGCACAATTGTCTTTGTTAAGTGCAACAGCACTGAAAGCTGAAAATTGTCCTGGGCAGGAAGGGGGTAGAAGTGCCCGGTAGGCAAGTGATTAATTCCAGTGTTGGCACTTTGAAATAAAAAAGTTGGTTTTGTGTTGCAGTTTGGGCACTCGGGCTCAAAAAGGTTCACCATCACTGACCTAGGTGATTGCAGCAGAAGTGGGAGCGGGTACCTGTCAATTTCGGTTACCCCCCCAAAAGGTGCCAGTGGGGTCCTTAACCACTTGCCTACCAGGCACTTATACCCCCTTCCTTACCAGGCCAATTTTCAGCTTTCAGCATTGTCGCACTTTAAATGACAATTGCGCGGTCATGCAACATTGTACTCATATGAAATTTTTATCATTTTTTTCACACAAATAGAGCTTTCTTTTGGTGGTATTTACTCCCCGTTTGGTGTTTTATTTTTAGTGCTATAAACAAAAAAAGAGCACAACATTTGAAAAAAAAGTTCTTTGTTTCTATTATAAAATTTTGCAAACAGGTAATTTTTCTCCTTCAGTGATGTGCGTTGATGAGGCTGCACTGATGGGCACTGATAGGCGGCACTGATTACACGGATTAGAGACTAACCGTTTTTATATTTCATGTATGCACTTTGAAACGCCAACTTGGGACATTTATCACATCTATACTCCACCATACGCCTCAGTGCGTGTATTTATTTATGTCACTATAATTGATATGGAGATCATAGTTGGTCACTTTTATATTCTCCATTGTATCTACATACATTTCATTCATGATATTTATGATTTTACATTTTTTTCATACCTTTAGCGCTGCATGTGTTTTATTTATTATTGATTAGAGGGTTTTGAGGTTCTTACCTTTCATGCCAGCTGCTCCATTTCTATGTTTATCCAGCGCTCGTTTTATCTTATTGGATGAGGCAGCACTGATGAGCTGGCACTGTTAGGCGGCACTGTTAGGCGGCACTGATGAGCTGGCACTGTTAGGCAGCACTGTTAGGCGGCACTGATGAGCTGGCACTGTTAGGCGGCACTGTTAGGCGGCACTGATGAGCTGGCACTGTTAGGCGGCACTGTTAGGCGGCACTGATGAGCTGGCACTGTTAGGCGGCACTGATGATGGGAACTGATGATGGGCACCACATGTGAAGATGGGTAACTGCTTCATAGCAGCCATGAAAACAAGTCAGGGATTAGTATGGAATGAATCCAGTAATCTTGGCAGGGACCAGGTACCTGAGGGGAGAGGTCTTTGCTATAGGCAGCACTGGTCACACATATATATATATTAGGGCATCAACTCTTGTCAGCTTCAGCTCTGAGGAAAGGGACACGTCCCAGAAATGCATCAGCAGGCTGACAGCACCACCAGTCGGACTCTCTGACATCAGGTTTGGGCCATCACTGTGGCTTTTTAGGCTTTTTCATGTACATATTCTGTGAGTAGGTTTTTTGTCTTTTTTATTTTTTTTTAAATAAAGCTTGGATAATGCGCTAGGTGTTTGCACCGCCTGTGTGACTTTTTTCTTTTTTACCAGGACATGAGAGTTTTGTGGTTAGTCTCCATGGCTACTATATTTTGGGGGGAGGATTTCCAAATGTAGATTTAAATCCCATTCCTACTTGGATGTATATGGTATGAAGTGTAAGGTGGTGGAGCTGGTAGCTGTGTATATAAGGTGGAAATCAAACCTCTGACATGGGGGTCACATTTACATATGTGTTCAAACCTGGTCATGTCTGGGAGGGAGGGGGTTGGTGTGTGAGAGAAACAAAAGTGATTGATCTGAAGATATCTAAAACTTTCAGGTCTAGATATTTTGTGGGAGTCACATAGGGTTTGGAAGGGTATAAAGGAGTCTGGTGCTGTGAAATTGTAAGTTTGAACTAGACTAGCTCTAGGACAAGCATGAAAAGAAGATGGAGGCATCCATGCCGGATAACAGCCTGGAATGAGGAGGTATGCCATGAGTGGGTTATGGGGTGACTGTAAGGTGTATCAGAACTTAGACTGTCCCAGATAGATGGGTAGTGTTGAGTAATTGGGTTTTGGAGTGAGCGATGGTCTCTGGAGTGTAGCCATAATAAATTGGCAACTGATAAGGCGTCACAATCTACTGACTCTATAGTGACACATGGAGGGGGGGGGGGTCACTTTTACTGCATGATATTTAGGGAGTTGAGCAAGATGTGCAGCTTGGAAATATTTTGCAAAGTTCAGAAGCCCCAGACCACTCTAAGTTTCGGTGAGGTACGGATGGACCTGGGCAGATGCAGTTTAATAGTGCCCCATACATAAGTGGTGGGGTGACACAAATATGCAGAGAAAACAGGAAGGTATATATATGGGTAGGACCCAATAAAGGTATAATATTTTGGGCAGAATTGTCATTTTTTTACAATCATGATACAATCCATCCATGAGAGGGGTAGTCTGGACCAGGATGTCATAAGATTGGTAAGGTGTGTTAACATAGGAGGGTAGTTAGCAGAATATAGAATATTGAGGTCTGCCATCAGCTTGGGTCCTAAATCAGGAATATATTGACTGGACCAAGAGAAGGGTGGAGGACGTTGTAGTTGTGACACAGTTAAGGAGGGTAGAGAGATATTAAGAGCTGTAGACTTTTTGGGATTCACAACCAGGTCTAAAATCACTGCAAATTGGTCCAGGCATTGGAGAAGGTTGGGTGCTGAGATCAAAGGAGAAGACATGAAGAGGAGATTGTCATCAGAGAAAAAGCATAACTTATGATGATGACCGCCAAGTTCTAATCCTTTAATATTTGTGTTAGTTCTTATCAGCTGTGCTAAAGGTTCATTCGCTAGAAAAGGAGGGGGGGGGGGGAGGGGCAGCCTTGCCTCATTCCCCTTTGTATGAAAAAAAAAGTCTGACTTGTAACCCACATATCTCAAGTAAGCCCTTGGGGAGGTGTAAAGGGGTGATATCCATTGGAGTCAAAGGCTTTTTTTATGTCTAAGGAAAGGAAACAGCCGGGTATGCGGCGTATGCAAGCTGCATGTTCTAGCAAAATCACTCTGTGGTCTCGGCTTGGCAGAGGGGGGTTAAAACCCATCTGATCCTTGTGTATCAAGGTGCCTATGAGAGTTCAGCCATGCAGATAGGATTTTTCTAGGATTTTACCATCCAAGTTAAGAAGGGAGATTGGTGTGTAATGAAGCCATGTGGTGTGATCTGATTGGGGTTCAGGTAGCATAGAAATGACTGCTGTTAGGGAGTCTGAGCAGAAAGAATAACCTTTGAGTAAGGCATTAAATGCATTAACCAATAAAGGTGGAAGGAGGTTAGTAAATATTTGGAATATAGGGCTGTAAGCTGTCTTGGCCAGGCCGCTTATTAGACTTTAGGGACTTGATGGAGTGCAGGATCCTCAAGTTCTGTAATAGGTGTTTCCAGGGAAGAACATTGAGAAGCTGAGAGTGTTGGTAGAGATAGGCTTGAGAAAAGTCCAGTGGCCTGCGATTCATCATAGGAGCTGGTCTCAGAGTATAATTCTGCTAGATGTTTGTGGAAGACCTGTAATATTTTATTAGGATGGCTGGTGTGTGAAGTTTTTGTAATCTTTAAATGGACAAGTCTGTGTGTGTGGTCTGAGGTTCGCAGTCCCAGGGCTAGAAAAGTGTCAGGTTTGTTTGTGTTCATATAATGTTTATGTCTGGATTGGCGTAGAACTTTTTCATCTGATTCTGTCAAGAAAACATCTATTTCTAGCCTGGTCTTGTCCAGGACAATCTATGAGAAGGTGAGGGGTCTGATTGGAAGGCTTTGTTGGCCTGATGAAATTTAGTACATGAGCAATATAGGTAGAGAGGTAAGCAGAGTTATAAAACGACCAACAAAGTAACTCAATCAAAGCATAAATGGTCCTTATTGATCCAGTAAATGCCTGTGAGTTCTCCAAAGTTCCCATTTTCGGTCAAATAAATGCATCTTATCCAATAGAGTATAATGAATTCTCTCCATGAGCATCACCGCATCAACTCTGCAGAACTGTGGTCAATGGTACTGTGAGGGATTTCCAATGTAGGGCAATAGCCCATAGGGTGGATATACAAATGCTATGGATTAGCCTCATAACCTCAGTCTGAACTCCCGAGATAGGGGCTCCCAGTAGGCAGGACTGCATAGACAGATGCACTGGAGCACCTGCCACTGCAGAGGCAACTTCAGAAATTTTGTGTCACACCAATGAGAGGCTTGGGCAGGCCCACAATATATGCACTAGAGTACCAGCAAGGCCACAGCCCCGGAAACAAAGGTGGGACGTCCCTGGATACATGGCGTGTAGTCTAGATGGGGTATGATACCATCTGGTTATTACTTTGAGAGCCGTCTCACGGACAGAAAGATCTAGAGCTCTTACACACATTATCCACCATGGAATCCCAATCCTTATCAGAAAATGTGACATCACTATCAGCCTCCCATTTCTGTCTATAAAGAGGGGGTGAGGGAAAGAAAGTAACCAAAAATTGGTGATACAAATCTGAAATAAGACCCCTGCCCCTAGGAGAGTCACGGCTAATACATTCAAAAAATGAAATCGGAGATGAAGGCGTAAGACCAAAATGTGAATTAAAAAAAGTTTAATCTGTCGATAATGATAATATTCACGAAGTGGGATATCAAAAAGTATGCGTAGCATCTCAAAAGTGATACAAGATCCTCCTCTCTGAAAGTCAGATGACCTAATAAAGGACCTATCATACCACCAACGGAATACCTGTGAAGATGAGAATGCTGTTATAAAATTTGGGTCACCAAAAAATGATGAACCTGGTGAGACAGAGGAGACAAGATTCAATTTAAGTTTATAACGGGACCAAAACATCAATGATTGGGCAACAATGGAATTATAGAGCAATAACGAGCGGGGGGGGGGGATTATAGACCATAATACACCTGGTAAATAGAACGGATGTATAGACTGAGATTCAAATCTGATCCATGGGACCTGGGAAGTAATAGTCACCCATTGTGATAGTTGTGCGAAACGGGCTGACAGGTAGTAAAGCCAGAAATTGGGGAGACCTAGGCCTCCCGCCCATTGTGACCGGTAGAGGACCGATGAAGTAAAACGAGGGCGTTTGTTACACCAAATAAAATTATGAATAATCCGTTGAAAGTGATCAACGTATATGATATACCCTGTCTCATATACGTATAGTAAGAACGTATATGAGACAGGGATTGGGAGTGATCTAAATAAAGTAATTTAGGGAAGACATTCATTGTTACTGCCGTGACTCTGCCCAAGAATGAGATAGGGGATCCATGCCAGATCTTCAATAGAGGTGAGAGGCGTGACACACATGGTGGCCAATTAGCAGCAAATAATTTTGAGTATCTGGGGGTGAGGTTTATACCTAGGTATGAAATCTGATCTGTGGCCCAACGAAATGGAAAAGAATTGCGGAGAGATGCACCCAGGGAATCAGGAACATTAATAGGCAGAACTACTGATTTAGTAAAATTTACAGTAAGACCTGATACTGTTACAAAGTCATTCAATAATGAGCAGAAGTCAGGCAATGACACCAACAGTTTAGTAAGGAAAAGCATAACATCATCTGCATACATACAAATTGTGAAATGTGAACCAATAATGGGGAACCAGAAATGTCTGAGTGTGATTATTGCAATTGCCAAGGGTTCCAAAACAAGCGCCAATAATAAGGGTGAAAGAGGACAACCCTGACGGGTACCTCCGCCTAGTGTACAAAATACAGAATTGCAGCCTGGAAGTCTTATTCTTGTTTTGGGGGGAGTCATACAAAGCATGTACACCAGACAGAAATTCATCACTAAAGCCCATCTTCTGCAGTAATGAAAACAAGTACGGCCAGAGGACACTATCAAAGGCCTTGTTAATGTCCCGGCTCAGCAACAAAACTTCTTTAGAATGCAAATTGACGTCCTAAATAACATTTAATGTGAGAGGAATATTGTCCGTGATAAGTCTGCCTGGGATAAATCCCGATTGGTCCGGTGAGACCAAAGAGGAGATAATGAGGCCAACCGATCTGCCAGAATGCGGCTAAATATTTTCAGATCATTGTTCATCACTGAGATTGGTCTATAGTTTTGAGGTAAATGATGGTCTTTCAGGGGTTTAGGTAATAGAGACAGGTTAGCCAAGAGTATCTCCTCAGGAAACCTACCGCCCTGCAAAACATCATTGAATAATGACATCAAAGAGGGAGCCAATGTAGGAGCAAAATGTTTATAATAACTGGCCGTGAACCCATCAGGGCCGGTGCTGTGGAAGTTCTGAGTGCGCTAATCACACAGGATATTTCCTTCAAAGTACATGGGGCATTGGGAGAGGATATCTGAGAGGGTGAGAGTGGGGAGGGGTATAGAATCAAGCCATGAGCCATTTGAGGAAGCAGAAGTTGATTGCGGGGGAGCTAATAGGGTGGAATAAAAATTTTCAAAAATACTCAGGACTTCACGGGGAAGAGAGGAGATACTGCCGGATTTAGTACGTAACTTGTAGATATGTGGGGGTCATATTGAAAGGTTTAATTTCCGTGCAAACATAGTAGACGCTGAATTTCTATGTAATAAAAAGGAGGCCTTCGACCAACGTAGAGCTTTTTCAGTTTTCTGGGAAAGTAAAGTATTCAGTTCTAGACGCTTTTGCGATATCATCATTTTGTTACGGAGAGATGGATTGCCATCATGAGCCCTTAAATGTGCTTCTAATTCTTGGGTAAGTTTCTGAATTTGTTTCCATCATTCTCTATTTCTAGAAGAAGCCATAGAAATAAGGTGGCCTCGCAGGACCGCCTTATGGGCTACCCACAAGATGGCCGGGGAGATATCAGGAGTTGTGTTTGACTGAAAGTATTCTTGAATGGAAGTAACTACTTCATGGCGGGTGTTAGTATCCGTAAGCATAGAGTCGTTAAGTCTCCAGGAGTAGGGAGTAGGGCTAGACCTATAAAAGTGATAGATAGCGCGATAATATTATGATCTGACCAGGGGCTTAAATGAATGCAAGCTTTCCTAGAGTTAGCCAGCAGAATGGGGGAGCAATAGATATAATCTAGTCTAGCATAAGAGTCATGTGGGTGGGAGTAAAATGAATAATCTCTAGCTCCTACATTATGTGCCCTCCAGGAGTCTACCAGTTGAAGTGTGTTTAATTTTTTAAATAAATAAATATGCAGTGCTAGAAAAATATAGAGAAAAGGAAATCATAATATTGGTATGTCTATGTACAACAAAAGTATAGGAGTCCCATTATAATAATGGAAAGTTCCATAGGAATAACATCCAAAAAATTGTAGCAGGTGTTCCGTATCTAGTGATATAGGTGCCAGAATCCGGTAAGGATCTGGTTAAGTTATGCACTTACCAGAAGTACATATAATATGAGCATTATATGTATAATCCTGATGATGGAGTCATCTGGATCTGGTCAGAGGCTGCGGTGTCATCCGGCTCACCAGTGGACACACAAGATGAATTCTCACACTCGGGGTCACACTTCGCTCACAGACTCATCACACAGCTATGGGTATGGGTATTGGCTCCACACTCCCAGACAGGCTCCACCTTGTAATGCTCGCAATAAGCAAGCCAGGACAAAAAATGGTGCTAATAGTGTAGTTAAGACGCCTAGCTGTACATGGCCACCAGGAAGGCCACTTATTGACCTAATGTAAGTTTTAACATTTTTGTATCTTGGATTTGTTACAATACTTAATAAAAGTGGTACTACACTATTAGCACCATTTTTTGTCCTGGCTTGCTTGTTGTGAGCATTACAAGGTGGAGCCTGTCTGGGAGTGTGGAGCCAATACCCATACCCATAGCTGTGTGATGAGTCTGTGAGCGAAGTGTGACCTCGAGTGTTAGAATTCATCTTGTGTGTCATCTTGTGTGTCCACTGCTGAGCCGGATGACACCGCAGCCTCTGACCAGAACCTCCTTGATTACTTGAGAAAAAGGGTTTCCTCTCAGGGCTTTCCCATTCCTGCTTAATGGTATCAACCAGGGAACTATGGACTGGAAAGACCCTAGTCTAACATACAAATCTTGATACATAAGGAGTCCTGGTGGTCCGCCTTTTATAGTACTGTGCTTACGTGTTTCCTGTCCCAGAGGGAGGAGCTCTGTCTCAGGAAGGCTGTCCTGGAGGACGTTTGGAGAAATGAAGATTAGAATGACTGAGAGACAAAAGCCAGAAATAGATCAGTGGCTGCATGCACACCTCATTGTTAGGCTGCAGGTAGAGAGGCAGAGATGAGGCAGGATTTATCATGAAATACAAATTAAAGTGTATTATTCCACAATTTAAAAAGAACTGCAGGTAGTAAATGCAGAGAGGAGTTGCAGATGATACGATGGTGGGTAGTACGTACAGGAGAGGAGTGTGGAGGTATGACAGTGATCGGTACGTACAGGAGAGGAGTACGGAGGTATGACAGTGATGGGTATGTACAGGAGAGGAGTACGGAGGTATGACAGTGATGGGTATGTACAGGAGAGGAGTGTGGAGGTATGACAGTGATGGGTATGTACAGGAGAGGAGTGTGGAGGTATGACAGTGATGGGTATGTACAGGAGAGGAGTACGGAGGTATGACAGTGATGGGTATGTACAGGAGAGGAGTACGGAGGTATGACAGTGATGGGTATGTACAGGAGAGGAGTACGGAGGTATGACAGTGATGGGTATGTACAGGAGAGGAGTACGGAGGTATGACAGTGATGGGTATGTACAGGAGAGGAGTACGGAGGTATGACAGTGATCGGTACGTACAGGAGAGGAGTACGGAGGTATGACAGTGATGGGTATGTACAGGAGAGGAGTACGGAGGTATGACAGTGATGGGTATGTACAGGAGAGGAGTACGGAGGTATGACAGTGATGGGTATGTACAGGAGAGGAGTACGGAGGTATGACCGTTCCCAGGGAGGAGTATCTCAGGAGGGGTCTATACTCCACCATAACTCTGGTTCTCGGAGTGTCAGGTCCCAGCGGGTTCTCCTGGTGTCTCTCCTGTTATTCTGTCTCGGACACATCAGAGGAACATGGTGGGAGATCGGCCTGAATGTCCTTCCTAGGAGGGAATACCGGAGCCATTCTGAGGCCCATTTAATGGCCGGCAATCAGGAGGAAACCAACACTGAGAAGTAGATGCTGAGATATATACAGCACGGGGCAGCACAGTGGCTGAGTGGTTAGCACTTCCACCTGGCAGTACTCGGGTTGTTGGTTCAAATCCCAACCATGGCACCACCTGCCTGGAGTTTGCATGTTCTCCCTGTGCCTGCGTGGGTTTCCTCTGGGTACTCTGGTTTCCTCCTACACTACAAAGACATGCTGGGACATGAATTGTCTCCTGTCTAAGTTGTCCCTAGTATGTATATGTATGAATGCGAGTTAGGGCCCTTAGATTGTACGCCCCTCGGGGGCGGGGACTGATGGGAATGTACAATATAGATGTAAACTGACGGCGCTATATAAGTACCTGGAATAAATAATAATAATACACCCAGATCATCGATGACGAGGAGGAAGGTTCGGTCACAGATGATTGGTCCGTCTATAGCAGGGACAGGAGCCGGGACCAGGAATAGGAGATCCACCTGACTTACCCGTGTGCTCTGACATGGAGAAGATCCCATGCTGGCCCTATGGTGGCCGTGTGTTCAGGATGGAGACCGACAATCACAGGATCCTCTGGAAGCAGATCTAAAATGGCTGAGAGGAGGAAAGTGTTCCCGGGACAGGAAGTGACGCAGACAGGAAGTGACTTCGGAAAGATTTATACAGAGGCTGCAGTATGGAGAGCAGACACTAGATGGTGCTGGTCCAGCAAAAGTTGAATAGTATAAAACAACAGGGAAAAAACCCTGAAAAGCAAAAGACGATGGCGGCTCGTAAACTTCCTATTTAGCAGCTTGAAGTCATTGTCCCACTCTACATGTTACATCACATCACGTGACTTCCTCAGGAGTTGGCCATCGGACGTACAGCTGCCTATATATACCAATATAATCCTTAATAGACTAATTGGGAGCCATTATGTTGCAGCCTGTCTGTCCCTTATTTGGCAGCCATTTTCCCTTGGTCTAATATAGTGTTTTTACATTACAGTGGATTAGATCTCCCTCCTCCATTTTGTTGTAGCCCTCCTGTCCCTCCTCCGGCGGCCATTTTCCCTTAGTCTGATATGAATGCTGGCACATTTTGTCCCCTGATATTAGACATTAGCCGGGTGATTGTATACACACAGCGGGCAGATCTCAATCAATGTCACCCACTAGTCTATACTGTCACGGGGTTGGCCAGCCAATCATGTGGCTCCTATTCTGTCCTTCCAATGACCATTCCTAGTACATAGGACTCATCTTCCATACTACATTCATGATACAACAAGATGGAAACTGTTATAGAGTCATTGTACAAATCCTGTGACCCGACTTGTATCCGGGAATATTGCATGGCCTTCTACTTCCTGCTTCCTGTTCTATGCTGACCTGGATGCAGTTCTGTTGTACAACATGATTCCTCACACCAGCAGCTTGTGTTGTCTTCATTCCTGTACATGAAACATGGTGTCAGAAGTGACTGGAATCAGGACTGAGCCTCTTGTTTGGAGCGCAGCAGCTTTGGGAAACACAGGTTTGTGAACTACAGCCTGAGACTGAGGATTGTCTGAGATTTGATAGCTCAGAGGCTTCCTCACAATATGGCTGCCATGAATGGCATACCTCCCCCAGAGGGGATGACAAGGAGTGGGGATTGGAGCAGCAATTGGGAATCTTTCAGAGCTGAATGTGAAGATTATTGTCTGGCTACAGGCTGGAATGAGAAATGTGCAGGAGTGCCGGCAGCAACTCTGAGAAGAGTCATGGGCAGTGAATGCAGGCATGTGTATAAACACCATGTGACCCTCACAGCAGATCAGCAACACAATGTTACAGCCATTGTAAATGTACTGGAAGATGATCTCATACCTGCTACAAATGTCATTTATGAAAGGGATGTGTTTGGATGCTGCAAACAAGAAGACGGACAATCTTTGGATCACTTTGTTACACACTGGAGAGAAAAGGCAGCAACTTGTGAATATGGCACTCAGAGACCAATTGATAAGGGACACAATTGTTGTTGGTATAGCTAGCGAGAGAGCACACGCAGGCGCCTCCTAAGAGAACATGACTTCACTCTACACACAGCCATTGAGACGTGCCGTACAGCAGAGCTCACTGACAGACGTCTGAAAGTTATGGAACAGGACAGACAGCAGACCGACAGCATAAACATTGCAATGCAGCATGGCAACAGGAACAAACTGCAGCAACGCCGCCTGATGAGCACAAATACTGCCAACCCTACAGCTTGCAGATACTGTGGGACTGTGCATGAAAGAATTAAAGAGCCGTGTCCAGCTTATGGGGAGTCTTGGAAGTCTTGTGGAAGAACAAACCATTTTACTAACGTTTGTTTGTCAAGTAAACGACGGCCATCAATAGGCAAATGACACAACGTGGAGAACACATCCGCATATGAGGAAGAGACACACCACTGAAGTTATAGACAGCAGTGGTGGGCCTACCTCCCCCCACACAGATCACCTACCTCCCCCCACACAGACCACCTACCTCCCCCTACACAGATCACCTACCTCCCCCCACACAGATCACCTACCTCCCCCCACACAGATCACCTTCCTCCCCCCACACAGATCACCTTCCTCCCCCCACACAGATCACCTACCTCCCCCACACAGACCACCTACCTCCCCCCACACAGATCACCTACCTCCCCCCACAGATCACCTACCTCCCCCCACACAGATCACCTACCTCCCCCCACACAGATCACCTACCTCCCCCCACACAGATCACCTACCTCCCCCACACAGATCACCTACCTCCCCCCACAGATCACCTACCTCCCCCCACAGATCACCTACCTCCCCACACAGATCACCTACCTCCCCCCACACAGATCACCTACCTCCCCACACAGATCACCTACCTCCCCCCACAGATCACCTACCTCCCCCCACACAGATCACGTACCTCTCCCCACACAGATCACCTACCTTCCCCCACAGATCACCTACCTCCCCCCACACAGATCACCTACCCCCCCCCCACACAGATCACCTACCTCCCCCCACACAGATCACCTACCTCCCCCCACACAGATCACCTACCTCTCCCCACACAGATCACCTACCTCCCCCCACAAAGATCACCTACCTCCCCCCACACAGATCACCTACCTCCCCCCACACCGATCACCTACCTCCCCCCACACAGATCACCTACCTCCCCCCACACACACACCACTGAAGTTATAGACAGCAGTGAATTGATGGGCCTACCTCCCCCCACACAGATCACCTACCTCCCCCCACACAGATCACCTACCTCCCCCCACACAGATCACCTACCTCCCCCCACACACTTATCACCTACCTCCCCCCACACACAGATCACCTACCTCCCCCCACACAGATCACCTACCTCCCCCCACACAGATCACCTACCTCCCCCCACACAGATCACCTACCTCCTCCACACACACACCACTGAAGTTATAGACAGCAGTGAATTGATGGGCCTACCTCCCCCCACACAGATCACCTACCTCCCCCCACACAGATCACCTACCTCCTCCACACACACACCACTGAAGTTATAGACAGCAGTGAATTGATGGGCCTACCTCCCCCCACACAGATCACCTACCTCCCCCCACACAGATCACCTACCTCCTCCACACACACACCACTGAAGTTATAGACAGCAGTGAATTGATCGGCCTACCTCCCCCCACACAGATCACCTACCTCCCCACACAGATCACCTACCTCCCCACACAGATCACCTACCTCCCCCCACACAGATCACCTACCTCCCCCCACACACACACCACTGAAGTTATAGACAGCAGTGAATTGATGGGCGCTGTGCAATCCAGAGGAAAGAAATGGTTTGTCACTTTACATGTAAATAATAAGCCCCAATCCTGTCTCCTCCATTTAGGAACAACGTGGGATGTAATGTGCTTAAGAGACAAAATGGTGTCAGCACCAGAAGCACGTCTACTGCCAAGTGACACCAGATTAAAGTTATACTCCGGTGCGATGATGAAATCTCTGGGGCTCTTCAAGACAGAATGTACCATACGTGGACTAACACACAAGCTGGAGTGTGAAATTGTGGAAGCAGCCAAAAGCCACTGTTGTCTGGCTCATCCTGTGAGCGTCTAGGGCTGAGACGTTTCTCCATCCCTGCAGAGCGCAATGTGATGGACAATCTATCCAAGGGGCCCTTGACAAAACAACTGCTGATAAAGGAATTTAGTGATGTGTTTACTGGGCCAGTAGAATCTGTACCAGGGGAAGTTCATTTACACCTCGATGTGAGTGTCCCTCCAGTCCAATGTGCACCACGCAATGTGCCGGTGGCATTAAAACAGGCAGTTAAGGCACAGCTTGACCAGTATGAGGCCAATGGACACTTGGCACCAGTGACTGACCCAACTGACTGGATAAGTAACATGGTGATTGTAAGGAAGCCAAATAAGCTACGAATATGCGATGGATGGAGGGATGGATGGATGGACGGATGGATGGATGGATAGACAGATGGATGGATGGAGGGATGGATGCATGGACGGATGGATGGACGGATGGATGGACGGGCGGACGGACGGATGGATAGATGGACGGATGGATGGACGGATGGATGGACGGATGGATGGACGGATGGATGGACGGACGGATGGATAGACGGACGGATGGAGGGAAGGATAGGTGGGTGGATGGACGGACGGATGGATGGATGGATGGATGGATAGACGGATGGTTGATGGATAGACGGATGGATGGAGGGAAGGATGGATAGACGGATGGATGGACGGATGGATGGATGGATGGATGGATGGAGGGAAGGATGGACAGACGGACAGATGGATGGATAGACGGATGTATGGACGGATAGACGGACGGACGGATGGATGGATGGACGGATGGATGGACGGATGGATGGACGGATGAATTAACGGACGGATGGATTGACGGATGAAAAATGCAAAAAAAAAAATCTCCCAATAGCGTGATGCGGCTACAAAACGTTTCCTCCTCCAGCGACGCTCCCGATCCTCTCACATTATAACACGGAATAGAAAGCCTTCTTGTATAGAAATCACGACTCCACAAACCTGATTGGATCAATCAATTCTCAGCATTTGGTGAATGTGGATCCAAACATTGTTGTCACAGAAGATGTGAGCACGCTGGAGGATGTATGATGTTTGAGTTACAGATCTATAACATTTTATTCACAATTTGTGGGACATTAGATTGTCCAATCAGATTGTATCGTGTATGGTCCCCTCCCATCCCCCCAGAGTCTCTATGAAGCCTGAACACAGGCCCCTCCCATTCTGTCATCATTTCATTACCATCCCCTGCACCGAAATGGGGGGCGTCCAGCAGGCGGTACTGCTTACCACAGGACATGCTTTCCTTCCAGTGACACCACCAACACAGGACATTTCTATCCTTCCAGTGACACCACCAACACAGGACATTTCTTTCCTTCCAGTGACACCACCAACACAGGACATTTCTTTCCTTCCAGTGACACCACCAACACAGGACATTTCTATCCTTCCAGTGACACCACCAACACAGGACATTTCTTTCCTTGCAGTGACACCACCAACACAGGACATTTCTATCCTTCCAGTGACACCACCAACACAGGACATTTCTATCCTTCCAGTGACACCACCAACGCAGGACATTTCTATCCTTCCAGTGACACCACCAACACAGGACATTCTTTCCTTCCAGTGACACCACCAACACGGGACATTTCTATCCTTCCAGTGACACCACCAACACGGGACATTTCTTTCCTTCCAGTGACACCACCAACACGGGACATTTCTATCCTTCCAGTGACACCACCAACACGGGACATTTCTTTCCTTCCAGTGACACCACCAACACGGGAGATTTATTTCCTTCCAGTGACACCACCAACACAGGACATTCTTTCCTTTCAGTGACACCACCAACACAGGACATTTCTATCCTTCCAGTGACACCACCAACACAAGAAATTTCTTTCCTTCCAGTGACACCACCAACACAGGACATTTCTATCCTTCCAGTGACACCACCAACACAGGAAATTTCTTTCCTTCCAGTGACACCACCAACACGGGACATTCTTTCCTTCCAGTGACACCACCAACACGGGACATTTCTATCCTTCCAGTGACACACCGCCAACACGGGACATTTCTTTCCTTCCAGTGACACCGCCAACACGGGACATGTATTTCCTTCCAGTGACACCACCAACACAGGACATTCTTTCCTTCCAGTGACACCACCAACACAGGACATTTCTTTCTGCTGATTGTCTCTCTGTGGAAATCAATCATTCCCATCCAGGACTCTCGGGGTTCTCTATGGAAGAAACAAATACAGAGAGTGGTTGGCTGAGAGAGAACTCCGCTTCTTTCAGTGTTTAGTCCCCGGTCACATGGGGTGTCACTCGGCATGCCATTTCCATGCTGTGATGGGAGTGACTTTTGGGGGTGGGGGGACCGCTTGGTCAGCTCATGTCCCCCTCATTATGTTTAACCCACCCTGTGCCTGTTAAGGGGTACAGGGTGTGAATGTGATTGTCCCAGTATTGTGTATAGTGTGTGTTCCTTTGTCCCTGCCATGTGGTTGCCCATTGTCTACTGCCATGTGTCCATTCCTTTGTTCTGGGCCACATGGCTGTCCATTGTCTGTTTGCCATGTGCTCCCCCCCATGGTGCTGTGTCTTCCTGTCCAGCCAACTATTATGGGATGTACTGTTTGTGTATTGGTGTGGGGGTTGGTCAATGTCCTTTGCCACATGGCTGCATCCCATTGTTCTGTGTCTGGTTGGATGGGGAGGGGTGATGAGGTGTTTCCTGCCTATACTGTAGCCCTTCCCACTGAGAGGGTGGGCTGATGATGTATTTCCTGTTCCTGGTTGTGTTTCCCCGCCCTCTGTATAAAACATGTTGTTTGTGTAAAATAAAGGTTGTTGGCTTCCTGTTTTAAGAGCTGGGTGCTGTTTTTTTCCTGAGGGATTTCGAGGGCGTGGTCCGTGGATGGTGTTCGGACAGGGGAAGTTGTGCTATAACGGAAAACCCAGTGCGGTCTGGGTTCCGGTTCCGTTACACATGCTATGCTTCTTGCAGATCACAAGTCGCCCCCTACTGCCCACAATGACGGGTCATATCGGGGGGTGTGACTTGGTGGGAGTCGCAGTGATTTCTAAAGTCGTCCCTGCACTACTATTGGTGGGATTGGCATAGACATCGGTGTCACTCCTGAAATCGGCATTTCCCCCGACTTGGAAATCGTACGACTTCACTGTAAGCTGGATGTGACCGGGGGGGGGGTTAGAGGACAAAACCGGGAACTCCGCAAATGAGGCGTCCCACCATGATTAGTGACACCATCTTTCCTTCTTTCTCTTTCCCTCTCAATTCAATGAGCTTTATTGGCAGGAACAAATGACATTGTAGCATTGCCAAAGCAGTTTGTATGGGAAGAGGGGAAATATAAAGGGGGAGGGGTCCATGGGAAGGATTATGAAGTCCTCAGTGTTTCATGTCCCTCTCAGTCTGTGGCATGGTGTCACATGTGGTGCAGCTATTTCCCCCATTGGCTCCTCTTCTCCCAGTAGAATTTGGAGTTTCCTCCTTTCTTCTATAGAAGTGAAGTCCGGGATGAGAGCGGAGAGTCTCTGGAAGTGAGTGTCCCTCACTGATGAGTACTTGGGGCCCCGTACTGTCCTCCTCCCTCTCTCCCCCCAGGTCACAGAGGATGGCGGCCCATTCACAAAGTGCAGTACGATTGGCCCATGAGCAGGAGGAAACCGGCTGTGGGGAGTCATGAGAAACGTGCAGTTCCTGGTGTGACCGGAGCCTGACCGGGAAAACGTTTATCTGGGGTGACGTTTGGGGACAATGTGATCAGTGACACCCACTTATGTCTGATCTCACTATTACTTTTCTATCCGAGTTTTCACTTCAATACAGGAAATAATGTGAAATCTGAGGGAAATCTGAGAGCCATATGAAGACTTTGGGCCGTTCTATTGTCTGTTCATATGTCTGTGTGTACATCACACCGAAAAGAGGGACATTTACAGGGCAAAGAGGGACAGAGAAATATGGTGTCACACAAGGGAGAGTGATGGGAGATATGATCAAATACAATCTCATTACCTCCTCTGCTCACACTTCCAGCAATGTCTCCTCTATAATTCCTCCCACATGGAGCTTCCTGTCTGTGCCTGATGTCACTTCCTGTGTGTGCCTGACATCACTTCCTGTCTGTGCCAGACCTCCCTACCTGTCTGTGCCTGAGGTCACTTCCTGTCTGTGCCTGACATCACTTCCTGTCTGTGCCGGACATCTCTTCCTGTCTGTGCCCGAGATCACTTCATGTCTGTGCCGACATCTCTTCCTGTCTGTGCCCAACATCATTTCCTGGCTGTGCCTGACCTTACTTCCTGGCTGTGCCTGACCTCACTTCCTGGCTGTGTCTGATCTCTCTTCCTGTCTGTACCTGACATCACTTCCCATCTGTGCCCGACATAAATTCCTGGCTGTGCCTGACATCACTTCCTGTGCCTGACATCACTTGCTGTCTGTACCTGACATCACTTCCCACCTCTGCCTGACATCACTTCCTGTCTGTGTTTGACATTACTTCCTGTCTGTGTTACCTCACTTCCCGTCTGTGCCTGACATCACTTCCTGTCTGTACCTGACTTCACTTCCTGTCTCTGTATATGTGTGATCACCACCTTGAAGAACTGCAGCCTGAGAAATGTAAGAAAATGAAACCAAACTGTGTAGGATGACAGGAAGATTTATTACCTACTTCAGCTCCAGAACATTTTACCCCCTTCATGACCATGGTATTTTTTGCTGTTCAGCACTGCACTACTTTAACTGGCAATTGTGCGGTCATGCAACACTGCACACAAATGATATTGACATAAGAGCTTTCTTTAGTGGTATTTGATCACCACTGGGGGGGGGGGTTATTTTTTAATTTTGAAAACAAATGATATTTTCTACTTTGTTATAAAACATATCCCATAAAATCAGATTTCTTCATACATGTAGTACAACGTGTATTCTGCTCCGTGTCTTTGGTAGAAGCATAGCTGAATCCGTGGATATTGATTGGTCTGTGTGAAGTTATGGCGTCTACAAACTATGGGATATAGAATGGAATTTATGCAGCTTTTACGTCGCTGTTACTTTCTGACTGCCGATCACATTTCTTGAGGCAGTAAAATGCCCGGACCTTACAAACATCCCCAAATGTCCCCTTTATGGGAAGGATACATCCCAAGGTATGTGCTGAGAGGCATGTTGTGTCCATGGAACATTTACAGTTATTGCCATAAGTTATTGGAAAATGAAAAACAAAATCTATTTACACCAAGTTGTCATTTAATGAGCTATTTCTGGCACACGCCATGGGGAGATGTGGAATTACACCCCAAAACACATTCTGCTACTTCTCCCCAGTATGAGGACACCACAAGTGAGAGATTTTCTGGCAGCCTTTCCACATACAGGTCCCAAAATCCAATGACCACCTTAAGGAGGCTTAGGCAACCATCTTACTGTGCCAGGATGGGGGGGTGGTAAAATATAATAATGCAGCCACTTGCTGGGGATTTGGATTTTTAACAATGCTGCAGACATGTTATTTCCCCCCACACTGCCCACCGCTATACAGCCGGGAGTGTGAGGACTTTAGTAAATCCGAATGTCGGCTGTCATGTGGAAGTGATACAAGTGGATGTGAAGTCGCCTATCATTCCCACCACTGAGATGTGCCCCTCCCCCTGACACCATGTGGGACAGCAGAGCCCGGTGCTGTCATGGTGGGTGTCACTGGGAAGGACAGAGGGACCTCAGCGGACCTCCTATACACAGACCAGGATGTGACATGTACATTGGGGTGCTTACATAGGAACACAGTGACCCCCACACACGTTACATAGCAGCGCACACGCCGGAGGGAGAGCAATGATTGGAGCACCAGTGCTCCTGTGTAACTCTATACTGATGACCTGGAGGGGCTATTAAAGCGTTCCAAGTGCACACAGTGTTACGGCTTGACATGTTGGGAATCCCATTTCCTCGGCACAACCTCATCTTTTATATTTCACCAGAAAATAGGTCATGAATTGCATTTATGTGCTCAGAAATAAACGTTACTATATTGTTCCTGAAATGTTGCCTTTCATAAACTGTTGTGCTAATATCATGTAACATAGAAAATGACAACTCCCAACATTGTATTATATAGGGTGTCTGCTATCAAAGAATACATCAGATTTGGGGTTTAGTGATCTTCAGGAATAAAATGATTTTTAAAAGGTGTAAACAAAGAACAAAAAATGTCCCCAGGACTCCAAGGACCCCTTCATTCCACGCCGTCTCCAGGAACCGGGAAACCCCAGAGAAGCCAAGTGTCCCCCGACTTCCTCTCCAGGCTGGGATGTCACTCTGGTCGGGCGCCACCTACAGGGGAAGAAGCAGACTGCACCGGCCTACATCTGCTCTATGCTTTGTCTGATCAGGATGGCGGCCATTTCTCCCTGAACACAGAGCGCCCTAAACACGAGGTAAACGTGGTGCAGCATTGAGCCCCGTCCAGCTGTAGTGTAGACTTTGACAGGCTGCAGGCAGCGGGGCTGGACGCTGTACCTGTGCCTACCAGGTGTATTATAATGCCAGCATTGCACCCACAGGGGCCAGACCCCCCATGTACAAGGGGCCTAAGAGATACCATCAGCTTGTGTCCCATTCCACCAGACTCCTAGAACTGGAAGAGGACATTTTTGGGGGGATGTGTTCTAGAAGAACCCAGACCATGGTATTGTGCGGTGAAAATATCATCCAACTTTATTCATCATATACATGTGACACTTTAACAACAGAAGGAAAGAGATAGATTGTTTACATTTCAAGGATCTATTTATATCATCTATTATAAGAAATGATTAACATATGACACACCCCTCATTAATACCAGCCCCGCCCACTTATGAAATCATCAATCACACTACACATTGTACATATCTCTGCACACACCAGAGGGAGAGGAATAACTCTAGGGCCATCATTCATGGTTCACTATATAAACTGATGACCTGTAAAGGCTTTTAAAGCGTCCCCTATGGACAATATTTGGTACTGAAGTTTGTCACCATTTCACAAGCACATGACATTTTAAAGCTTGACATGTTTGGTATCTATATACTTGATGCCAACCTCATCTTTAATTTTTCATCAAATTAGGTCATATATTGTGTTTTTCTGCACTGTACTTATTGTTAGTGTTTTTTTACTGAAAATATGCATTTCATAGACAGCTGCGCTAATATTGCGTGACAAAAAAATTTTAACCACCACCATTTTATTCTCCAGGGTCTCTGCTTTGAGAAAATAAAACACAATATTTAGGGGGCTTTAAATAATCTTCTGTTCTAACAATGTGAATGTAATCATGTGCATAAACAAGCAAAATCAACTGGCAGCGAAAGACACAACAGCAACAATGTATACAATTATCATCAAATCTATAGTAGCAACTAATGGCCTAAGAAGCAAAGCCACCATATTACTCAACCAAGTTCCAACTAAACCCATCCAAGAAAATGGATCCCACTTCCCCCCACCCAGGTGACTGTTGGAACTCCTTTACCTTGTGTAGATATCTCCTTCTGAGATCCTCATGATCTAATATAAATGTACAACACTCTCTGACACCAGTTTGTAGGCTCCGCCTTGATCTTCTGAGAGATAGTCAGCCGCCATGCAGTTCTGTGACACCACCTTAGGTGATGGAGCCACTTCTGCTGTCAGCTCTGCTATACCATCAATGGTGTCATTGGTTATCTGATCCATGACTCCAGTACACCGGTTCATCTTACTTATCTTAGATTACTTAGATTCCCCATCCCGTCTATGAAGGGCTCACTGCATAAA